>NC_142200.1:1964362-2264362 GCF_049639895.1 Pseudopodoces humilis | reverse complement strand
TTGTTCTGGTCTTTTATAGTCCAGGGCACCAGCCTGGACCAGCTTGGGACCAAAGGGAGCTGTCCCACAAATTAAAGCACAGCTGAATGCCTTTTGTGAGGACTCCTCCTGGGCTACCTTGGGCAGGTGATTCCAGTTTGCCCTGGGGAAATATTGCCAGTGGATCAGGTGGAACAAAGAGCAGCTGGTGGGAAAAGCACAGCTTTGAGAAATGGAAATGTGTCAAACATGTTTGGGACTTCACTCCCCAGGCTGCAAAGTGAGATTGAAAGAGGAGACACAAATAAACCTTTGCATTTAGCTGTCCTTGCTGCTGCTGGAATCTCCTGCTGCTTCTCTCAGACAGCCTCTGATGAGCCTTGGAGCTGTGCAAAGGTGTTTCTGCAGTGGGCACATCTGGTTCTGTACAATTTCACTCCTGCCTTGAGGAATTGGTGTTTGTTTTTATGATTTTTTTTTGCTGTCTTCTTCCATTTCCTCTCTTTTTAATATAGAAGAGACTCCCTTTTAAATATATTTAAGAAGAGATCAAGCAGAATATGGACATTTTTGCAATTGCATTTGCCTGCTTCAGAGGCAGCTTTGTGTTACAAATTAAACCCTACATGGAAGCTGGGCTTTGCCGGAAAAAATGGAAAAGTCAAGTCTGGTTATGCCCTGAGATTTACTGTGGGTGTACCAGAGCCTTTGTCTGCCCTCTCATCCAAGCCATGCTCATCCTCTGAGGCAGAAAAAGTTCCTTTTCCCCAGGGGGTGGGAGCAGAGCTGAGATAAATCAGGACCAGCTCTGGATGCTACTACTGGTCCAGGTTCGATGAAAAAAGCTGTGCAATTCCAGTGTGAGGTCCTAAAAAATGTCTGTGGTGGTTGTCTGTGCTTCTCTGTGTGCCTGAGATCCTCACTGGAGAGCTGACTGGATGCTACTCTACTCAGCAATTTTAGGGAACAAGGGAGATCGGAAGGAAGAAAATAAGCAGAGGATTTATTAGTGCATACAGAAAGAGGAGCGAGACCAGGAGAACCTCTGCCAGCTGGAAGTGGCTCTCCTGCACATCTTTCTGCATCACTTCTTCTCAGCATTCAACTTTATTGGCTTCTCAATATCTGCATAAAGTTTAGTGTTACATGAGACAGTGTTCAATATCCAGAAAATGAGACCAAAAATTAGCTCAAAACAACCCAAAACAACCCCTCAGCACTGAGGAACTTAATGAAATCAGGCACTTCTGTTCTTTTTTCTCACAGAATATTTTTTTATAAAACCCACCTGTATAAATACTACCAAAATTCTTAAATCTCTAATAGAAGGGAAACTGATACCAGCTATGTGTTTAGCAATCCTCTCAAATGATAACAACAGCCTTAATGACGTCAGGCCTATCTGCTGTAGTGAAAAGACATTAAAAAGCAATCACAGACAAAAGCAGATCTCTACCTAATGCTCTGTTCGCTGCCAGAGGGGAAGGCAGATTATTGTGATTCAGGGGTTTGCTGCGAGCAGGGCGAGGAAAGACAAACTGGAGGTGGGTTTACCACACATATTTTGGTTAAAACACCAGTGATGTGTGAGTCCTGACTCTCACCAAATGCATCTGTCAGCTAAAAACTTGCTGAAGAATTGCAGGCAGAGGAAAATCTCAGACAACTGTTGGGGCTTGGTCCTTCTCAGGCTTTTATTTCTCCTCCTGAATTTGCAGTGTAAGGATAATTAGCAAGATCTGCACTGTTCTGCTGCTTCTCCCTCAGTGTGAAAATCAATGTTTCCGGCCTGAGGATAAGGAATAGCACATGCCACATATGCTTAGGCAGGATCTGTGTGCTCTTTAGTTCTCCTAATGAGAAGCAGGATGTATCTAGAGTCAGATTGAAGAGGATCCAAACCCAGCGAGTGTAAATAAGCGACGTCAAATATGCAGGAATAATAATGATGTAATTAAAAAAAAAAAAAAAGGAAAAAAAATCACCACAAGTGGAGTGTTTATTCACAAAAGCAAAAATATTTGTAAATCAATTTTTAATGACACAACCAATGTGAGTATTAGGAGAAGAGTCTTTTATATTTGCATGATTGAATAAATGTATCAGCATGTATAGTGAGGCAGGAGAGTTATTGAGACTCAGCTTTATGAGAAATTCAGTAGTTCTGATATTTTTTTTCATTGCAATCTGTAATATAATGCTATATTTTGATTTTTGCCTCTAGTGCATTTAAAAAAGCATCACATTTTTTGGCCAATGAGGATATATCACTGAAATTATTCCAACATTTATTTTTGTTTGACTTCTTGTATTTCATTTTTACTAGACAAATCTGTAGAATATGGAATTATAATAAGAAAGTGAATACAAAATTAAATGTGAAGATAAATGCTGAATAAAAAAGAACATAATAAATAAGCTTCTAACATAAAATAAATCAGAATAAACAATGTATCCTAAATACATATTTCAAATGAAATAACTCTACCAACAAAACACTGAAATATATTATGTAAAAGCTGGTTTTAAGCAAAGTCAAAATGAAATCAGTGCATTCCTCAGGAAGGCTGAGATTTTGATGACTTCGCAAATCATGATGGAAAATGTTTTGCCAAAACCCTGCAGAACCAAGCTAATATATTTTGAAAAGCATATGCTGAGAAGCGGTTTGGGATGACATGCTCGGGCCGAGTGGATAACAAGACTATTTCCAGCTAATTTCAGATGGGAAAGCAGATGGGGCTGTTTCTTGCTGTTAGACTTCTGTGGTCACAGTCTCTCAAGGGCTGAACTTAAACATCTGAGTCCTTGTGATTATTATTATTATCAGAAGTAAAGATACTATGGCCAGGTCTGCATTCACAACTTAAATCCCACTGTGCAAAGTGCAGGAAGGTTTTATCCTTGCCTGAAACATCTGCAACCCATCAGAACTTCGGGTGTCACATATGTGGTGCATCCAGAGCTGGGGTTTTCTTGGAAATGCGAGGAAGTTTTGCATTTTGGAAGTTCCCAGGGTGTCCAAGGGATCTGAACAGGGTTGCAGGGGTGACAAAGGACCTATGGAAGACCTCTTCTCCTCTGGATTATCATCAGCACCTGAAGGGTTTGAGCACGTCCAAGCAGAGGTGATGAAATCCCATTTCAGGCATTTGGGATGTGGGTCTGGCTGTGAGTGAGAGGGCAAGGCTCCACACACAGCCAACAGGGGTTCTGTGCAAGCTCCTCAGTGGCCTGAGCTGTTGCAGGCAGCTGTAGGAACCATTCGTCCCCACACTCCAAGTCCTGCATGGGGAACACGAGGTGATTCACTCACATTGAAATGTTGAGTGGTTTGGGTTGGAAGTGACCTTCAAAGATCATCCTGTCCAACTTCCATGAGATAAGCACGGACATTTCCCACTATCCCAGGTTGTTCCTAACCCCATCCAACCTGGCCTTGAACACTTGCAGGGATGGGGCAGCCACAGCTCCTCTGAGCAACCTGTGCCAGGGCCTCACCACCCTCACAGTCAATAATTTATTCCTAATATCTGATAATCTAAACCTACTCTCCTTCAGTAGAAAGACATTCCCCTTTCTCATATCCCTGCATACCCATGTCCCTCTCCAGCTCTCTTGGAGCCTCTTCAGGCACTTGAAGGGGGTCTAAATTTTCCCTGGAACCATCTGTTCTCCAGGCTAACAATCCCAAGTCTCTCAGCCTGTGAGAACCATATGAGAGATGCTCCATCCCTCTGATCACATTTGTGGCTTCATTTAGATTCACTCCAAGAGCTCCACAACCCTTTTATTTTGGAATGCAACACTCCTAGCTGAGTAGAAGGGCAGAATTCCCTCCCTCAATCTGCTGCCCACATCGCTTTTGATTCAGTCCAGGTTACTATTCTCTTTCTGGACTGAAAGACCACGTTACCAGCTCATGTCCAGTGTTTCATCCACAAGTGTCTCCAGATCCTTTTTTTCCTGGACTGGTCTCAAGCAATTAATTTATAGCCTATGTTCACACTGAGGATTGCCCTGACCTGGGTACAGGACTTTGCATTTGGCCTCGCTGTATTTCCTGAGGTTTGTCATGGACCCACCTCTGTGTTCCTGACACCTCTATTCAGGATGACAGCTTTCACCCTGAGATTTTCTGGAATGCTGATCAGATGTTTATCTGGATCTGGGACTTGAGATAGCTCAGCCAGGAATGATTCCAGAGCAGACAGCACATGACCTCTTGGGGTGGCCTCTTCCATATGACACCACAAAAAATGCTACCATGGGGTGATTAGAACCAATGGCCGCCTGGAAGATTTCAAGCTTTGAAATGATGCTTTTGTTTTAATTCCTCCTTTCCCCTGAGATGTGCTGAGAGAATCCTTCTGAGGGAGTGGGCTACACAGTTCACTGCCTGCAGCTGGGGGGATCACACCAGCCAGTCCCACTGCAGCTTTAACTGACTCAAAACCATTTAACTGCACTTCAAAATGGAGTGACAGGCAGCTAAACCTCTGGATACATTTCAGAAATGGGTTTTTACCTTGATTTTAATTTTTAACATGATCACACTGCAACTGTCCATCTGTCTTAGCTGACTGTCAGTCTTGCTTCCCTCTCCTAGAACTGTTTCCATCTGCTTGCCAGTTTCAATGAGACTGAAAGAATTACTCAAATCCCCAAGAATTTGTTCTAGGAATGAACAGAAGACTTCATCTGTTGCCCTCAGGAAGGCAGGGTTTCAGCATGAAAACCAGAATAACCCATTCTTCTTGCCCTGGTGGCACATCACTCACTGTGTGTCTTTGCTGAGGGTATTGCTGCTTCTTCTGCTTCCTGATAAACTGACCATGAGGGACTGGAGACAGTGTGGATGGGAGTTCAGGGGTTCTGAGGATGAACTGGAGGGATTTGAGGAGTTTGAGGATTGTGGAGGCCTGGAGATGTAGGGATCTGCTGAGCTGATGCATTGCCAGACTCAGGACTTGGGAAGGTCCTTCTTGTATCTCAGCAGGAGGAGATGGTTCTGTACATGAGAGGAAAGCTATGAATGTGGTGGCAGGATTGTTTACAAAATATTGTGCACATATCTCTGTAGAAAATCTGTATTCTTTTAATTCTGCTGCTATGAATATTTGGGTGGCCGATAATCAAGAACATTCATTGTTCCCTTCTCAGAACTGAACCCTGTGTTGACTGTGGCAGCCTCTCCAAAGGGATGTCCCTGCTGGTTTTCCTTTGATGTTCATTTGTGCATCTAATGGGAGCATTTTCCTAATCAATGCTGGTAGATTCCTGTTTAATTAATATTGATGAGTTGGAGAAAGAACAGAATGGGCCTCTGGTAACATTCCCCCATGGCTGAGTGCTTGAGGGGAAAAAGGCAGAACTGCAAATCAGAAATCATCATCAAGGATATACAATGAAAACCTTCAGCTCTACCCTGTTTCCATCCAAAAAAGAGGAAAAACAATCCAGAGTCATCATGTGAAAATGGTAAAGATACATTACTAAGCCAGAAATACTGAGAAAAAATAGGAATTGTAAGGTTGAGTGAATCTGTATGACTCAGATGATGCTTCACTTTATTCCTGACTATCCCCTGACGTGCTCTGGTACCAGTGAAAGCTCTGCTGGGTAATTGGTGCTGGGTTATATTCCTGTCTCTGGAACATGGACACCCCTGGACACCAAGATACAGGTGGCTTCAGCAGCCTTTGGTGAGCTGCCCATGTACAAAATGCTTTAAAGCAGAAATAAATCCTGCCCAGAGCGCTCTTTCTGATAGGAAAACTTCATGTCAGAACTTCCCAATCTCTCCATAGCACAAGACTGGTAAAATAACACAGATTTTCCCAGCTGGCTTCACAAAGAGGAGATCTGGCAATGTCTCATGGACAGAATAGATATGTTCAAATGAAACCACCCTGACAAACAACATCCTTCTTAAAATTTAAATTAACTGCTTTTCCCCGCCTAATAATACCAGTCACAGAGCCAAATTCTTATCTGTGCTCTCCCTTTGTTTCTTTTGTTTATTTAATCTAATTTAATTTAATCAACCATTTGTTTTTGGAGCTGTGTGTATGAATCCATTAAAGTACTGAGTGCTATTTTGGAAATAGAGATTTGCTGTCCTTTTTTTGCCTCTTTTTCCCTCTGGTTTGCCCTGCTCCTAACGAGGTGCAAAGTTGACAGTTGAGAAGATTCATTTTCATGTGTCTTCTAGGCAGGCAGTCCAGTCTGCTGCATGAAGACTGTTCAAAAATTAATTGAGGGCTTCAGGATTTGCCTTGATGCGAAGTAAGGGTCATCCAGTGACCTAAGGAATTGTATTCCCCAGGGGAAAAAAATAATTATAGGAAGGAAGGGTTTATGTCCTGTGCCCAGAGCTGAGCTACCTTTCCTGGGAATCAGATTTTCTCTCCAGATTTTTATGGCTACAACACCACTGAAAACAGTCTGATAAAGACAGATCTGCTTGAGCACTGTGAGCAAAATCACAAAATCATCAAATATAGAATGGTCTGGCTTGGAAAGGACCTTAAAGATCATCTTGCTCCAACCCCCTGCCATGGGCAGGGATATCTTCCAGCTTACCCAGAGCCCCATCCAGACTGGCCTTGAACATTTTCAGAACGAGCAGTCCACAACATCTGGGAACCTGCGCCAGAGCCTCACCAAAATCAAAGGCTGTTATTCTGACTGATGATGAGTGGAGCCTGGGAAGAGCTAAAGAGGAGATTCCAGGGAAAGAAACAAACTGGAAAGAAGAACAACCATGGGCAGAGGGCTGAAGGGATAGCCCTGCATTATCAGGCTTGTCTCTGCTCTTTGGAGGGGTGGGAGATGTGGGGATAGCAAACGGAGGGGCTGGAAGCGAGGGTCTTTGGCCAAGCTGTTGGATTCTCCCTCAGCAGTGCCCACTTTTCATAGTTCTGGCACAGAGGAAAAAAAGTGTGTTCAGGGATGCCTGATCATTCCTGATTCTCCTGCAGGGAGGATAGAGGGGCACAGCTGTGCGTGCAGAGAGGGAGGCTGGACCTCAGCAGCAGGAGGGAAGGGGAAAACATTTAGGATGTCTGTGCTGAGCACCGCACCCTGCCAGCTGCTGCACCCAGAGCTGCCCCTGCTCTGCACCATCATCTGGGGGCTCAGGATGACTGCAGGACAGAGCAGGACAGTGCTGGGAGTGAGTTTTACACCAGTCAGGCCGCTGGGTAGCACCAGGTGAGAGTCATGAGGAGGAGTCTCTTATTCAATGTAGGACTTGACAGGTCTGAGGACCTGGAGCGCTCCCCAGCCACAGCCTAACCCAGGTCCTGTCAGCTGGCCCAAAGTGAAAAATTTGGTAGGTTTGGCTGGGTATCAATGAAACAAATGAAGCTTATCAGAAACTCAAAGGTCAGAGCTTGTCACTTAACAAAATTAGGTGGGAATTACTTGTGAGCACCACAACAGAAGCTGCTTGATGAGATACAAAAGAAATTATTTACAGTGCTTACAGTGTTTTCCTTGTCTAAGCTCAGGACAATCATCTCCATCACCCTTTTAAATTTGGGGGGGCATCTAAACACAGTACCCTAAGGGGCTGGTACTAGTGGGACTTTATTATATAACCATTAATTAACATTTTAATCTCTTTTTAACAATTCCAAAACATAACTGATTCAAACCATCTACAAGCATATATTTTCATAGTAGTATTTATTGCAATTTAATCATCCCAGGGTTCTCAGACCTGCATCGTGTTTCTGCCAAGTGCTACGAGTGACGCAGCAAAATCTCAGCAGGCGTTTGCTCTGTGTGCATTATTCTTCACCTTCCTGCAGAAGTTATCAGGCTGTGCAGCTGGACACAGTGCCCCTACAGCAACCCCATTATCCTTCCCCATTATGTCTGGTAAGAAAGAAGCAGAGGAGCCTTAGGGATAAGAGGGAAAAGGTGTAAGGGGCAAAGAACCTTTGTGACAGAAGCTTCTTTCTGCTCTTTCATTTCCCCACTCCCTGCCTGACTCCCCTGTGGTGCAACCTCAAAAGAGATGAGATGTCCCTGCTCTATTTTCAAAGCTTTTCACTTCAAGGTCTCAGGCTGCAGCAGCTGTTGGTCATCCCCAGGCCTTTTAGTCAGGACAGGGACACGGGGAGTAGGGATAAACAGGGATGGAGATGGCAAGGACCAGCTGGGGAGCTTTGAGAAGAGCAGTTCAGGAAGGGAATGTGACCTGGAAGGACAGACCATGAGTTTTAAGGTGAAGCAGACAGGGAGGGGAGAGAGGATTTGTTTAAAGGTTCAAGAGGACTAGATGGGGTGGGGTAAATGGAAGGGAAAGAGGAGAAAACATGTAGGACAAATGGAGTCATGGGAGAGGGGCTTCTCTGGAACCTCTGTACCTCCAGGGGACTTCACCCTCCCCCCTCATATACCCTGTTTTTTTCCACTGAAAATCCTGTAGCTCATTCTGGAAAGTTATTCCTCCACCAAAGGGTTCTTGCAGTATGTCGTTTTCTTGTACTTTGGTGTTTTGTCTGAGCTTAATCTACATGGATACTGTCCTTGGAAAAAAGACAAGGAGAACAGGAGCTCTAAGCAAAATAAATGTGGGACCACAAATGAGACACAAAGGAAGATGGAGTCCACATCTCCTCTGGATTCCTCAGTACAGTCTGTCCCTCTGCCTGTTTGTCATTTATAGAAATCCCTGGAAAATTCCTGAAGCTGTGGCTGCCCCATCCCTGGAAGTGTCCCGGGTCAGGTTGGACAGGGTTTGGAGCAACCTGGGATAGTGGAAGGTGTCCCTGTCCATGGCAGGGAGTGGGACTGGATGGTCTTTAAGGTGTCTTCCAACCCAAACCATCCTTTGTATCTATGATTCTCTTCCAAATTAGACTAAACCCAGCATTTAGGAGATGGCCAAATTCACCTTTAAAGGTATATTGGGTGCAACAACATTTCAATCCTGCTATGATTAATTACAGCAGAGATGTGTTCAGGTGGTCCCCAGTGACCAGTCAAAAAGGCACTTGACAAAAATCACTTGTAATATGTGTTCATTTTAGTTAATGAGGCCCAGCTCTGATTAAATGCATAGAGAGGAAAGCTCTGTTAATAATGAATTCATTCCTTATCATATGAGAAAAGTAAGAATTTATAACACTTGCTCACTATTTCTGGAGGATTTAAAAAAAGTCACAACACTTGAAATGGTCCCAAGTCCTGTTTCAGGAATGTGAATGAAGTATTTCATTTTCCTAAAGCAGGAACATGCAGTACTTAGCATTTCCAATCGGAGTTTATTTTAGTCTAATTTATTTTCAACAGCTTTCCCCTCATCTTGAGTGCTCTGAGAAGAGTTAAAGATAATACATTACCATTAGAGACAAGAGATAAAACAACATCAGCAAAAAAAAAAAAAAAGAAAAAGAAAATATGTGCACATTGAATCAATTCCCTCAGTGAGCTGAGATTTCAGCCAGAGGAATCAGAGCAGGAGAGCTGGAGGCTCCAGGTGTCTGAGGTGTGTTCTCCTTGGCACAGGGATGGGCACGTGGTGGAAATTAAATTTATATTTTGGTGTCACCATGCAGAAGCTGAAGATCCTTTCACAAGTTAAGGGTTCAAAAGCTCCGTTCAAATCTTCGGTATTTAGGGCAGCTCCTTTTTTTATCCGTGTCTGACTAAAAGGAAGATAAAACAAAGAAAGAAAATATGTTTTCTATGGCTTTTGTTTTGTGGGGGTCTTTTAATCTGATAGAGATTAATTTAAAAATTTCACATAATTATCTGTAAGGAACAGATCAGATCCAGACAAACTCTGTCTAAAAAGGATGTTGTGGGCTGCTGGTCACAGTCACATTTGAGACTTTAGTAGCCTTCCTATTTTAGAGTCTCATTTTTAGTGAAAGAGCTGGAGCTGATATTCAGATTCAGTCTCAGAGTTTCTCTGTATCCTTCTGTCTGGCCCTGTCTCTTATTTTTCTTTTCTTAGCAGCTGTTTTTGTGGAAATACTTAAAAAAAAATCGACAGCATCCTTCTTTGGTTATTTGCTGTTCCTCCTGGAGGACTGCTCACACTCCAAAGCTGATTATGATAAATGTTCCTGGTGTAACTAATTTACCTGTTACGTCTGCAAATTGTCAGCTTCTATCAGCTTGAAATCCAGAAGTTTGGCCTACTCCTTGTAAATGTTTTGTTCTCCCGTGTCTTGCTTTTATAACTCTTCCAGGATTGCCTGAGCAGCCTGGCAGTGAGAATCACAGTGGGGTTTGGGTTGGAAGGGACATTAAAAATCAGGCAGCTCCAAGCCCTGCCAAAAGTGGAGACACATTCCCTGTCCAGGAAGAAACCTCATATTGTGCTTCCTCAAACATTCTAAGATTTCTCTTCTGGCACAACCATTTACATGCAAACACTCTGACCACTCACTGGTCCCTTATGTTGGCTGATATTATTTGTCCCTTATTTCTCTGGTTTTTGGAATAATTATTTTTCTACTTGTGCTTCCTCCTTTCCCATTTGACTGAGCTCAGCAGCGATGACTGTTCTAACACAAAACCCCTCTCCATAAATTGCGTTTTTGAAGACTCGCTCTCCAAAACTCCTCAGCAAGGACCAAAGGCTGCTTACTCACAGTGCTTGTTGGAGGTGTTTGAATAGATTCAGCTTCTTCCTGCTCTTTAAAGACTCTGCAAGCGAAGCAAAGAACAAGCAGTCCAGGGTTAATGGTGGGATAACAACTTCTGGGTTGCCTTAATATGATTAATAGTCAGAGACAAGGATTTGTCAAGGCAACAGGAATACATCAAGGTTAAGGACTGTGGAGCAGCTTTTAGTGTGAGTTATTTGAGCTCATTTCTGCTTCTCCTGCCCTGTCCTGGGTGCTTCATCTGTATTGCAGAAGTCGGTGCAAACGTAATCCAATGAGCTGGCCTTGATTCAGGTCATTTCAGGTTGGTACCTGTGCTAAAAACAGAGATAAATGGACATCCTCATATGCTTCCCATCCACCTAAACGTTTCTACCTAAACAAGACCAGGTCCCTGCATGCCTCTCTGGAGTGAGGTATCTCTTCCATGGGCTGCAGGGGGAGATAAGGACAATCAGGCTCCAAACCTCAAATTGAAATTAAGGCTTTCAGATTTCGCCAGAGTTTTCTTTGCAAAGTGACTCATAGCAGAGAATAGAAGTTCTTAAATCATCGCTGTCTAAAAGGCATGGTATGGAAATGCATTTTGAGACTGAAAGCTCCAGCAAACATTTCCATCTCACAGAAATGGGTGATATTCTAGGCAGGAATTCATGGTGTTTGCTAGTGAGCTGTTCATGGAATCCTTGAATCATAGAGTCATGGAACCATGGAATCATAGAATTGCTTAGGTTGGAGAAGATCTTTAATGTCATCGAGTCCAACCATTAACCCAGCACTGCCAAGCCACCACTAAACCACATCCCCATCTACATTTCTTTTAAATCCCCCCAGGAATGGTGACTCCACCATTTCCTTGGGTAGTTCCAGAGCTTTTCCTGGAAAAGTCTGATTTTTACCTAGATTAGCTATACCCAGTACAACTTCCCTGGAAGAAATGTTCAGCAAGAAGTAAATCCAAGGTGGGAAGAAGTGTCCATCCAAGTATAAGTTTGTTTCTGCAATCATGCACTGCTGGTCCCCATTGGCCTGGTAAATTTTGGAGTGCTGGAGTTAAATAGAATTGAAGTTCTGTAGCAAACCATGGAGGAGACATGAGTCAGAAACTAAACTCAGCACAGAGGCCTTTTTCCACACTGCTGCATTCACTGGGGACAAAATACCTCTGCCAGCCACATCATGCTAACAGGGTAATCTCTTCTAGCACTGCTTTTAGGAACCCTCCAGCCTGTCCTTTGGGATTGGGTCTGGGGATTTATGGACATCTTGGAAACTGTGACTTTCAGAAGCCTGGTTCAACCCAGCTAATCCAACCCCTGTGCTTCAGTGCCACTGCTGTTACATCCACCACTGCTTTTTGAAAGATCAGGGTGAGGTGAACCGTGCTTGAGCAGAACCAGATTGTAGCAGAACTCATGAATTCAAACAACCTCTGAGTCCCACTGTCTCTCAGGCTGTGAGTTGGTCTGTGCTCACTTTAAACCCAGGAAGGATCCCAGTGCTCTCTCCAGGCTCTTTGGGGGATTTGGAGGAGCTCTCTCCTCCCTTGGAGGATCCCTGCCTTCCTGCACAGCAGAGCTGGGGTGGTGCGGAGCCATGCCAAGGCTGGTTTGTCCATCACCAGGACCACCCCGATGCTGTGTTAACAAGGCTTCTCTTTTCCTGCCATACTGAATCTCCCTCAAAGCCATGCACAGAAAACACCTCATTCCTACCCCACCTCCCTCACTCCACCCCCTTGGTAGCCATCAAAATGCTGTTTTGGTCACCAATCAGCAATTCTTGTTTTGGGCGAGAATAAACAATCCAACAAGAGGCTTAAATGCTTAAGTGCTCCAAACCCCTATGCTGTGCATGAGATGTTTGTGTGTCCTTTATTATTCCTGACTGCTTTTCCCCTCTCTTTGGTCCTCCCCCTTCGCTTTTCCACCCAGGCAGTTTGGTCCCTTTTGTACACAACATCCTTTCCCTTTCACAAATCCAGAAAGACCCAGTGGGAAGGCGGACACAGGAAATGCTGCAAGCAAGGAAAATGCCTCCCTGCCCTGTGATATTGAGCTGCCAGGGAGGAGAGGTATTTATTTTATCTTTTTTTAAGTGTGTGTGGGGTGTTTTCTGTTTCTTTCCTTTTCTTTTTAAAGCCCTCTTTTCCACATTTCCTTTCTTGTTGGTTTGAAAACAACTGACAACAAAACCTGCAAGCAGAGCTTTGTCTTCCCCCACTTCCCAATGCTTCCTTTACTTTCACAAGCATCACACACAAGCACTCGAAGAGGAAGGGGAAGGATTTCATCCTGTTTAGTCTCCTGCATTCACATGATGCCCACTGGGCTCCATGCAGAGAGCACTTCAACAGTCTTGTGTGGCTGAAATCATAATCACAGAATGTCCTAGGCTGGAAGGGACCTTAAAGCTCATCCAGTTCCAGCCCCCTGTCATGGGCAGGGACACCTTCTTCTATCCCAGGTTGCTCAAAACCTTATTCTGCCCTGGAACACTTCCAGGGATGGGGCAGCCACAGCTTCTCTGGACAACCTGTGCCAGGGCCTCCTCACCCTCAGAGGGAACAATTTGCTCTTAAACACACCATAAACAGTTCAGATGTTGCCTCTGAAAGGCTTTGAGGCTTCCCAGATGATCTCATTAGCAGTGCAGTTGCACTTTTGTGTTATCCCGGTATGATCCATGTATTGATTGGATCAACTTTTCTAACAAGGATTTCTCTTTAGGGAGGGTTGTGACATAAACTCATTGTTGCTCTCTTTGGGGCTGCTTTAAAAAGAGAGTCTGGGGTGAAGTCCAGCAAGAGAAAAGCCATTTTTGCTATGGGGAAACATGAAAAAAAAAAAAAAAAAGGAAAAAAAGGTTCAGGCAACTCCTCTTTACGGATTTTCCTCAGGCCCAGCTGCATGAAGGACAAGCCCTGGTCCAAAACCTTGACCAGCCGTGACACCACAGGGAGTCTGACCAGAACCCCACCCTTCTGCAGAGGTTAGATCCCAAACCTACAGGCTGGCAGCATTTCTCAGGCTGGTCAGAAATCAGAGTAAAAGCATTTCTGTCCATCTCAGAACTGTGTTTCAAATTAAAAAAAAAAGAAAACAAAAAAAAAACAACAACAAAATACTAATTCTAAAACCCAGTCTCCCACTCCCAGCTGCTGCCCCTATCACAGCATTTCAGGCCTTATATCTCAGATTTGATCTCTTTTGCTGGCTTTATTTTCTCCCTCCCCAGTCCTGCATTGTCCTGCCCCTCTCCCCCGACTCCCTTCCCAGAGATTGGTGATAACCATTGCCTAGGTAACAGCATCCTGCCTGGTGTGTTTGACTGCCTGCAATGGATGTGGGGGCATGTGCTGTGCCTGCATTCCCAGTGGGATAAGAAGTGGAGAGCCGAGTGCTGTGTGTGGGAGAGGAACTTCTTGTGCTGATTCTGACACCAGCAGAGGCAAGAAGGTCAGCTCCTTGCAGTCCTCTGTAGGGTTTGGGAGTGGCTGACAGGATTTATTGACATCTTGGTGAGAAGGCTGGGAAGGGAGAGACTTGGAGGACTTTTTGTCACCGTGCTCATCCAGGACATCCTTACGAAATGTTAGTTATGCATGGCTAAAGCTTTGATTATTCACAGGCCAGCTGGTGGGGAATCTGTCACTTCATTCCTACTCTGGGCTTCCTCTGGAACCAGCTGAAAATCCAGCAACGAAAAAAAAAACCAAAACCACGACAAGAGCCACCCATCAACAAAGATCAGGAGAAGGAGTACCAGCAATCCAGCAAATTATTCTAAGGAACATTTTTCTGCTGGATTAAGGGTTAATTCAGACCGAGAAAATGTCAAAAAGCCTGTGTGTGTCTCACCAAAGTTGTTCAAAGCATTAAATTAGGGAAGTTTGGAATTATTTCCACTAATGTGTGGACTGGAAGCCAGGTAACAAACTGCAAGTAGAAGGTCAGGCATAGCACAGAGGATGGAATAGAAACAGGACCCATGGAGGTTTTAATTATCTTAGTTATAAAGTCAGTTCTTAACGTATTCATGACTTCTTTTTTAAAGGTGCCTGAAGCACTGAGGGTTGAACCAACGAGCAGAGGAAGGAAAGTAGATGGGATGGTTCATAATTGAGAACTGGTGGCAGAAAAGTCTGAAATGATGCTGGATGTGAGGAGATACAGAGAAATAAATTCAAACGTGTCAATGTATTATAGAAGAGTCTAAGAAGCAATTCATGCTGAAAGAGGTCTGTAAAAAGAGGATGGACAGTGAAGCAGATGACAATTAGATCCCACAACTCAGAACCTGGGTCAGAGAAAAGGAGAAGGGAAAGGCACTTCTGCTTCCCTGACACCTTTCCATGAACCCGCTGCTTGCAGGTTTCCTTGGAAAGCTGTCAGTCAGTGGATTCACACTGCCAGACTCATCACATTATTGGAGAATGTCAGAGAATGATGGAATTATTTGGGTTAGAAGGGACCTTAAAGATCATCTCATTCCACCTCCTGCCATGGGCAGGGACACCTTCCACTGTCCCAGGTTGCTCCAAGCCCCGTCCAACCTGGCCTTGGACACTTCCAGGGATGGGGCAGGCACAGCTCCTCTGGGCCTCCCCACCCTCACAGCCAAGAATTTCTTCCTTAATATCTAAAGTAAACTTACTCTTTTTCAGTTTGAAGCCATTCCCCCTTGCCCTGTCACTCCATATCCTTGTAAAAAGTCTCCCCAGAAATTTTTGTAGGCTCCCTTCAGGTTATGCAAGGCCACTGATGTCTTTTCTTCTCCAGGCTGTACAACACAAATTCTCCCACCCTTCCCTCACAGCAGAGCTGCTCCATCCCTCTGACCCCCTTGGTGCCTCCTCTGGGCTGGCTCCAGCAGCTCCAGGTCCTTCCTGTGCTGGGGAACCCAGAGCTGCAGGTGGGGTCTCACCTGAGTGGAGCAGAGGGGCAGAATCCTCTCCCTTGAACTGCTGGGAGGTCAATTCCAAGAATTTGTGAGGGAATGCAGAATGGATCCCCACAATGGGCAGTACATGGCAGCAGAGCCAGGAGGTTGTTTTGTGGGAGTAAGGGTGTGGGAAAAGCACCCAACCAGGCAGTGATAAATCCATGACTCCCAAAAACAGCCCATTTCCATCTGTGCCACTGTTCCTTTCTGACCAACTTGGTACCACACTGGGAAAAGCCTGACCTGTGACTCCCTGAAAAAGATAAGCTCTGCTTATCAAATTTGGCTGTTGGCATGAAGGGCTGAGCAAAGGGAACTGTTCTACTGCCAGCCAGTTTCTTCCCTCCACTAAAAACAACTTTTCATAGATGAGAAAGGATTTACAATATCAATATGGGGTTACTGTCCTCTGGTAAAAACCCTGGAGTTGGCACAGGAGAGCATGGGCAGCTCCCATCTCCCTCAGTTTGGGAGGATGAAAGCAGAGCCTGGAGAGGAAAGTGTTCAAGCCATCA
The DNA here is from genome assembly GCF_049639895.1 of Pseudopodoces humilis. Taxonomy (NCBI): domain Eukaryota; kingdom Metazoa; phylum Chordata; class Aves; order Passeriformes; family Paridae; genus Pseudopodoces; species Pseudopodoces humilis. The sequence continues at coordinate 2,248,293 of NC_142200.1, read as the reverse complement.
TCCAGCAAACCAAAGACACCAACAATTGTAGAAAATAGCCAGAAAAATAAGACCCAAGTGAAAACCAGATGAGTTCTGGACACTAAACCACACTTCCCAGCACAAAATCAACTCTCCTCCCTTTGCCATGTGGCTGCCTCATCTTCCCCCATTCCCTCTTTTTGGAGGGTTTCTCTCTACTTTGATTTTTTGCCAATGTTTTTAATTCCTAATTTAATTTTTAACTCCTCTCCTCTGTGCAGAACTTCCCAGCCAAACCCAGTGCATCAGAGGTGGAAGGAACAGTACCAGTCACCATGAAACACCACTGAAATGATTTTCCAGTACAAGCTGAAACTAAATAACTCACTGTAGTCTGAACATCAATCCTGGGGAGTTACTCCCAGCTCGGTATTGATTGGATATGAAAGGAGCAACACTTGGAAATTAAGATAGGGCTACCAACATTTCCCCAAACTTTTAAACTCCTTTGTGGTGTTCCTTTCCTTCTTTCCTCAGGGTTGTTTGGGTTTTTTTCCCTCTTATTTTTTTTTCCCTTTTTGTTTCTTTTCCTTTTGCCAGGAGTGAACCAACTGTGAGCTTTCCCCAATCATACTTGTGCTAGTCAAGTCTGATTCAGAAGCAAGGCAGCAAACAAGGCCTCAGGGTAGAAATCAAACACTGGAGTGCTCTGTGTAGAGAGAAAGGAAAAAGTTTCACCCATGTGCTTATGGTATTGGAAGGAGGAACAAAATTCCCTGGAATCAGTGGTTTCTTCCCTTTCTCTCTCATTGAGTTTTTGTTTGTGTTGGATGGAAGTCCTGTGCTTTGCAGCCTGTGCACTGTTAGATTTGTCCTTTGAGGGTTTAATGTCCTGAATAATAATGTTCTGGGAATTCTGATGCTTTCTGGCTTGTAGGAGGACTGGAAATGAGAGGAAGTTTATTACAGTGTACAGTTACTAATTATCATTCGGAATTCTTATTCATCTGGAAGCATCTGGGAGCCGCAAGCACACGCGGGAACTTCCTTGTGAGGCTGGGCTCTGCATTCCAAGGGCTCATGGCAGGGGAAAGAGGTGCTTTAACCAGTCAGGTGTTGGAATCCAAAAGTTCATCCTGGTTATCAACCCCACTTTCCTGCTAATTATCTCTTACCCACCACCCCTCTGCACCACTGATGTTCCTTTCCCTGGTCCCAGACCTGGAGGAGTTTTTCCTCATCCTTCCTTACTGATTTCTCCATAACCCCATATCAAAGCTCTCTTTTTCCACTCAGGGCTGCATTCACACACCTTCAGAGCAGAGACTGACTCCTTTGAGGATGCCATTAGTGGTGAGGTGAGTGGATTGGGCTCTCAGCAGTGGATAAAGTTTTAATGCAGAAGTTGCCTACTTGTGAAATTAAGTGGTGAAAAAACATTGGAGAACTCCTTTTCCCATTTCTTTTCTGATGATTTGTCAATGCAAAGGCAGATACTTAGGAGTCTTTTTTTCACACAGGGGACTTGCAAAAGCAGGAGGAAGTAGCAAGGATGGAGGGATATGGAAATAGGCTGGAGTGGCATGAAAATTATTAAGGAGAAAAAGGAAAGAGGAGTAGGAAGCAGAAATTGGGAGCAGCACCCAAGATAGGAAGAAGAATTCACCCCATGGTCCTAAAACACTGGGGAAATTCCCAAAGAGGAAAGATAGTCAGTATTAAAATGAACACTGATATTATCCATAGTGTGCTGGAATCACTTATGAATATTGGTTAGGGAGTTTAAAGCTCCTGCAGAAACTCAGAATTCGTCTCCTGACTCCGTATTCAGGGCAAGGGACTGCACTGACTCAGCAGGGATGGTCATGGTCAGTCCCTGGTGAGGTGAAATTGCTCCTCTCCCAAGGCTGGCTCCAGCACCCAGAAAAACAGTTCTGTGGGTTCCTGCACAGAAAAAAAATTTAAAAATTTAAAAAAAATTTAAAAAGTGACATTTTGGTGAAGTAAGGCAGCAGGTGAGATAGAACAATTGTCTTTCTCACTTTTGAACTTCCTCATGCCACGTTACCCTGTGACAAACGTGGATGGGGTGCTGGGGGGGCTGAGAAGCAACGTGAATTTTTGTCCTGCATCCGAATGAAGGAGAGAGAGTGACACCCAAAAGACACATGTGCATCTCTGGGCTAGAACTGGGAGGGGAGGGAGCAGAGACCCTCCTCCTGCACATCTCCATGCCCTGCTTCTCCCACTCCTGCCGAGGTGCCTTTGAGAGCTGCTGCTGTGGCAGGTGAGTCAGTGTGACAGCTCAGGCACGGGGCAGCCCCCTCAGCTGCCGAAATGCCAGCCAATCTCCCAGCAGGCTCAGAGCCCACTATTATAAATGCATTATTTTCCTCCCTCCCCTCTCCTTCAGCTGGCGTGGTGAGTCAGTAATCAAGGTTCTTTTGTCATTTTCTGGGGTGTGGGGGAGCTGCTGGTGGTGCTGGTGGGCACAAAGTGTGTGGGGCAGGTTTTTCTGCATCCTCACACGGATCATCCTTCTGCCCCTTCCTAGGCTGAGAAAGCACCACCAGCTGTAGGAAAGGGCAGGAAAAGGGACAAAAAAAAGGGACAAAAAGGGGGTAGAAAGGAGGGGGGAAGACAGCCCCACTCTGAATTTCAACACTCTCCATTCTGATTCACAGAGGTCTTAAATAGAGACCAAGATCCTTCTCTGTTAATGACAATTGTTCAACAGATTCCAGGTGGGGTTTTAAAGGGGAATTTAAAAATCCCAGCAGCTCTAACACCAAAGTTCTGGCAGAACTTGGAGGAGCTGGTGGGCAAGGAGAAGAACATCAGCCCCTTTGTTTGGCATCTCTCTGCTGGTGTGGGCTGTCCCCTGTGGAAAACAGGACAGCAGCAGGGAAAGTTGTGAGGGGAGGAGGGGAGGGAAGAGAACAAGGCAGGTGGTGCAGGGTGGGTTGAATTTTCACATCTGGCTCAGGAAAGAAAGTCCTGAGGAGAGGGGAGACAGAGGGGGATACTGCCAAGGGGAAGGGAACAGCCCGAAGTGAGGTGGGGGCAGAAATTCAGCCAGTTCCCACCATGTGACCCCTCAGACATCTGTGCAGGAGCCTTTCCCTGGGATGGTACAACTGCAGCGATGGATTGGTGCAAAGGGCAGCACAGCCCTGAGCGGCCGAAGCAGATGTCAAGGAATCAAAGAGTCTTGAATCTTCATTCAAGATCTGAATAAATGAACTGAAAATACATCTCTGGGCCACCCCAAGCTGAGCAGGACTCAGAGACCTTCTGAACACGAGCTGGGGTGATGGTACCAGGCAGCACCATGTGGATTTTTCCGGTGAGTGTATCCAAACACTTCTTAAATCCATGCAAGCACCAGCAGCATCATCCAGCAAAGAACTTCCACAGCTTAGCATGAAAGGGTCTCTCCTGGTGTTTATGGTGGGCTCCTTGTTTTAGAAGGAAGTTTAAATTATTATTAATTTATTCAGCATCTTTTGGCCCCTCGTATTTCCCCTCAGCCATCAATCATTTTTCCAAGCCATCCCTTAGCACACCACGAGAGCCCTCCCTACACTGCAGGATGCCTTACGACAACTGAAGCATTGGTGATGTTGTGGCCTTGAGGTTTTTGTGGTGCCCAGGGGGTGGGAAAGCTGTCAGAGACCTCCCTTGGGTACTGAATCCTGCACAAGGGTAATCTCTCCATGGGAACCAGCATGGGAACAGTGCAGAGAGGGAGCTGAGTAGATGGGATGCAGTCAGAGAAGGTATGGAATGAAACACCACTGGTCCCAAGATCATATTAATGCTCCTTCATATTAATGTACCATCCCCACCTTCAGGCATTAATTCCCACAATTTTCCCAGTGTGTGTGCACGTGGCTTTGTGTAAAAATCCATGGCTTTAGGAAAAAGGGGACCAATCATTGTCCAGGGCTTTCAGGAAACTGCCAGTTTGTGATTTTACATTTGGCTTAAGTTGCTGCCTGCTGAGCCCAAGGCACAGTGTTGTCTCCATGGATGTGATCACAGATGGGATCACCTTTCCCTCTGACTATTCTTTTGGAGAATTTGTGGTTTTCTGCTGGATCAGTGAGCGGAGCAGTCACTGTGCGTGACCACACTCGCCAGAGCTGACACGTGAGAGGCTGTGTGAGCACATCACCAGGGATGCCAGAGGAAGCAGGACTGTCCCTGTTTTGATGGCAACACAAATCAGTCTTTGATTTTCTTAATCTGGCAGCAGCTGCACCTTTCGAAGTGGTAGAGGATGATATTGCAAACCCAAACCTGTTTGATCAGTGAAATCCCCTGGATTTGTCTCTCTTGATTGACCCAGAGTATGATCAAAGCTTTCCTTTCAGCTGTGAGCATTCAAAATATCTTTCTGATTGAACTTCTCCTTATTATCTAATAAAAGCTGACATGCAACAGCCACTTCTTCGCATGAGACTCTCCTCCAGCTTCCTGTGTTTGTCAAGAGTTACCTGAAATTAGCCCAAGAATTCAGCAGCTCTTGGGGAGAGGAATGGGATGAAACAATCTCAGTTTTACCAGTCTCAGATGGATTTCCTGGGAAGCTGACTGAAAATGTTGATTAAATGTTCGAGGTCGGGTTGGATGGGGCCTTAAGAAACTTGGTCTATTGGAAGGTGCCCCTGTCCATGGCAGGGGTGGAACTGGATGGTTTTTAAAGTCCCTTCCAACCCAAACCAGTCTCTGATTTTGTGGTGTTGATAGAAAGAAGAAGACATGGATAGAGAGGAGAGAAGTGGACCTGCTTTACCAGCATGGACTACCCAGAACAGTGACCACAGGAGTAGCTCAGAAGGAAGAAGACCACAAAATGGTGCTGCTTTTGCTGCAAGTTAAGAGATTTTCGACTCTATTCCAGGAGGAAAATTGCACTTCAATATTTCCTAGCACTGAAAAGATATTTTTTTATTACATCATATTTTTAGTTAATTGTGCATTGATTCGTTTTTTATTCCAGAGGAAAAAAAAAAAATTAAGAAACAATTGATAGCCTGCTTGCTTTACTAACTTCTGTAACTGCAAAATTGCCCAGAGCAAGGAGGGAGGTGCTGATGGAACATTCTCTTTGCATATACCTGGAGAGCAGGTGGGGTGTTTTTTTCCCTCTGTAAAATAATTCTAACATACAGCTCACCTAACCTCACTTGTTGATGACAGCAGACTGGTTGAATTATGCTGAATAGGTCCCTGGGGCACCTGCTGGTTACCAGTGACACCATGACAAAGGCAGAATCAGAATCTGAGTGGCGCAGCTCAGGGGTGGACCCGCATTGATTTCCTTACAGTTTGTTCCCTCAATTAATTGTCTCTTTTCAGACCCACTGTGTGTATTTTTCCTTTACTCTTTTATCTCAGATGCTCCCAGCTGAATTGCTTTCTTTGTTATTTGGCTGCAAGTTTCTGTGCGGTACTAAAACGTGGCCATAAATGTCCTATGGAATTGGGTATTTTTGTTGGATGTAGGATTGGGTGAATGCACCCTGCACCAAAGCTCCTCCAAGTGTCACAGGCCAACTCTTCCAGGACACAAGAACTGTTACACTTCCAGGATGTTTGTTGCTGTTTTCCTAATTTGTATTATTGAAGAAAATGTGATTAATTGCATTATGCTTTGTGCCGCTTTAAAATACTTAGTCAGAGATAATTCCTTCCCGAGTGAACTGCCATCTGAGGAGACGAGATGAACACACAGAGGCAAGGGTGGGGAGCTTATTATCCTTTTAGTGATGAGGATTTGAGGGATTTTTTTTTGGTAGAAAACCTCAGCATCTTTCAGAGGTGACTCAGCCCAGCTTAAATCTGAGTAATTTCTTATGTCCATGTCTCTCTTTGGAACACAGAAGAAAGGATGATGTGGTTCCTCATGGACATCTCCACATGGATCTTTAAAGGTTTTATCCTTAATATTTCTGTGCAACTCAGGTGAAAATAGGTCTGAAGTTTTCTCCAGGCATCTCCTCGTGTCTTTGGTCACTTGAACACCACCAAATCCCTCCTGAGCCACCAACCCACTCCTGAGAGGAGCAGGGAGACACCTCAAAACCTGGTAACAGGAGAATGAGGGCTGGAAGCCAATGTGCAACTCTGATTTTGTGCATTTTACCCCAGTGAACAGTTAAGAATTTTAAACATTATTCCTTTTACTTTTTTTTCCCCTCCTCTGGCTGGAATCATCATTTGTGTGCGCTCATCCACATAACGTCCTTAACAGAGCAGCTGAGCTTTTTATAGAGATCAATAAAACTTAAAAGGTAGAACAACTCTGAGTTTCTCAAGCCCTTTATAAAAGGTTTGCCCAGGGCTGGGGTTGCTGACCCCTTTGGGGTGATGGTTAGGAGAATAAAAGCCCAGACAAAGATAAAGGTGAGTGAGTGTGGAAAAAGGGATTGTGGAACTTCTAATACAAGAGAATGTTACAAATGTTCAGGTCACTGGAAAGGTCAGAGCTACAAGCTGCATAAACACAGGGGTAAGTCAGGCTGGTAATGAGCAAGGGCATAAATTGATGATGCATTTTTGTCTAGGGAAGAGAATGAAGGTTTGGGAGAATCCTTGGCAGTGCAGCTGAGGGGTGGATCCAGAGCTGAACAATAAAGAGTGTGCATGTGGTGATAGTGAGGCTTCATTTCCCGATGTACAGGGATCCACTTCCTCCAGGCACTAAAGGTTCCTGGGGGCCTTGGTGTGTTTGGCAAAATCAGGAGCCAACAGGGTTTCCAACCAGAGAATCACAGAATCATTTTTGCTGGACATGACCTTCAAGATCATCCAGTTCCACCTCCCTGCCATGGACAGGGACGCTTTCCACCGGATCAGGTTGCTCCAAGCCCCATCCAGCCTCAAACCCAGCCGTGAGTCCCTGTACCAGTCCAATGAGGTCTGTAGCTTCTCCTTTGCTCACCAGCTTTCTGCTGAGCTATTTCCAGCTGCATTTTGGGAGCCTATCCCCTTTTATTCATTTCCCTTGGTGGCAGATGCATGGTCTGATAACTCCTGTACCTAATTCCATGGAGTAGCTCTGAAATTCCACATCTGGCCCGTGGCCAGAAGGTGCTGTGTGAAAATTAGAGCCGTGATTAGCTAAATGACATTTGATATCATAACTGGAATCAGATTTGAGTCAGTCCCCATAAGCCTGCCCAGAAAATCACATCGACCTCAGTACAAAAGCCACATCCATCCATCCTCTCCACATTTTTGTGCTGAGGAACTTGGGAGTGCACACCCAGAGCTCCTGGTGCTGACGGGAAACATAGGTCCTGCTTCCAGACAGCCAGACCATGAGTCCTTCCACATCGTTAAAGGGATGGTAGTGAAAATAATAGAGTTTCCAGAGAGGCAGATGGCAGGAATGTGGCAGCCAGAGCAGGCAGCTTGATGTTGTGCAGCAAAGTTTGATTAGACGAGTTCAACTCATCATTCAGTTCCAGTTCTCAGCAGAACGGGCACTGTTCCTCGCCAGATTAAAAATTCATATGGGTATGGGAGGGAGATGAGAACGAGCTTCAGGACCTCCAGCAAAGGTTTGGATCTCAGGCAGAGGTTCAGAGTCTTCTTTTTGCCTGAAATCCTTTTGCTTCCACACTGCAGAGCTAGAGCTCTTTGGAATGTAGCTCAGCCTGCTCAGGGCCTGGTTGGAGAAGGAAATTCACATCACGCTTTCCTGAGAAATGTAGGCCTGGGTCAGAATTGCAAATGCCAGATCTGGAATTAAATTCTTCTCAAATTTCAGAATACCCAAATTTGAGATTCTTGCTTCCATCTATTTTAGAGAAAATATATAAGGCTGAAGCTTCTGCTCCCCTCTGAATTGATGTGTATTTGGAAAGCTTTTATTTTTTAGGGTTTTTGCAAAAAAATAATAAATTGTCCTACAAAGAAGTTTGAACATAATTTTTACCAATTGACAATGTCCAAGCATTTTGAAGCTTCATTTTTATTTTCCTATTATTTTTCTGTTTGTTGGTAAAATTAATGGTTCAAATAGCTCATCTGAAAGTGATAAGCATGGTAGATTTTGAAAGGATATGAGGCAAATCTATGTCCTCATAATTCCCTAAAAAGTTTCTCTGTCTGAAACACTTCTGAGACCACTTTTCATGCATTTATTGCTCTTTAATTCTTCCCTCCAAACAGTGAACTGAGTAAGGTAGGTCAACAAAAAATACATCCTCCAAAGAGCTGATGACCAGGACATGTTCATATTTTAATTCTGGAAGGATTTTTTGTTGTTGTTGTTTGATTGTTTTTAACTTGACCTAGATAACACATCATCTTCTTAGATAGCAAATGTCACAGTTACCTGGACACTCACAGAGAAATATAATTTCATATTCATACACCAGATGTAGCCTGTCCACAGAGACTTGCACCAGCCTTTGGTCTAATGAAGGAGCAGCTGGATTGAAGGAAGACGTACTATGGAACAGAAGAAATGCATAAATTATGAAGCGTTTTCATCAGCTAAAGTCCTGCTGACATCCCACATTCACATTTCACTAGGAACCTGGAAGCTGGTTCTTCTTCTCCAACTTCACTGAAAGCAATGTCTGATTTTCTCCCAGCTCTGTCATTCCTTTCTTGCCTACCTGTAGCCAGTACCCCAAAGGTGTTTTTACAGAATAACACTTCATTCTGACTCATAGCCCTCCAAAGTTACAAGGCAAGAGGGAGAAAAAAATTAACCTTTAATCCTACTCTTGGACTTCATTCCTCTGACACTTATTCTTTTCAATTGTACTTTAGAATACTTCTAATGGTTCTGATTATCATCTTCAGGACTATCCTGAAGCTCTCCAGACTCTGATGTGTGCTCAGAATTCCAGATGAAATGTTCTTTGTAGCATTTCTTGGGCAGTCACCCAGGGATGGTTCAGATTGTTGCTTGCTTACGTTGTGTGCTACACGTAACAAAATAAAGCACTCAGCAGCTTCCCTCAAATCCTACTGACAGTGAAGGTTCCTGCAGTGTCCCTCAGGGCAAAGTGTGCTTTCTCAAAATCTTTAAAGCCATCTCCTGAATATTTTGATGGAAAAAAAAGGCCAAAGGTGAGCAGGTTGCCTGTTGCACAAACCAGGGGGATGCTTGTGTCCCTCTGGCCAAGGCAAATTGTTTAAAAATGAGTGGCCTTGAGTTGTCCTGGTGTGTTGTGCCCATGAGCAGTGGGGAATGGGTTGAGCTATGTCTGTCTCTGTAGTTTTTACAGCCCCATCATGATGGGACCTGAGTAACCATCCCATAAATCAACAGCAAAAGTCTGGTCCTTGTGGGCCAGACGTGTCCTACATGACTGGAGACAACTAAAACAATTCCTGGATGATCCCAGGAAATCCTGCAGGCAGTGGAGCAACAGAACAGCCCTGCATCCCTAAGAGATCTTTTTTTCTTGAGTGTGTTGGAACATCTGGGTTACTAAAGCAGAAGACCAGATTCCTTGTTTCCCTATTTCCTTTCGGTTTGTTTGGGTTTGTTTTATTTTTTATTTTGTTTTTTTAGGCTTCTATAATATTCTGTAGAAAAAAAAAAAATTGAATATTGACCTTATCCTCGCTACAAAAATTCCAAAATTTCTTGGTTTAATTGGTATCTAGCACAATTTCTTGTAAATCACACTGTGTCCTTTCCCTCAAAAAGGAAAAAAAATCTATCAGAGTTGTTAGTCAGCCCTAAGGATCAGCTGGGAAGGGTGGTCACAGACTCAGGTGCTAATGACTGGATCATCTGCTGTTCTGAAAGAAAAGTGGGTTGATTGTTTTAAGGAAGAACAACCCTCTAGGCTGCCAGACATTGAATTGATCTGTTCTGGTCTGGGAAATTGTCTGTTTTCCCTCCCGATGGTGAAACCCTCACTGCAGCTCTTCCATTTCAATTAATTCTGAGATAAAATGCTGACTCTCTGAATGGAGAAGTTTGACACTCCAGTGGCCAGGAGAGCAAAGGTGGAAGTTTTCCACTGTTTTTTTAGCACATGGGAACAGGCTTGAGCCTGGTGTGTGTCTCCATGGGACTGTGTGCACAAGTCTCTTCTTCAGATTCACATGCAGATAAAAGGTGTTGTTCATCTGAGGATGAAAAGACTTAATTCTGTGCAAATATCAAGGTCCAGCTTGACTAGTAAAAAAAAGACATTTCTGTTCTTTAATACTGTTATGTGTTAATATCTCTTCAGTGAGAACAAGTCCTGAAGACTAGACACCTAAATTATGAATTGATACATGTTTTTAGGTAGGGATAAAATATCTTTTAGCTTCTCCCAGCATCACTTTTCATGATTTTTGCTGGAAGTTTCTGATCTACGTAGAAGGACTTAACTCCCCTTAGTGTCTCTTCAAGTTTTTAGATTATTTTTGCATTGCAGTTTTACCATTCACTCAGTCTTCAGTGAATGCATTTACACCCTTTGAACTAAATAAAATAAACTTGTGTTGCTGATTTGACTGGAAAAGAAGTGGTTACTGATGGCAAAAATTGAGTTCAGCCTGTGGAAAATTTAGCAGTGGTTCCTCTCACATAAGCACCTCTGCAAGGCTTTGGGAAGTGTTTCAATTTAATCTCGACACCCTCTGGGGTTTTGCACCTGTCAGAAAGGTGTGAGGTTATGAAAGCAGGAAAAGATCCAGAACAGAAAGCTCATTTGTGCTTGCCCTTCCCAGCAGCATCTCTGAGAGGGAGTGGGCCAAGCAGGAAAAAACTTGTATTTTGTACAGGAATGAAATGGGTCATCAACCTGTAAGTATGAATATTAGTAAGAAAATTTCAGAAGTGAGTGTTTGGGGACATCAGGGAAAATAAAGTCACTGCAGTTTCCAAATGGAGTAATTATTGTTCACTTTTAAAAATATACTTCGATGATGCATTGATTATTGAATTACAACTCCTCTATTCCAACCTGGACATAGGATTAGCTCAGAGATGAGTGCAGACAGATAAACCTCCCATGAATGTTTGAGAACAAATAGCTCCTGATGGGTTGATCTCTGTGTCATCAACATCACCCATCTGAAATAGTTCACCCACCTTCAGTTCCCTGGTCTGGCATCGTTCCCAGTGACTGGAAAAGGAACCCACATAACCCACATGTTTTAAAAGGGAAAAAAGGAAGATCCAGGGAATTACATTCTTGTCAGTCTCACTTCTTTTTCTGGCAAGTTCATGGAGCAAATCCTCCTGGAAGCTACGCTTTAAAAACCAAGGAGGTGATTAGTGACAACGAAAGTGGCTTCACGTGTCTTTAGGATGAAGGGGGGAAGGTTTAGGTTAGACAGTAGGAGAAAATTATTTACTCAGAAGGTGGGGAGGCCCTGGCACAGGTTTTGCAGAGAAGCTGTGGCTGCCTGGAAGTGTCCAAGGCCAGGTTGGATGGGGCTTGGAGCAACCTGGGATAGTGGAAGGTGTCACTTCTTGTGTCAGGGGAGTTGGAACTAGGTGGTCTTGAAGGTCTCTTCCAACCCAAATAATTCTGTGATTTGTGATAAAACCTCTTAGCAGTACATAGTTTTTTTTACAAAGCATTAAAAAAAAAAAAAGCTTCATTCTTTAGTCTGAATAAGAACCAGGTCACATCCCCACCATCTCCCATGAGCTCAGAACGTGACCCCAGATCAAAAGAGAAGATTGGTGGCAATTGATGGCAACCTCAAGTGAAGGAAGTGAATTTCCTGGAAGTGGAAGAACTGCATCTTTTCTAAGATTTTATTGCCTGGCTCCTGTCCCTCACTGTTCCCCTGGTGCTGGTGGCCCCATGGAGGATTTCCAAGCTGTCTTTTCAGCCCAAGCAGCAGAATCAAACAGTGTTTAATGCAGAGATGATTGTCATGGAGCTCATGGGACATGTCCAGCTGTCCTTTTCCACAGCACTGGTGTTACTGCACATTTTACAATTTTCACCATGACACAAGGAGGGAAGGATCCATAATTCCTGTGGAACCTCCCTCTCTCAGCAGATTACTCAGAAGCCTTCTCCTAGATTGACTATTGCCCTGCTGACAAAAAGTTTTTCATATCTAGTGATTATTTTTATTGCAGCTTAAGTTTCTTTTCTCTTTCAGACCTCCTGGGAGGCTCCTGCTGCTCTCAGCCATTTCTGGTAGAGTTATTGACTTCCAAGGAGCCTTGTCAGTGCTGGAGATGGACAGGAATGGAGAGAGACTGCAGGTGGGATTAGAAAAACATCTCAGCAGAGATGTACTCTGTGTAGGATGTAGAACTTTACTGAGTTCTGGAACATAAGGAGGAAAAAATATCCTCTTTCCTCTAGCCCAGAGATTCCCAAGCTGTGGGAGTTTCGGCACACCTACCTCTGAGAACCTTCCCCAAGCAGCTGTCTACAGAAATTAGTGCCTGCAGAAAACTGCAAGGAGGAATATCTTGAGCATGGTGGCACCAGATTGTCTCATGACTTTCCTGTGCTATGTCGTTGGTTTATATCCATCTGTTGTTTCTTGTCCCATCTTTCATCCAAAGAAAAGGACTTTGCAACATGTCCAAGGGATTAGACCTTCATGTAGGGAAGAGATAAAAGCAAAGTACAATGAGAGGTAAAAACGGAAGTTGAAGATGTTGTCAGTCTGAAATGTTATTGGAAAAAGATCCAGGTTAATTCATCCTCTCCCCCATTCTTTGGCTCTTTCTCCATCAGCTATTGGATCACCCTGGTGATTTGCTCTGATTTTGCTAAAATATTGAAAACTAGGCCCTACCTTTAAAGCTTGTATTTCTTGAGCTGCCTGATCAGCACTCCGTGCTCTGTCCTCTCCTCTGGAATGTGTTAATGAGCGAGCAGCAGAGTGGGAAATTCCTGCATCGGGGTTTTTCCAGTCACATCCTGTTCCTAATGCAACTGAGCATTCCTGTCTTTGGGAACACAAGCATTTGCACATCTCAGCAGAGGTGAAGATTGACTGATAATATTAATAATGTCAAATCACACTCCTCTCTTCTGTAATACTCTCAGGTTATTTTACAGATAATAAGAATGAGACAGACAGGTGCAATGAGTCTTAGGATGTTTTAATTTCATCTGATTCTTTGTTTCTACCGTATTTTATTGTTTCCAGGAGGAGATGCTTGGGAAATGTAGACTTATGACACTAAATTAACCTTGGTGGTAATTCCACAGCGAGTTCAGGAAATTGTTTTGGCATGTTGAGAAGGAAAAAAGGTGACCTCCACACTTAGGTCTCCTGAGAAATTAAAAAAATAATCTGGTTATCATTTCAAGGCGATCATTTCAGCCCTCTGTGGTGTTGTCCTATATATTTTTTTGCTTCTTGTTCAACCCCAGTCTTTGATCAACCACAACCCTGGATAATTTCCAGCTCAGGGCTGACAGTGGATGACATGGTGTTGGATCAGAGACAACAAAGCCTTCCTGAGACTTTGGACTATGGACTATATGAACGTGTCAGGGTCATGTCCATATAGTCCCTTAATCAGCTCCTGCTTTTGATTTTTCTCTGGAGGAGCCTGACACCTGAATTCCTGTCTGGCAGCCATAAGAGAAAAAAACACAAACTGTTAAGGTCATAGAAACTTGACTTCTGCTCCCCTGAAAGACCAAGTACAGCAAAAGGACTGTATAAGGAAAAAAAACCCTATCTTTCTCTTGCTGTCCCTACCAGAAATATGGAAAACTAAGAAATTGTAGCTTTTAAAGGTGGCCTGGGAAGAACTTTCTGTAGTAGAATCACAGAGTAACAGAATATTTTGGGTTGGAATGGACCTTAAATCTCATCTAGAACCAAATCCCTGCCATGGGCAGGACACCTTCCACTATCCCAGGGTGCTCCAAACCCTGTCCAACCTGTTCTTGAACATTTCAAGGGGTGGGAAAGCCACAGCATCTCTGGACAATCTGTGCCAGGTCCTTCTCATCCTCACAGTGAAGAATTTCTTCCTAATATTCCAGCTGTGTAGACCTGGTGGAGCTACAGGTTGTATCCAATGTGATGCAGATCTATGGGAAAACACTTTGCCACCAGAAATGGCAAGGAATTGATGCTCAGCCTCTTCAACAGCCCCTGCTTCTCATATCAGGTAAAAAAAGAGTGACTTTGGAATTCTTTCAATTTGTAACGTGAAAGACACAGGGAAAGGGTCAGGATTTTGTGAGTATTTAAAAATATCTGGGCAGGTTTCTGAATGAGGAAAACCAGTTTGTTTCCTTTAAGTGTTGTGAAAGGAAATGGGAGCTAACCAATAACCCAATTTTCTGTGTTCTTACTTGTATCCTGAAGCCTTGGTTTTCAAAAGCACTCAGGTCCAGGAATAGCATCGTGCAGGGGGAAGTAAGGCACTGGGACATTGTAGTGAGAGCACTGGCTGTTCCTACAGGAAACGTTGTTGATTTTGGTGCAGAAATCAGAAGTGAACAAAGAAAAGAAATTCAACAGAGAAGGATGCAAGCAATCTCCATCCTTCTTTCCTCTAACTCAATAAGAAAGCTGAGAAAAAAAAAATTCAAATTAGTTAAATATTTAAATGAGAATTGCCCCCTCCTACTCTGCCCTGGAATTTCCAGAGTATATAGCTGTGGAGGTTTTACTTTTGCTACCTGTCCAGCTAATTAATGCCTGCCAATTTACTTTTCCCACTCTTGCTATTTTTGGACTGCTATTTTTATTGGGAAAAAATAAAAAAAAAGAGAGAGAGAAAAGAGAAAGAGAGAGAGGAGGCTAAAAAAAAAAAATTATTTCATCTCCTCTGATGAAAAGAATATATTTCTGATGTTAATTCACATATTGAAGCTCTTTCAAACTTTCCCACATTTTTTCTCCTCATTTAAATACTTTTATGCTTTCTTTTTTAGCCATGTAATGCACAATGAGGATTCCATTCATTTTCTCCATAGTAACAATTTTATGCTGGTTTCTTTTTCTTCCCTTCTCCTCCTAGGTGCTCTTGTCACTGAAGGAAGCCTGTCAGTGGCCAGACTGATGGAGTGCCTTTGTAGGTACTGTTAAATCCAAAGATTCAGCCATTAACTAATGTTTGCAGTAAATTGCAGATGCAAACAGTTCCTTGGGACACAGTGACAAAGCAAATTCCTGAAAAAATCAGTGACAAAGTGAGTTTCTCCAGTTCTTTTTTAAAGTTCTCAGTCCTGCTAGGCTGAGCTGGAGCCAGATGCTTTTCCTCGTAGGCATCCTGACAGATTACAAGGAGGGTCGGAAGCGTCACTGCGAGGCACTGGAGCTCATCAACATATTGCTGACAGCTGTGCTTGGGTCCCTCTCCATCTTCCCAACTGATCATCTGTAAACAAACAATAATAATCCAGGGTTGAGTTCACAGTCCTGATTTATAGCCATGGACTAAGAATTCATCACTGGTGGAGTTTATATTTTTCTGCTAAAGGAGGAGTAGCCAGAGCCGTGAAAGAACAATTAATATTGATATACGTGGATGTGCTGACAGAAATAAACCCCAGCATCCAGCCAAGCCATATGTGACCCTGGAGTAAATCACAGGAACAAGAAAACAAGAAGCCCATGCACTGCTGGTGTGCCAGCCCATGTCAAGCTGGTGAGCTTGGTGGCAGGTCTGACAGGTCCGCAGATGCAAGATAATCCAGGCCATTCAAGTGCTGTGCACAGAAGGGAATCTCTGACACCAGCCCTCTTCCCTCTTCCAGCCAGATGAGTCTTCAGCTCATGTTCATCTCCCTGTGGTGGAGGTGGACACCTAGGAATGACACCTAATGTTTTAAGGACCTTGTAGGTCAAGTGGATCCTCTGCAGAAGCCAGGGTGGAACCAAGACAAGTCTGGGGCATGTTTCAATTTAATTTCTATGCTTATAACTTGTCTTTCAAAAGTTCAAGAGGTCTGTGGCAGATAGACCATTCTAGAGCTTTCCCAAAATCTTTTCCACAGTTGCAGGATGCAGTTCTCATTGTCAGGGGAATCTCTGCCTTTGTAGCAGAAATGCCTTGCAGCTAAGACAGAGCAAGGGTTTTGGTACATCTGGTTACCAGACTGGTAACATCATGGCCAGGCAGTGAAGACTGACTTGTTCTCAGACATTCAGCATGGTATTCACCTGGTTTATCTTCAAGGATGGGATTTATCCTAATATTTGTGCATTTCCAGGGGAAAGGTGCCTACTGAATAATTCAACCAGGCTCTCTTTCTGGAGGAAGAGTCAGTGGCACTGAAAAAGTTCAGGACAAGATCTGGTTTACCCTGAAGAAGATGCTTCTCTGAGGTTTTGTGAATAACATCCTGCTTTCACTGAATGTGTTGACTAATTCTCCATTACTGAAGTGGGTAGTGGATGGAAATACTAAATATAGACAGCTTAAATGGGAAGGGTGGATCCCAGAAAAGCCAAATAGTGGAAATACTTGTAAACAACTCCTCCATATCTTTATCTCAGAATGTGATCAAAACCATCCCATGATAAATGTGCAGATAAAGTGCTCAGCCATCTAATGGAAGTGTCCACCAGGTTTAGGATTTAGATGGCCTCAGAAGTTTTAGACAGCCAGACCCTGAAAAAATGTATCCTCACATCTCTGTCTGGAAAAATATCACTTAACACTGGCAGCACTAAATCCTCAAATCCAGTCTAGGAATACTTTTTTACAAAAATTCCTCAATAGGAAAAGGATCCAGCTAGGTTTTTCCAGTATTAAAACTCAACCAGATTATGGTAGGACACGTGCTTTGGACTCCATAGACATTTTTAATCACTGGGACTTTGCAAAGATGAAGGACAGCATCCAGGGACCACTGCCCCATGGCTCTAGGCATGGTACCAAAGCCATACCATCATGATGGAGATGTCCTCTCCTTTATTTTCCCTAAACTGCTTTGAATAAAACAGTGCTGTTTGCAATAATTCATACATTTTCCTGTCTGTGACAAAAAATGAAAGGAAAAAAAAAAAAACTCATCCCCCTCCATTCTTATTATTAGAGGTTTTTTTTTTTTAATGTTCCTATTCCCACAGCAGGAGCTGAAACCCAAACTTACTGACTTCCTGTTGGCCTGAATACTGCTTGTGGTTATTACCACTTTGCACCAGATTCCTGCCACTGACCTTGATGGGAAAACTCCTTAACCCACTTACTGAATCCCCCAAGTCATCCTGAAGCCAGAGAGTAAGAGTTAATAAAGTTCCTGCCAGGTTTCACAGTGTTTTTGGCTGACCTGTATTTTGACTTGTTACAGGATTTGCCGTGTAAGAAAAACCCAGGGGTAACACTCCCAATGCTGAGCACACCGAGATGACTCTGGGGAACGAGACTGAACTGTGGTCCTGCCCCTGATCTACACCTGAAAAAATTCACAGAATTCACAGGGTGAGGGGGAAAGAAAGGGTAAAGACAGAGAAAAAATTAGGTGGGTCGGGAAGGGAGGATTCAGCCTTCTCGGCAGTAAATGCACTGCATTTCTGAGTTCTCTCTTACTTTGAGAAGGGGCTGAGTTATGCTGAGTTATGTTGTCTTGCCGTGTGTAGCACAGGGGACACTGAATTCATTCACTTTGGGGAACAAGAGACACACAGAATCACAGAATCACAGAATCACAGAATCACAGAATCACAGAATCACAGAATCACAGAATCACAGAATGGTTGAGGCTTGAAGTGACCTATGAAGGTCATCTGGTCCAACCCACCTGCTGGAGCATGGCCACCTACAGCCAACAGTCCAGGATGATGTCAGACATCTCTTTAATATCTCCAAAAATGGAAACTTCACAAACTCTCAGGGCAACTTATGACAGTTCTCAATTACAACACTCAATCACCCTTAAAACAAAATAAAGTGTTCCCTGCTGTTTAGGAGGAAATTCTTGTGCTTCAATTTATGCCCCCTTTTTCAGGTACCACTCAAAAGAGCCTCTTCTCACTCTCCCTTCAAGTATTTATAGACATTAACAAAATCCTCCCAAGTCTGCTCCTCTCCAGGCTGAACAATTTCAGATCTCAGCCTTTTCTCATGGGGGAGATGCTCCAGTCCCTTCATCATCCTCAAGGCCTTTGATGGACTCTCTCCAGTGTTCTTGTCTCTCTTTTACTGGGAAGACTGGAATGGGACACAGATTCCAGGTGTGGCTCCTCAATGCTGGGTAGAGGGCACAGATTCAGGGCATTACAGAATCACAGAATGGTCTGGCTTGGAAGAGACCTTGAACATCCCTTCCTTCCAAACCCCCTGCCATGGACAAGGACACCTTCCACTATCCCAGGGTGCTCAAAGCCCTGTCCAACCTGGCCTTGGACCCTGCTGCAGAGAGGGCAGACACAGCTTGTCTGGGCAACCTGTGCCAGTGATTCACCAGCCTCTGAGTAAGGAACTTATTCCCAATATCCCATCTATCCCTGCCTTCTGGCAGTAGGAAGCCTTTTCCTGTGACCTGTAACTCCATGGCCTTGCCCAAAGTCCCTCTCCAGCTCCCTTGGAAACCCTTCTAGCACTAGAATTGGCTCTAAGATCTGCCCAGGGTCTTCTCTTCTCCAGGCTGAACAGCCCTAACTCTCTCAGACTGTCCTCACAGCATAGTTTTTAAATTTCTTTGAACATTTTGCCCAAGCTGACGTTTTCTGTGGGTGTCATAGCCAGCTCCTCGTTCCTGGTGCAGCGATGAGAGCACCACCAGCTTTGCACTTGCAGTGACACAATTGCCACTGCTGCTACCTGGCATTTCCATGCTGCCAGGTTCAGCTGAAGTGACAGTGTTGGAAAGACAGTGTAAAAGAGAAAGAAGAAAGCTGACAGCTCCTTAAAAGCCTTGTACAAATAGGACAGTACTTGTCATAATGCTGTTCCAAAATCAGTCACTTGGACTTGATCTGCAAGGTTTGCAAAAAGCTGCTTGTTGCCTGGGTTTTGCTGGGAAAGGTGGTTTGATTTGGCTCCTCTGGGTTTAACATCCTGAGCAAAGCTGGGCAGATGCCATCAGTGAAAAACAGCTTCAACAAGGAGGAAATAGGGCTGAAGAACAGAGATTTATCTGAGACAAATCCGGCTGCAGAATTTTCAACTGCAAATGGACATAAACAGGGATTGAAAAAAAACCACTTTGTTGGACTGAACAGAAGAGCATCAGTGAAGCATGTCCCAGTGTCCTTCATTTGTATATTAAGAAAAAAAACCAAAATATAGTTTTGTCATTTCTCTAAAGGTTCTGTTTGTCCAACCTTGCTCTTTAAATGGCACTAGTTAAATATCCAAGGGTTTGAGATCTTCCTTCTCAGCACCACTTTCTGCTCTGTGACAGAGTACAGGCCAGTTGTCCCATCATTGTGACTTATTTGACAAGAAAGTCAAATCAATCATCCTCTGGAAGTTTCAGCCTTCCTCTGCCCACTGGGATGAGATACTCAGGGAAGAACCACAGGTCAGGCAAATCCTACACTAAAATGACACCATCACCTGAATTTTGAGACCCCCCAGAACTCTGCAATACATTTGGTGCAGACTCTGATCACTGAGGCTCCCCAAAAATCAGTTCTTATCAATAAAGGAGGTGACATCATCTCCCTGACCTGTGCAGAAGAGCAGCCAGTTGGGGCTACTAATTAACACAAGGAATGGTGGAGAATCGTGGAATCATTTGGGCTGTAAAGACCTCTGAGATCACCGAGTCCAACCCTTCCCCCAGCACTGCCAAAGCCACCACTAAACCACGTCCCCAAGTGCCACATCTACACATCTTTTAAATCCCTCCAGGGATGGGGATTCCTCACTTCCTTGAGCAGCCTGACAACCCTTTGGGTGAAGAAATTTTCCCTAATATCCAATCTAAACATCCCCTGGTGCAACTCAAGGCTGCTCCCTCTCATCCTATCCCCTGTGAGGTGTTCTCACTATGAGCTGCTCTCTGCTGAATATGTTGATTTTGCTCTGATATAAACCAAGGCTTCTCCCACACCCTGCAGGGATGGTTCCCTCTTGGAAGACTGCAACTCTCCATCTGTTTTCCCAATCTTCCCTTCCCTAGACTGCAGAAATGTCTAAACCAGTTGCAGACAGCCAAGAAAGAGTTTCTAATGGTTAACATGAAGAGATACCTGGAGATGGACTTTTGCAATTGTTAGGGAAACCCTTTTCATTGCCATTTTCCAAAATAACTCTTCAAACTTTCTAGCTCCAGGGAAGCTTTGGGAACAGTCCAGGCATGGGTGATAGATTGACCACAATAAGATGAGGATTGTTTATACCAGAACTATAAAAAAAAATGATAAAAATTTTGAGTAAAAAAACCCCTCAGATTGGGTGCACTTCCAATTAGAAGACAAGACAGCAGCAGACCATCAGGGTAATTTCCTACTTTTGTGGCCCTGGCACAGGTTTCCCAGAGAAGCTGTGGCTGCCCCAATCCCTGGAAGTGTTCAAGGCCGGGTGGGATGGGGTCTGAAGCAACCTGGAATAGTGGAAGGGGTCCCCATGGCAGGGGGTTGGAATTGGATGGTTTTTAAGGTCACTTCCAACCCAAACCAGACTACTTTTCCTATAAAGGGATGCTATAATGTTGACCTGGATCAATTCCTCTGGTCACGTAATGAGAAAGGAAATAGATTCCCAGGGTGCAGCAGGGGAAACATTAAACCAAGGGTGGCTACATGGAATATTCTTAAATAATGGAGGACATTTCATAAATAATCAGTGCCAAGTAAGGTAGAGCTGTCTTCTGACCTCACAAGAGGACAAAGAGAGGGCCCTGGTTTTGCCCAGGCAGAGATTGGTGGTCTCCCTGGGCTTTGAGTAGCCCTGGATGGAAGAACCTGAATTTATCTGGATCCCCTATGTCAGCAAGAAGCAGTAGGCACCCTCTGCAGGACTCATCTCCCTCCAGGGTCTCTTCCAGAGGGTGGATGAGATCACCCCCTCATTTCTCAGAGCAGCAACTGCTGATTAAAAATTCAGCTCTTTTGTGGTCTCCCATGCTCTGCCTGTCAGTATACAAACATGCCAGGCCTCAGCAGCACTAAATCATCTGTGTGGGAGAGGGCTGCAAGGGAAAACCAAATCTTGTGGGGCAGAAGCACATGTGGGCAAGGAGGGAAAAATAAAAATACTCCCAGTCTTGCTGACAGCTTCACCATCTTGCAGAAACCTCTCCTCCCTCAGGGCTTCAGCCTCCCCACCTGGGAAATACTGAGGTCAATAATTCGTGTACCTTGCCATGCTAAATAAACACTTCCAAACACACAGAGCGAGCGGCTCTCGCTTCACTCTCGTCAGGAGCTGGGAATGGGAGGCAGGAAAAATGCTGGGACCTTCAGGCAACTGTCTTCTTCATAGCTGGGGAGCGATTAAGCTGCACATTTAACTGCTTTGATATGTATTTGTTTTACATGAATGCAAGACCCAAGCTATTCTAATCGGCTTATTCGCTGACAATGGACCCTAAACTGTACATAAATGACCGTTAAATTATTAGCTATCAGAGAGATCTGCAATTGGATTTGGAATGGGAAAGAAAATGAGGGCTCAGAGAGGCAATTATTATTTCTTATTTTTGTATTTTTTTTAATTTTTTTTTTTTTTTAAAGCATCCTTATTATCTGTACAGGAGCCTTGCTTGGGAAACAAGTGCTCCCATTGGAAAATCAATAACGGGGCTGCTGTGATAGCAGCAGAAACCTGTTGAGTTTCAATTAGTGCTTGGGAGAGGTTGATCCTCTTCCCTGAGCCTGTCACTTGCTAATACCAGGGAAATTTTGGGGATTATTTATTGTTTGGAGAAATTTGAACCCTTGGCACTAAGAATTTGGGGCAGCAATAATTGCTGTCATGATCTGCAGTTAACCCCATCTCTTTTTTTTTTTTTTTTATCCTTTTTTTCTTGGACTTCTGAAGATGCCTGAGACCATGAGAGATTTTAAAGTGTTTTGTGAGAAATGCATCAGTAAGGAGGTGAGGGCTGAAGTTTGCTGCTCTCACAATTCAAGCTCGTTCCCTACTGCATCTTGACAGACGACTAGGTGGTTTTTTTTTGGTTTGTGCTCAGATTTTGCAATTAAATATTTATATAGTACCTGAAGCACAGAGGACTTGATATGTGATGGAAAGATGATTCCTACAGTCAAAACACAAAGTATCCTGAGATGTTGACTTGAGTCTTGGTCACCTTTTATTTGGCCATGTCCACCTAACTTGCTTTTCCAGGCTCAGCTGAAGCTGGAAAGGTCTAGCAGGAAAACCAAAGTGGGAATCCATATTTGTGGACTATTTTATAAGACCACAGAGCAAACAGAAAAGGAGGCAGGAAGGTAACACCCCTCAGGAGGACACAGGGTCAGCCAGGTGTATCCCAGGCATCATTTTGTAGGACATTGATGTGAATTGTTCTTTTCTTGCCTCCTTGACAAGCTCTGCCAGTTTTTTAAGGATGAAATCCCCTCAGGATACCAGATTATCTCACATCCTTCATGTCTGCTCACAGACTGACCCCTGATCCTAATGTCCACTGGTGAAACCTTCAACTCATCCACCTTACAGCTCTTGTCTCTACAGTTTTATACTCAGCCTGCTTTTTTCTTCCCTCCTCAAATATTTCTTCACACAGATCAACCTTCCAGGTGTGAGCAGGTGCTCCTGGACCTCCTGTGCTATGGACAACGTCCCCAGTTGTCCCTTTGACCAATTCTTCTGGCTCACTTTGCAAAATTTGTGGGCAGTCAGGGCAGCCCTTAGGAAGAGATGGAAACCCTGCTCTCCTGTGCTTTACTCAGCAGAAAATGGGGGGATTTTGCACTTGTAATAGGAATAAACCTTTGTTTTAATCAGCAAAGTCACACACAGCTAGGAACAGACTCAATGCAAGAGTTCTCAGGAGTCTTGGCACATTCAGGAAGAAATGAACCCAAAGCAGAACTGTGGAGAAACAAGAGACACTCTATAAGGGGTGGGGGCAGGATCCATGTCACCTGCCTGGCATGGTGCTGGCTACAGACCTGGGCTGGGTCACAGCTGGTTTGAGATCAGCACAGAGGTCAGCTCTTCTTGATGGTGATTCAAGCCAGACCATCAGGGAGAGGGAACAGTCGTGCCTCAGGAGAGGTCAGCTTCTTCATCTCTTCTCAGCTCGGAGAAGAGAAGCACCTGGGGAAAACTCCTGGTGACTTTTCAGTACTTAATGTGGGCTTATAAAACATAGGGAGAGTGATATTTTACACAGGCAGACAGTGAAAGGACAGTGGGGAATGGTTTTAAACTAAGGGAGGAGAGTTTTAGATCATATATTAGGAAGAAATTCATTACTCAGAGGGTGGTGAGGCCCTGGCACAGGTTGCCCAGAAAAGCTGTGGATGTCCCATGCCTGGAAGTGTTCAAGGCAAGGTTGGATGGGGCTTGGAGCAGCCTGGAGCAGTGGAAGCTGTCCCTGCCCACGACAGGGGGTTGGAACTCAGTGATCCTTAAGGTCCCTTCCAACACAAACCATTCCATGGTTCTTTCCACTGATCCACGAGGGCTCCTGCTGAGCAGCTTCCAGATTTTCAGATACTCAAAGTTCAATGAAGAGTTCCAGGGTTGGCAACTCGTTCAAAACTTTGCATCTGCACTGCTTTATGCATAAGAAAAATCAAAGCTTCCTCTCCCTGTCATGTGTTACCACTTGGTGGATTGACATGAAAGTTCCCGATCCTCCAGTGCCCCTCACAGAACAGATGTTTGGGAGAAGGGAGCATCGATATCATTTCACAGGAAGTTTATCAGTAGAGTTCTGACAAGATTAATTTCCTGCTTCAGACAATGATTCGTCTATTAGGAGGTTCTTGAATACTTAATAATTAATATAAATTATTAAAGAACACTGTGAGATTCACGGATACACGCTGGAGTGAGGCACACACCTAAAGTTGCAATGTGTCTGACAATTGCAGAAATGTTCAATATTTTTTAAATAGCCCTGAATTTATGAATGGGTGAATTTTGCGGTTCACTACAAGTCACTTTTCTCTCATTTTAGACAATTTCAGAGCAAGGGATTCCTTTATTCCCTGTTGGTGACTTAAAACTTGGAATCATGACTAGAATAAGGGGACTTCTATTCTGAAGTACAGGTTTGCACTTCCAGCTCCCCAGAACCAGATTTGCTGATTTTGTGACTTGCTTTAAGGCAGTTCAAAAATTTCCAGCTGAAAGAATTTTGATGGAAAATGTCGATTCCAAAGTGATAAAAACTCCATGTGAATTTTTGACAGAGTGGTTGATTATTTTTTAATCCTCAGAAAAACAAAAAAATCAAGATATTTTATATTCTTTTTCTAAAAAAAAAGAGATACTTCCTTTTTATTTTTATTTCTTTTAATTTGAAATGATATTCCATTTAGATATCTTTTCTGCTGTGTTGAGGAAACACATTATAAAGCTTGAAAACAACATGAAGAAATTCACTGTGGGTGGAAGACAACATTCGCTTAAACTCAGTTGTTCCAGGCTTGTTTGTCTGATTGTTTGTTTTCCATTTTCAGTCAGCTGATTTTCTTTTATTTTTCTTAGTTCCATTTAAGATCTGCCTCCGACTTATTCATTTATTTGCTTACCTTGAGGAATTGGCAGCAAAAATGGAAAACCTGTTATTCCCACATCTCAGTTTAGGAAATAGCATATCATGATCAGTGCCTCGAGGGGTCCAGAAATTGCTCTAGATCTAGAGATTGCATTTTAATATAAATGAGAAAAAGCAACAGACTAGAAATAAATCTAGAGTAACAGACAGAAATAACCCTAGAGTAGTAGTAATAATAATAATAATAATAATAATAATAATGAGAAAGTTGTGCAGAGAAGCTCTGGCTGCCCCATCCTTGGAAGTGTTCAAGGCCAGGTTGGATGAGTTCTGAACAACCTGGTTTTGTGGAATGAGCACAATGTGAGGCAGGCGTCCTTCATGGACATGAGGACATGATTTTTACAGTCAGAGAATAGAATCATAAAATGGCCTGGGCTGGAAGACACCTTAAAGATCATCTCACTCCAAACCCCCTGCCATGGGCAGGGACATCTTCCATTATTCCAGAGTGCTCCAAGCCCTGTCCAGCCTGGCCTTGGACACCTCCAGGGATGAGGTGGCCACAGCTTCTCTGGGCAACCTGAACCAGGGCCTCCCCACCCTCACAGAGAAGGGATTCTTCCTAATATCCCATCTAAACCTACTCTCTTTCAGTTTGAAGCCTCTGAGTTTCAGGTCTCTCTCCATCATTCTTCTTGGTTCCCTTCAGGTACTGGAAGGTCACAATTAGGCCATCCCAGAATCTCCTCCAGGATGAACAATCCCAATTCTCTCAGCCTTTCCTGGAGCAGAGCTGCTCCATCCCTCTGAGCATCTTCGTGCCTTCTTCGGACTCCTCCAGCAGCTCCATCTCTTTCCTGTGCTGGAACCCCAGAGCTGGATGCAGCTCCGCAGGTGAGATCTCACCTGAGAGGAGCAGAGGGACAGAATCCCCCCTTCACCAGCTTCCCACCCTGCTTTGGATTGGCTTTCTGGGCAGAAAATGCACATTTAGACAATGCCTTTCCACTCTGGCTTTAGGGAAGAGGAATATTCACTACTGGCTTTGTCGAAATCTCAGCTGCAAATACATCAAACAGGCTCAGGGCTGGAGTCTGGGCTTGGGTTTGGAGCAGGGTGCTTTGTTAGGCTGAACACGCTCTGGAATGGTGCCCACAGGGGGATGGCAACACCTTCTGCAGCTTCATTTGTCTGTGCTGCTGTGCTTGACAAACAGCATCTTCAGTGAAAAACAGGCTCCATCCCAGCATCTCCCCCAGGTGAGGATAGCCAGGGAACTAAGGGATGGAACAAGCTCTTTTTCCTCTTTTTCCTCTTTCCCTGTGGGCAAGGGATGGAACTGGCTTAGTCTGTGTGTCTTTTTCTTGTTCTTTTTTTTTTTTTTTTGGCTTTTCTTTGAACAAGCAAAGATGGTTAGATCCAAAAGACAGACTAGTACAAGTCCTAGTCCTTTTTACATCAGCTAATTATGCGCTTGTCACCTTGTCCACAATATTTTTTGGTACAGGGGCATGTTTTTGCAGGGATTCTTCCAACCATTTATCCTTATCCTGAGTGTTGATGGCTCTCAGCCTGGGACAGGGACCCAGCTGTGGCCCAGACAGGGTCTGTATCTAAAACAGCTTGTCACAATCTACTTTGATGTTTTCCCTGTTGATTTTTTTCCTTCACTGGAGACATTTCCACTGGGCACCCAATACTCTCCACATGTTTCACAGCTATATTTAGCCCAAAAGTATCTGACTCAACAAGTAAGAAAGATTGCTCTTCACAGGTACATGTTATTCTGATGAAGATAAACACTGAAAATCAGTATAAAATCTATTGTTCCAAATTCCTTTGGAAATTGCTAAAAAGCCTAACCCAAACTAAAACTATTTTTGTGGCCTAGTGATGTGCTTAGAATATGTGATGGGCTCAGGCTGATTTGGGTTGTCATCTGGTTTAGTGATCAGCCTTTCATTTTAAATGTCAGTCCCATGCCAGCAAATCCTAGAACCATTTCTTCTTTCTGGGCTGAAATTCACATCCAAACACCATTTTAAATATGCTCTGGTGAACTTTTTCTTCACAGATTTGTCTAAATCCGTGTCAGTGGAGAGACATCCACTCTGGAAAATGGGGAAGGTGCATCACCAGCTCCTACCAAACACCTGTGTAGAGCTTATATGTCAATATGAACACATCTGACCAAAGGAAAGGTCATGTTTGTGTTCAAATGTGGGACCACTGCAACTACAAGGACATTTGTTTGCAGGTATTGGGTTGTGTTTTTCTTCCAGTCGTGCATCACTACCAGGTTTATACCTGTGAAATGTATCTGTGAAGACAAAGATATCTGGGAAACCCAGGAGATGAGTCATGCATTGTTAAAATAATGATATAATTGCTAAATTTCTGTCCTGCCTATGCCCTACCTCCTCAGAAGCTCGAGGAAGGCAAAGAAAAAAAGGGTCTCTGCCCCAAAACCTTTACAGTGTGCGGCGTTCAACACCATTAATTGGCTTCAACACCATCACACGTGAAAATATTACGGTTGTGCTATTTGACTCAATATTTTAGTGACATGAGGAAAGACTTGGTGGATTCCAAGTTTTCCATGCAGCTTGAAGCAAACCAGCTTACTGAGCAAAAAGAAAGAGGATTCAGGGAAGGAATATGCAGCTGTATTGAGTAGTATGTCCTGAGTCTCTTCCAATTACTTCAAGCCATTCCTACACTCCTGTGGATTTGCTGATTTTGTGAGTTTGAACATCCCTGGAGATCTTTAGTCCCATTTCACTAAGCTTTTAAAAGCTCCTGGGTTTTTTCCAGCAGGGTTGCACTGGAGTTGGGGATAAAGTCATGGAATCTTAGAATTGTCAAGGTTGGAAAAGACCCATCAAGTCTGTAGGGGTTGAAGGAAAACCAGGGTGGTGCTTGGGACAAAATATCCAAACACAATTGTTCCCATGTCCCTGCACACCAGGAGAGCAGAAGAACAAGGCTGTGCCTGTCTTGCGTGAAAGATTTCTGTGTCCCTTGATATGAGACATATTTCTCACCCCCAGCTCCAAATAAACAAATTTAAATGAAGTCTCCTCATGCTTTCTCCTGTCTCCAACACCAATGGATGCCTCAGCTTGGGCTTTAGCCTTCTCTGCTGATCCCAGACTTACCCCAGTGGATCTGGCACTCAGCAGGTCCAAACGGCTTGTGAGGAGAGGAATGAAAGGACAAGGCTTGAAATTGGCAATATCTGACTCTAAATGTGGGTTTTGATGTAAAAAACACTATTATTAGAAAGAAAATAAAAAACCCAACCAAACAAACAAGCAAACGAACATGGTTCATTATGTTCTAAATGAGCCCCTGGATAGAGCAGCCTTCTTCGAGGGAAATGTAGAAAGAAAATGTCATTTATGAAGAGGGAAAGGACATACCCAATCAGGATAGAGGCTTTTAGGCTGTGTTGCCAAGACTGATTGAAGTGAGGCAGAATTAGGGATCTGGAATTGGCCCTGGGGTCATCTGCTCCATTGACACATTTTGGGAACATGGTTGCTCTCTCTGCCTCAGTCTCCTCAGGTCCATGTTTTCCAAAGCAGATAAACAGCTTTTCCCTACATAAAAGGTACATTATTGGTTCTAACATGCCTCTTGGACTGCCTTCCTGATTTTTCAGCACCCTCCAAAAGCTGTGTCTAAACCCAAAACCTCTCCAACCCTGGGGGGGAGATGGTTTCTATAAGTTTATTATCTCCCTGGTAATGATAGAAAATATGTTTGGGCTTAAATGGTCTTGCTTTCTGTTAAAGTACATAATGAAAATAATGAGTCAGGTTTTATTCAAACCCCACCAATTTCTAGCAATAAAGTGGGCTATAAAACTTGAATGTCATTCAAAATAAGAACTAAAAAAATAGCAAACAGAAGAGAAAACTCATACAAGAGTCACACTGGTTGCGTATTTTGAGGTTAACATGACATGACTGTGTCTCTTAAGCTCATTTAAACATTTAATTTTGTTCTCTTGTTCCATCCCTGAGTACATATGGATTTCACAGAGGTTTAACAGGACAGAAGAAAGTTACCCATAATTGAAACAGGCTTTATGCACAAGTCACAATGTTGTGTTCAACACTCAGAGGGAGAAAAACTTGTTCTTTCTGTCTGAAGTGACTTATTTTCAGATTAAGGGAAACAGCTGTGAGAAGAGACAGAACTATTCCTTAGAAGAGCACCGCCAACGAACGGTTTGCTGAAATCTGTTCAAAGAGATTAATCTTAGAACCTTAGAATTAATAATGCAGAGTAAGTAGAGAAGGACTCGTGTAGCATAAAATCATGGAATGGTTTGGATTGGAAGGGCCTGTAGAGATTATCCAGTTCCAAGCCCCTGCCTCGGACACTTCCACTAGACCAGGTAGCTCAGGTACTCATCCAGCCTGGCCTTGAACATCTCCTGGGATGGAGAGTCCACAACCTCTCTGGGCAACCTGTTTTGGTGTCTCATGAACCTTATAGTAAAGGTTCCTATGCCTATATACCTATATACCTATTCTATATACCTTATAATATGTATTATATATAATATATCATTATAATACCTTAATACTTATTCAAAATAAAATCTACCTTGTTTCCTTTTAAGACCATCTCCCCTTGTCCTGTCACTCCTTGCCCTGGTCCAGAGTCCCTCTCCAGCTCTCTTGGAGCTCCTTTGGGTACTGGAAGGGGCTCTGAGCTCTCCCTGGAGCCTTCTCCAGGCTGAGCAGCCCCAATTCTCCCAGCCTGTGTTCAGAGCAGATGTACCCCGGTCCTGTGATCAGCTTAGTGGCCTCCTCTGGATTTGTCCCAAGGAGTTGATCTCCTCCCCATGCTGGGAAGCCCAGAGCTGGATGCATCACTCCAGGTGGGATCTCAGCAGAGCAGAAGTGGAGAATCCCCTCCCTCCCCTCCTGGTTGCTCTGCTTTAGGTGCAGCCCAGGATCCAGGCCATGGCTTTTTAAACCAGCCCTGCACCTGCAGAGCTTTTGAGCTTTGCTGGAAGCCTCTGCAGAGCCTTTCTGAGCACGTGCAGCAGTGAAGGATGAGTCCTGTGCTGGTAGCACCTGGCTCCAGAGCCAGGCTCGTCCCAGCCTCTCCCAGTGATTTATGGCAGGAGGCAGAGATAAGTTATCTGATAAATGACTCCTCCATTATCATAAACAGATGTGTCCCAGCATAGATTATAATTACATCTGAGGGAAAATAAAGCAAACACAAAGGTTACAAGGCTGAGATTGGGTGAATGGTTTATTTAATGTTAAATAGTTTTTTCTTCCCTTATTGGGTATTAATCCCACCTTCCACTGAGGGACTTCCAATTTCAATAGGCTATAAATTACGGGATCAAACTTGTTTTATACATGCTTATATCAAGTGATTTGCACAGCTACAGGATCAGCCTTCGGTTTCAGGGTGCTCACGTCAAATACAGATATTGGAAAACCACCGATTTCCATTCATGAGAACATCAAAGGAACCTTAAAGGTGCTGAGCACTCTCCAGCTTCACTGGTTTCTGGGGGAGCCTGGAAGCACTTGGCCTCAGAAGAATTAGATTTGGGAGGTGATTCGAGATGTCTAAATTTGAAAAATGAGGTTGGAAACCACCAGTGTGTGAACTTTCGGAGATCCCTTTTTTTTTGTGCTTATTTCTTCTGACATCTACGAAATCTGACTTGTATGTGAAGAAACCAGCTGAGATTAAGTCCCTGGGTGCTGGGAACATGGGGACAGGAAGGGGACTGTGTGGGTAGGTCCTGGCTGGATGTCAGGTGCCCTCCTAAGCTGCTCTGTCAGGCCCCTCAGCTGGACAGGGGAAGAAAAAAATAATGAAAGGCTCCTGGAGAGATCAGTCACCAGTTACCCTCAAGGGCCAAACAGGCTGGACATGGGGAAATTAATTTATTTTTATACAAATCAAATCAGGAAGTGCAGTAAGTTGCATGTTACTTCAGTGTGATACTTTGGGGTAGAAGTGTCAGTTCACTGAAATTAGATTTCAGTGTATGGAAAATAAGTGTTTTACTATAACAAGGAGAAAAGGAGGGCAAAAAAATCCCAAACATTGTTACTCAAAAATTATTTTGGATTTTTGAAGCTAGCTTAGTGATATTAAAGCAAAAACAAAGTGGAAATGTAAGTTGAAATCAAAGTAACATCTCTTGTCTGGCCTGAATTAAATTCACATTCACACACTCAGCTGCTGGTTTGTGAAAATGAACCTGGAATTTTGAGCTTATTTCGGGCTGTTGTGACAGTCACTTGAGAGATCTTCAACTTTTTTCCCGAATGGAAAATTGTTTTCTTGTTCAACTCCTCAGGTACCTTCCCTGTGAAAGGGGATAGAGAATCCTGTATAGCACAGAGGGATTTTGCATTTCAAGCTCTGTCTGCCAGTGCTTAGGCAAGGAGGCTTTTCTTGCTTTCTCCATTGATTTAGTTCTCATTCTGAGTGCGTTGTAACTACAAGGAAATGAAATTCTCTCGCTTTCTGCTAAAATAAGAAGATTTACTTGTGGAAATAACTCTGTAAATACCACGTACTGCCATCTATGGCTCTGCTTGGGAAGCACATTGAGAGCTCTGCAAAGGAATCTGCTTTTCCACCATCAAAGAAACCTTTTGTGCTAACCGGGGTTTTAAACGAGTGCCTCGCAGCTTCCAGCAGCTGCTGTGGGAAAATAGACTTCCCAGGGGAAGGGGAATCTCAGTCCATCCCTCTCCTGCCAGTTTGGTGCCAGGGTCGGCAAGAGATGCCAAGAGCTTGAAGAGGGATTGCAGGTCAGCAGGAAAGCACCTGGAGAGGTGTTTTTGTTTTCCTTTGGAAAGGAATTCCAGGCTCTCCACACAGGAAAATGGTTCTATCAATGATCCAACTTAAATTCCTCTATTCTAACACCTGAGCATGTGGAAAAAAGCAGAGGATTAGGGCTGTGTGTTCTGTGTGATCTTGTTGGCATGGTGGAGATGTGGTGGGATGGCTCCTCTGACTGGATTGGGATGACTCCTGTGACTGGAGGGATGGAATGGAAGGATACAGGCAGAACAGGAATGGGAATTCTCTTTAGGAAGAACAAGCAGAGGAAGTGAGGGGGGGCTGGCTCCCTCTGTGTTGAGGAGCAGATGGAACACATGGAGCTCTGCCTGAGGATGGAAGAGGAGCTAAGGGAGAGTTTGTGGGTCAGGAGACAGTTTGTGGGAGGGCAGAGACAGGTGACAGCAGAGTGGGGTCTGCTACAGCTGCAGCAGGACCAGGGGGGGCTTGGAGCAACCTGGCCTAGCGGGAGGTGTCCCCCATGGCAGGGGGTGGAACTGGATCATCTTTCAAGGTCCCTTCCATCACAAACAATTCTGTGACTCTGGAAATATGCTGTAATCATTATTAACATTGCTATTTTTAGAAGGTGTTCAGCACTTTCCCTCCTGAAGAAAGTTTCTAAACAAGGACAAGGAAGAGCTGAGAACTTGCCAGAGAAATTATCTTTATTGTGACCATTTGGGATGCTCCTGATCAGTCTTCACTGGCAATAACATCAAAGTGCACTTTGCCTTTGTTCTCACCTTTGGTCCTCAGCCTCTGGTCCCTTGATCTTCACCAGCTTTTGGCCTTGCTATAGGAGGGACCATCCCACCTCTTCTCTTCCTGGACAGGGAAAGGGGAAAATGGAAAATTCAGGATCAGTTCAAAGCTCTGGAAAAAGAGAATCTGTGAACATCTGGGCTTGGGGCTCCATCATTCCTTCCTGCTGCCAAAGCCAGCATCACAAATGCTTTCAGAGGGGGGTTACATCCTCTCCCTTGGCCATCCAAGAGATTTGGGGCCCTGGGAGTAGCTTGGCTTCCTCAACAAAGCAGCAGTCACTCATCCAAACTCCCTCCACTATCACTGGCAGTCACCATACCTGTGCTGGTGCTTATTCCCCTCACTAAGATCCTTTTTGGGGCTCCATGAAGTTGTCCCCTGGCCCTGGTGTGCAAAGCAGGCTGGTCAGGAGACAGGGCTGGTGTCAGGATTTTCCATGCTTGGAAGTTCTACCTTGCCTCACTTTACAAGCCTATAAAATAGGTTTGATGCTAAATTCCTGTTTTAGGAGGGAGAATTCTCTCGCCACGTTGTCCAAAAATGGAGGAGTTTGAACAAACACACTCCTTGAACACCCACCATTCCCACACTTAGTAAATGCAGCCCATGGGAGGAGGAACAGGAGTTTTCTCCTCGCCCTTAGGAGAGGCTGGGATTGCTGGGTTTGACCTGTGGTACGTGAGCATTAATGCTCCTGAGCAGCCACTGCCAGCAGAAACCACAGCTGGCAACTGCAATGAAAAGTCATTAAAAATATATAAAAATTGACAACAGCAAAAGCGAGGTGGAAAGCACAGCAGTCGTGTGAGAGGCAGGCATGGGAAAATCCCTTTCAAGTCCTGGCTAGAGCTGAGTTATCCCGTGTTCCACTTCAGCAGAAAGATGTGGCTGGCTGAAAATTTGAAATGTTCAAGGAGATTTTTAACCAGACACAATGGAAAGTGTTATAGATGTAAACACAGTGGTATCTGTTGCTGGAGGGGAAGCAAACTGATTACAAGCTGTCCTGCTTTGCAGTTATCCTTTCCAAACAGATCCCTTGGGAATCCCAGGCATTCCCTTTGTTTTTTTCCTTACCATCCTCATCTACACCTACAATATCTGGGGGTACCACTGGGAGGAAGACTCTCCTCCAAAAAAAGCCAAACTCAGTGTCTGTACATTGCAATTATGCTTCCAGCAGATTTTTGTGGCAAATCTATTATTCCAACAGCACCACCAGCCTACCTTTGCAATGTGGGAGGTGGGAGGACAGAGTTAACGAATCTAAACCAGCTCAGAGCAGCTACCAGCCCAAACAGCCTTTTTCTGTCCGTATTCCGTGCTTCAAAAGAAGGTGGAAAAATTGGGCAGATAGAAAATGTTTTTTCTGTCTCTTTCATGTCTCCCTCATGTACTTTGTAGTTTGAGACCAGCTTAGGCTCCTGAAGTGTGCAGTTTAATCCTTCTCCCAAAATCTCTTTGCATATTCCCAGGGGTGTTCCATTTAACCATGGATATTCCCATCCCTTTTTTCCTTTGCTCTGGACCCATTTTGCCTCTGACAACAAGAGGTGTTTTCTGTGCAATAAACATGTTTTAAATTCAAAGTGTGTGTAAAGATTTGTTTATCTCTCTTGAGTTTGCTGTTTTCCTTTGGCAGGGGGAAGAGGAGAATTACAGCTGGATCCAGCTCAAGCCTTTCCACCTCCAAAACCCAGACAGAAAACAGAGCAGAGAAGAGAAAGATACTTCACTCTTGGTTGTGTTTTTGGACAGCAAAGTCAGTGTTTTTCACAAAACCCACCCAGCACCTCACCAAGGAGAGCTGGGGGTGGGTTTGCCTTATTGGCACCACCATGGTGGTGTGGGGATGGTGTGTCCCAAAACCTGTTGGGCCTTGTGACCTCTGTTTTTGCTGCTCTTGTCTGCTTCTTTTCCTCTGGGAATGACACTGGAAGGTCCTGATGGTGACCTGAGTAACTTCAGGAGTCCTCACACCATATTGTGGTGGGACAGGGGCTGCCAGTTTGGGCTGAGCTGAGGCCTTTTGGTGATTTCTGTGCAGTTTCAAGCAAAACAGGGCAGAGATCTCTGTTTCAGGGCTTTCTGTGCCATAAATTAATTGTGCTGACCTAGGACTGCAAGGTCCCTATGTGGGGAGCAGAGAGGACAACCATTTAAAGACAAAGGTGTCTTTAAATCTGCAATGTTACAGATCTATGTGTATGTTTAAATACGTTATGTATAAACCATTCTCCCCCCAGATCCCATGGTTGGGTTATGTTGGCAGGCTGGAAAGAAAGGTCTATGTCTCCCCAGGCTCAGATTTCTGGGAGATCTGATGTTTTGAGAGTATCTCTTGCTCTGCCAATGGCCTTCTTTGCCTTCAGAATTATCCTGCTTCAGGGAATTTCACAGATCCATTTTATGCTAAAGTTATTCTGCCTTCTTCACTTCACAGATGAAGAGAGCAGGTGAATTATTGCACTTGGTTACCTCAGCCAGCTGCAGAACCCAAATCCTCACGTCCTGTTTGCTGTCACAGCTCACCCTCAGCTCTCCCTGGAGGGCACCTGGGACATCAGGCCACTCCATGATTTTGAGGTGTAGGCCATGTTTACCCTCTTGTTAAATGGGGGTCTAGGAATTCACAAATGTCTCTACTTAGGACTGGAAGAAAATGGTCAGCAGTGAGATTTGTCAGTATTTTGGACAACGCTCTGTGGCTCAGGGTAGGATTCCTGGTCCTGTGCAGGGCCAGGAGCTAGACTTTGATGAGCCTTGTGGGTCCTCTCCAGCCCAGGATATTCCGTGATTCTCAGATTCATGAAGCCAAATTCCACATTCCCACAAAGATGAGTTTCCTACCAGGCCCCACTGCAGCAACTGCAAATGGGTTTTGTTTGGTCAGTAGCACTTTCTGGTTCTTTGTCCTTCTGCTTGGGCTTCCTTGCCCTGCAGCGCAGGGGAGAGGGCAGCTGCACCTTGCTCTGCCTGACTCCCCAAACTCAGGACAGGGAAGGTGAGTGCCCCCCTCCTCCCCCATCTCTCCAAAATCAAGGCAGAGCTGCCCCACGGCACTCAGAGGGGCAGGGTTAGGGTTAGGGTGAGGTTTAGGGTGAGGTTTAGGGTTGGGCTCCTTTTGCCAAGCACTCCTTGGCTCCCTCCAAATCTTTCCACTCTCCTGCTGGCACCTGTGAGAGGGTTGGAGAGAGAGAAGCTGCAGAGATGGATAAGAAATCCCTGGGCGACTCGGAGGAGCAGGGAAGCCTTCTTGAAGGAAAACAAACTCCCAAAATGCTGGCGAGGGAAAGGGAGAGATTTCCATTCGGAGCATGCACTGTGCTAATCCAGCATAGCCGCCTGTCGGCTAAAACCCTGCATTTCAGGCCCCAGCTGCCCCTTTGCTCCAGTCCCCGCTTAACTGGAGATGTCACAGATGCCTTTGGCCAGCGATGCTGCAGTGCTGGCTGGGGATGAGAGGCTGCTTTGCTGCGTTCCTCCACAGCCGGGGTTTGCAGCTCAGCTCGTCGAAATGAAGCATTTTCTTTCTTTTCTCCTTCCCCCTGGAGTTTTTTAGGGATGTAAAATGTTTGAAGGTGTGGAAATACGGGATAAAGGGCTGGATGATGTGAAGGGAAGGGAGGGAAGGGGAAGAAGGCCAAGGGGAGGGGGTGGAGATGCCCTGGAGAGTCCCTGGGGGGAGAGATGGGGTGTTCCACTCCCTCCCTGAGGCAGAGGGATAGAGAGTGGTGGCACATGGGATCTTCACCTCTGCTCTTTGGGCAGGTCTGTGCCCCTTCCCTGATGGGGGAGCAGCAGCTCCGGGCAGGGAGGGAGGTGATTTTGTCAGGGAAAGAGGGTCGGTTTCCCCCTTTTGGAGTAGGAAGGGTTAAAAACAAGGGGCAGGTCCCGAAGTCTGACAGGATGCTGAAGTCCCTCAGCTCTCCACACACCTCCAGCCTTATCCGTCTCCCTTCCATCCCCTTCCCACCCCGCCTTCTCTGCTCGGCAGGTTTCTCATTACCGGAGGACCTTCCTCAGGCTGCAGACCTGGAGGCAGCACCTTTACCCCAAATCTGCCGGGATGTAGCACGTACCTTTCATCCCAGCCCGTTCCCTCCACCTGCTCAAACTTTCCCTTCCCCCCTCCCCATCCTCCTGCTACCCCGGGGTGTTGCCTGGATCTGAGACCCCCCAACTCCCCCCCCACAGATTTTGGGTTAATGGAGCAAGGAGTTGAGGAGGATGCTAGGAAAGAGGTAAAATTTAAACAATTAGGAAAGGGTTAATGGCTGTCACCGTCTTCTGCCTGGGCAAACCGCGCGCCCTGGTGCAAAGGCACGGCCAAGCCGGGGTGCTGGGGGAGGTCCCCCCCATCCCCGCCCTCCCTCCCCGCAGCTGAGGGGCTGGGGAGCCACTGCCCCGCTGCTCCCCGCCACCCTGTCCAGTGTCCCGTCCCCTTTCCCACGCTGTCAGCTCCGGGGGAGGCTCCGGGGGGCGCGATGAGAGAGCCCCAGCACCCCCCTCTTCCTCCCGGTACCCAGGCAGCGGCACCAGCGTCTCTGCGCATCCCTCTGCGGGCGAGCGGCACCGCTCCGTGCTGAGCCTCCGCAGGTTTTTGGGGGAGCGGGGAGGGGAGAGGGGGGGAAGCAGAAGCCTCGCCATCCTCACCACCACCATCCCGGCTACCTCTTCACCTCCTGGCTCCCCGCTTAGGGCTAAGCTGTCCCGAGGAGGCTGCGCTGCTCAGCTGCCAGCGCGCTCCGGCTGTCGCTGGCTCCTCTGTTCCATCCATCCATCCATCCATCCATCCATCCATCCATCCATCCATCCATCCATCCATCCATCCTCTCCTGCTGGAGGCTAGCGGAGCATGCCCGATGCGATACCGTGTCAGTTCGGGTCCTTGCCTATAGCTGCCTGTTTTACAGAGCTCCGATCCGTGCGTGTGCGTGTGTATGTGTGTGTGCATTTCATCCCTCCCTCCTATCCCTCCCTCCCTCCCTCTCTCTCTCTCTCTCTCACTCTAATGTGTGATCTGGAAAGCTTATAAAAGCCTGATGTAATCCTTAATGCAGCCCCTGGCTACAAAGACTGGATCTAGTTTCAGAGAGAGAGATTCAGAAGCAGAATTAAAAAAAAAAAAAAAAAAGAAAAAAAAAAAAGTGTGGGGGGAGAAGAGAGAGAAAGAAGGAAAAGCAGACGAGTGGATTTTAAACAAACATATCTTTCTGAAGAAGACCATTCTCGCTCCTCGCTGCTGGGAAAGCTACTCTGAACCTTGCTGTATATTTTTTTTTTCCAAAGGAGAAGATTTGATTGTCTGATTGGATCTAATGATTTACTGGCTTTTAACTGCGTTTTTCCCCTCTCCTAAGGATTCCTCAAAAAACGGCTTAATTATTTTCAGCTTTTCTCTTCTACCTGCCTGTCTGCAGAGACACCAAAGGTTCTCCCTTCCTCTCCCTCCCCACCCCCATTTCTTTTAGTATTTTTTTCCTCTTTTCCATTTAATATATACATATATATATATATAAATGTGTATGTATATATATATGTAGAGGCAAGAGTGGAGGAAGCGGAGGGGGAGAGAGCTCTGCCATCCTTTTGGACTTCACGCGCTGCCCAATGTTGGGCTGGTTACCCCTGGATATGTTGCTGGTTTCCATTTGGAATTTGACGAAGGGAAGAAGGAGGATATAAAACCTGGGGAGCTCGGCAAGGTAAGGGGCTCCCGGCCACCTTTCCTTCTTCCACGGAGGGGAGGGAGAGGGGGAACGCCACTTCTCCGGCTGCGCTTTGCCTGGAGCGCAGGGGGGTCTGTCTCCATCCCCAGGGGAGACGGCGATGGGAGCAGCGGTGGGAACCCACTCCTGTTCTTTTGCCCCTGGAAACAGCACCCGGAGGATGTTTTCCTCCCTTCCACTCCGCAATTTGGACCGATCATTCCCTGACACGGGAAGTTTTAACTTCTGTGCATGCAGGTCCTGTGGGCAAACATCAAGCACTGGTGGAAAAATGTTGAATGTCTGCAGGATGCGGAGGGGGAAATGCAGCCGTGTCCTGGGGAAGGGAGCTGGGGACTGGGTTGTTTGCGGGGGGAGAAGGCAGCCAGGCGAGGGGAGAGGAGCGGGGGATCGCGACAGGAGAGCTGCAGAGCCAGCCGGGGCTGAGCTGCGAAGTGCTGTGAAGCCGCGGTGCCTTCGCGGGCAGCCCTGGGGTCCGGGACTCCTCAGCCCGCAATGTTGGCAAACAAAGTCTCGGAAGGACAGGCAGCTGCCTGCCCCAGGCATGAATCTGCCCTCATCGCATCTTCCTGCCTTCCCCCTTTTCCTTGGAGAGCTCTCGGGGTGGGGGGGGGTCCTTGATTGCTTCCCTGCTTGTGTGGCACCTACCCAGGGCTGGAGGCTGCGGCTGCGGAGGCGACGAGCCCCTCATGTGCCCCCCCAAATGCCATTTCTCAGCACTTCGCATCACACCGGGGGAAAAAATTAACCTTTAGCCTCTGTAGAGCTCCGAGCGTGGCACAGACACACAGACACACTCTGAGGCTGCTCCCGGCGCTGCGCTCCTGGGGGATGCTGGCACCCAGGCATGGCTTAGCCTTTCTTTGGGAGGGGGGGGCGGGTGGAGAGTGAAGGAGTCTCCATCAGGGATGCGTAATTACAAAGCATCTTGTTCTGAATCACCCTGTGTGGGAATGAATCGCAAAATTTGTCTCTCCCTCTTCCCCCACCGCCCCCTTGCCTTTCACGGCCTGACATTCGCCGATGGAGGGTGGCTGTTGATGCATCTTCAGACTTTCACAGAGAGGTGTTTCAGCCATGGCACTGCCAGGGCTGGGAGGAAGAGGGGAAAAGAGGGATCGAGGGGGATTGGGTAGAGGTTTCAAAGGGACTTTTCAGTCCTGGCTGACAGCAAGCACCCGTTCCCGAATCGAAGGCACGGGTTGCAGACGAACTCTGCCAGGTACCTTCGGCTGTGACTCACACTCGTGTCCCTGATCCTGCCCTGGCCAAGCAAACAAGCCCTGTGAATCAGCTGCACAGGCAGGAGTGGGGAGGGAGGGGAGCATCAAGGCAAGGTCAAAGGGAGGGAGGGCAAAAAGACACCCCACTTCCATCCCTGACCGCCCCATCCCTTTGGAGCTGGGGCTTTCCGAAGCTCAGGCTCAACCCAGCTCCAGCACTGGGTCTGCCGAGTTGCCAGGGCCAGCTGACAGCTGATGGCTGAGGGAGGAGGAGGAGGAGGAGGGGAGGAAGGGGGCTGAGGAAGAGAGGAGCTACTTTGACAGATGCCCAAACCTGCGTGCGCGGCAGAGCGAAAATCGCAGCGCCTCGAAAGCCTCCCTGGGAGGGAGCCAGGGGTGCTCGGGGTGCACGGAGCACCTCCCCAGCCCCGTTACCTGTTGATTTCCTATAGGTTTCCTCTCACCTGGCCAGGCAGAGCCGGACGGAAGGCAGTGGGGCTGAGCCCCCGACACACCGAGGAGTTGCCTGGTGACCTCCGCAGCGTACCAGGGAGGGCTCTGTATTAATGATGATGACTCTGCTTTGGCTGGTGCTGAAATATCTGTATTATCTATTATCAGCTGGGAGACGAAGCTGGAGGCTTCGCAGGGCTGGGATCTCATCCAAAGTCCGGGCTGCTAAAGGAAACAAACAACTCCCCGTGCATATTAAGCGGGTCCCTAATTAATTAATGACTTATTAACCTGGGTCCCACAGTCCTTCCTGTGCCCGAGACCTCGCTGAGGAAGAGGAAGGAGGTTGGCAGGGCAGAGCAGGGGAGGTTTTTACCCTTGGAGGGTGCTGAGGAATTGCACCAGCTCAGCCAAGCCGCACTGCCAGGGGACAGGGTGGCCACGGGGCTGAGCCAGGCAGGGGACAAAAGAGAGGGCTGAGCAGGCAGGACAATCCTGCCTGATGGGTCTCGGAGGGGCTCAGGGGTGCTGGGGTATGGAAAACCCGGGGGGGCTCCACACGCCGCTCGGGGTGTTACAGCGGGGTCAGGGCGCAGCTCTTGCTGTGGAGGACGGAAAACCAGAACTGGGCAGGCACAGGACACAGTCAGGGCAGGAGCAGGGCTCCCAGCCCTTTTCATAACGTTTGGGCTGGTGTTGCAGAGCCCTGGGTGCAGGGAGAGGGGCTTGGAGCCCCCATAGTTGGCCAGGGAAGGTGGACAGGCTCAGGGAAGGACCGGCTGTAAAGCGGAGGGGTTTTCTTCTCATGATTGTAGCCCCTTCTCCCTACATGAGGGAAAACGAG
Organism: Pseudopodoces humilis; assembly: GCF_049639895.1. NCBI lineage: Eukaryota > Metazoa > Chordata > Aves > Passeriformes > Paridae > Pseudopodoces > Pseudopodoces humilis. The sequence continues at coordinate 2,207,951 of NC_142200.1, read as the reverse complement.
GCAGGAGCGGTGTGCCAGACCCCATACCGGGATGGGAACTGCGTGTGCGTGTGTGGGAGTCGAGGGGAGATCCTGAAGCCCCATCACACCCCAAAGAGAAGCCAAAGGCAACCACCACGGCTGGGGGAGCGCCCTGCATCCCATTCTCTGCCAGCCCAGCGAGACCTGCATCGCTCTGTGCTCCACAGGCACCCAGAGGTGCTCTGCGACACCCCCACGGCTCTTCCCTGCCTTACAGCACCCCTTAAACCCCTTTTACAACCACCCCAAACTTAGCGACCCCCCCCACCCCGCACACACAAACACTCATCCCCACTCCATCCTTCCCACAGCATCGGGACCATCCCCGCTGCAAGCCCGCGGCGGGAGAGGTTGGGAAAAGGAGTCGGGCATCTCAGCCTGATGTCAGGGTCACCCCCCCAGCCTCCCCCCATAGCCAAGGCGGCAGAGGGGGGGCTTCGGGGGCGGCCGGGGCTTGCGGTGAGCGGCGGGGAGGTGGCGCTCGCAGCCCGGCTATCGCCGCTCGCCACCCCCGGAGCGCTCGGATGCTCGGCACAGCCCGCCGAGCGCTGCTCTCCGCTATCCCCCTCACCAAAAAAACCACCCCACCCGCACGGCTGGGGCTGGAGAGAAGCGCTGGCTCCCACCCCGCACCCGGAACGCGAAACCCGTGAGGTTTATTTCCCATCCTCCAGCATCGCCTTCCCGTTGAGCATTTGCTTCCCCCCTCCCCATGTTTTTTTTTACCATGCTCTCCCGCATGTTTTACCTCCCCCCCTCCCCTCTTCTCCCCAGTTTCAGTATCCTTGTGAAAGCAGAGGCTTCCACCGGCTCTCCACGGGAGTGCTGCTGTGTTCAGCTCTGTCACCCCCGTGCTCAGAACTGGGGGGCAGACCCCAGCTCCAAGGGCTTGCTGGAGCTCTTCACACCATCCCTCACTCCAGGCAAGCGGGAGAAAGGGATGCCCCAGCACTTTGCTCCTGGGAATCCATCTGTATTATTGTCCAGCAGGGTTGGTGCCCCATCCTCGAGGGGGAGACGGCAGAGGGGCTTCCCGCAGCGCCTGTGTGGCTGCAGGTGGCTTTCCCTTCCCTGTTTTTTTGCGGGGAGGGAGAAGGGGAAGCACAGCGTGCTCACAGATCCGGATTCACCCTCTCCCGTTGCTCAAGTGTAGCAGGCAGGAAATCCTCTGTCATCGATACCTGTTGCAGGGTATCAGCTTGGTTCATTAATTAGCTCCAGGAAAACCTGTGCTGGTAAACAAATGACTCAAAGCTTTTCTCCGGGCCTGATCCCAGGCTTGTGGAATGTTGGTCTCCACCTTTCTAGGAGAGGTGCAAAAAGAGAGGAGTATTTTCCTCAAGATGGATGACAGGCTGTCTCCGGAACCAGCTCGCCTCCTCCCCTTGGAGAAAATTCACATCCCCAAGCGAGCCTTCAAAGGGAAGGGAGCTGGCACCTGGCCTGGAGGTTTGCAGGAGAGTCCTGCTCAGTGTCGCAGCACAGATTGGAACGGCTCAAATGCAGCTGCAGACAAAGCCCAGGGGTCCCCATCACATCCCAGGGTTCACCATTCACAGGATGCTCCTGAGTTCTTCTCATGGCTCCTTCCCCGAATTCCCTGGGTTCTCTGCTTGCCTGGACTTTGCTGGGATAAAAAAGGGCAGGATGGTGATGCTTGTGACTGGGGGGAACTTGACTAAGAGTTAAATGCTGATGGGGGTTGGTGTCCGTCCATAAGTTTGGGTGGGGATTTGGGGTTCTGAAGCACAGGAAAGGACTGGTGTAGTTCCCTCAGCCAAGCTGGGGATAGGGGTCTCCTTCTTGGCATCTCAGCTGCCTTGAACCACCCCTCTGCCAAGGAAAACAGCATTTGAATGCCCCATCTGTGCTGGAGAGGCAGGGGCTCCTTTTGACTAGCAATGCACTGCTTTCCTTTAGATTAAATATTAGGAAGAAATTCTTTACTGTGAAGGAGTTGAAGCCCTGGCTCGGGTTGCTCAGAGAAGATGTGGCTTCCCCATCTCTGGAAATGTCCAAGGTCAGGCTGGATGGGGCTTGGAGCAACCTGGGATAGTGGAAGGGGATTGGAATGAGATGATCATTAAGGTCCCTTCCAGCCCAAACCATTCTGTGATTTTATGATTTATGCATGGCCCCATCAGATGCCAAACCCACACCAGAATTCCCAAGCCACCATGGCAGGGAGCTGTGACAACCCTCATTTTTCCAAGTCAGGACCACCACAGACATCATCCTCGTCTTTAGCACCCTCCTGCACCCTGGTATTGGAGGTCTCACCTGCCTTGTACCGTTCCTTAATGCTCCTGCTGTCAAAAAGGCAATTCTTCCATCCCATCCCTGGCCCATTTTGGGGGGCATTTTATTTGGACCTAAGAAACCATCAACTGGAAGCCAAACTTCTCCCTTGGAGAGCAACCTGGCAGGGCAGCCCACAGTGGGGAGTGTAGTTCCCTTTCCCTTCCAGGCACTCCGTGTGATGTTTGGCTCTCTAATGTTTGCAACATGGTGAGGCTACAAAACACAAATAAAAAAAATAAAAAAAAATAATGGAAAATAAAGGAAAATTAGCAGTAAATGAAGTCCCTTCAGAACATCCATTTGTCATCACATCTTGAGTTTGGAATTTCCTCACAGTGCCTCTTGGAGCGAGGGTTTTGTATTAGTCTGATTATGCTGAGATAATCCCTCATGTTGCTTCAGGAAGCTCTGAGGGAAGAGAGGAAAAAAAAAAAAGGAGGAAAGGAAAGATAATATTTTAAATCAGAGAGCTGCTAGATTGGTGACTCTGTCTGGCAGACACACATCACTGCCCCCTTTATGAAAATTTTAATTGGTTACCTCTGTCAGAGAAAATGAGAGATTTGCTGATTTTAATTTGTTGGAGCGAATCACTCCCTGCCAATGTTATCAAAATTAAACCAGGGATGGTTTCTTACTTTCCTTCTCCTACTCCCTCTGCATTTTCTTCTGAAATATCCCTGCATAAAAGATTGATTAAGGAGTGACCAGCTGACGACAAACGAGCTGCTGAAGTGGCGAACTCTGCCGTGCTTGGTGTCATGCCTTATCCCTGGGACAGGGAGGATCAGGGAAAGCAAACAGAACCTGGAGAAAGAATGGACAGAGACCTAGTAGGGAAATATGGATATTTTTGGGGAGGGGTAAAAATTGGAACAGATGGGTGTCACCTCATGTGGCACATTGTACATTGGCTGAAGTGAGTGTATGAAACAAGATACATAAAATATATAAAATGCTCCTACCAGTACCACTGTAATTTTAGGCTGGTGTTTTGCTCCAGGTAGAGCTGCTGTTTGCTGACTTGATGTGGCCAGGGAGCAGAACAGAGGAGTCCTGCATGTGTTTGGGGGCACCATTTCGTGCATGCCACGTGCCTGTACTGGTATTTATTGTTGCCAGCTCTTTTCCTGAACATCGAGCTTTGGTCAGAGGCAGGTCTTGTGATACTTCCTGCCGTGGTTTCAGCACTCCCACCTGCAGGCTCACCTTGTCAGCTGCCTGTTTCCAGGCTGGCTTTGCTAGATGGAGACGTTCCCTCAGTTTTTTGAGTTCAGCTGGCCTTTAACAAAGTCCTTGCTGTTTGCAAAATGGCTCTTTTCTTCCTCCCCTCTGTCAGCTATTAGGAATATCCCATTCCTGGCAGACATGCCCTATTCCATATTCATTGAGAATTAGCACAGCTCTCTGTCTAAATGTTTTTGGGATAGGGGTCATCATGATATCCGTTCTAGAATAGATTTGGAGCTGAGATGCTTTGTCTCTGTCCCATCTGTGCTCCTGTCTCCCTGGGGATGATCCTTTAAGCCAACAGCTCCACAAACCACTGAAGTTTGGGTTACTTAACACCAGAACCCTGTGGTTGATTTCAAAAGCTGCTGTAGTGCAATTCTCCCTGTGGGGCAAGGACATCATCAGGGGGCTGATCTCAGCCCCTGCCAAACCACGTGGCTCAGGGCAGGGGTCAGGTCACACTTAATTAAGACTTTGGTCTTTCTGCACGTTGGTGTTCTCATTTGAGAAGTGGGGAATCCTGGCTTCCTTCTTCCCTGGGGCTCTGTGCCAGCTCTGTGTCCAACTGGATGTGGTCAAAACACATTTCCTCTGGGATCCTGAGGTGAAGGGCACCAGATGAGCAGCAGGGATTATTTATTCTTCTTGTGCCTTGACTGTGAGCACATGTCCACCCTTTAAACATTCCTCCAGAACCGCCTTTTCTTGTCCTTTCTCAGTCCTTAATTTCTCGAGGTCCTTCTATAACTGAAGCAGGCAATTCTCCTATGCCTGCCTTGGATTTCCTCTGGATTAAACACCTCCTTTTCCAGGAGAACCTCGTGCAGCACTGCAAAAAGTCCAGCCCATTTGGATATTCCAATCAATCAAGGCTGGGGTAGGGGGCAGGCTTTATGCTGGATGTTGTTGAGCAGCAATGTAACAATGGAGGTCTCCTCCAAACAAATATCTGCTGGTTCCTGCAAATGAAAGTCAATACACCTTCACAAGGAAATCTGTCCCAGTGGGGTCTTTTGTATCGAAAGCCCTGTTGGTAGATTTATTCATTGTGCAGGGCCGTTCCCTTAACAAGTCAGTTATTCATTGGCCGTTGCTCGAGGGCGTGTGGAATTTATGGTCATAGTCCTGCAATCAGATATTTTGTTATAGAGGGCTTTGCCACTATGAAAGGTCTGAATAAATCAGTATGCAGCAGAAATTGATCCTCTTACAGGATGTTTCTGGATTCAGCTCCTGCTCTAAGGGTGTTTTCTCCCTTCTGGCACCATGCTACCAAAACCTTTGCACGTTTATGCTGTGGTCAGGCCTACCAAAGCTCTGCTTTAGTGCCTGTGTACAGACAGACACACACTTAGGTTTGTTTTCTGGGACTGATTTTTGTCCTGAGACACTTGAGGTCCATGCTGCTGCCATTTCCCAACCAGAAAAAAAAAAAAAAAAAAAAAATTCTCTATCACCTGACTTAAACATCTGCAGGTTGGAAAGAATTGCTTGAAAAGGCTTTAATCAACTGCCAGGGAAGAAAGGGAAATCTGATTTTGAGTAGCTGCACTGGTGCCTTAAGTACTAAAGAGCTTCACCTGCTAATCTCCACTTCTCAGATGTTGTTCCACAATCTGATCAGCTCCATTGAGCTGAAACAAGGGTTAATTGCTAACAAAATGCTCCACACCTTTGTGCATACAAGGAAAGGGGCAAGGGTGAGCACCTTGATTTTTGGAGCTTAGTGCAATCTCACCATATGCAGTTGATGGTGAGGGAATTTGGTTCTTGTGTGTCCCCCAAGAATATCTGCCTGGGAAGGTGAAATTACAGCAGAGCCTCTGATTTTTATGGCAGAAATCAGGGATGGGAGGAGAGGAAAAATCTCTGTAACCTAGCAGCCTGTACAGCTGCTGCCTCCCAGGTTGTGGGTGATGTTAAATGTTTAAATGTCAATGAACGTCTCCCCTGAGCAGGGCTGAGCTGTCTTGACACTTTTACTGGGGAAGGAGCTTGGCAGTGCTGTGGTTCCTCAGTGGTCAGACACTGCCTTGCAAGTGTTCCCCAAGGCACAGCATCTTTCTAGGGAAACTCTGACGGCTCCAGGGGTGGGCTTTGGTTTAAGGAGAGTCTGTGTCAAAAAACATTCTGTGCCTGGTCTGCTCTGGTGAGTGCAGCCCAAAGGAGGGTAGAACTGTGATAAGGAGCATGAGAATTATGTCCACCTGTGGGAAAGACAAATCCTGAGTAGGCCAGAGGGTCTCTGAGCTTCCCACATCTCAGTAGAATCACAGAATGCCCTGTGTTGGAAGGAAACCACAAGGAGCATCAAGTCCAGCTCCTAGAGCTGCACAGAACAACACCAAGAATCTCATATGTTCCTGATAGTGTTGTCCAAACTCTGTCAGTCTCCATGCTGTGACCTCTGAGGAAGCTGTTCCGGTTCCTGACCACACTCTGGATAGAAAATATTTTCCCTGTTCCAATCTAAACCCCTCCTGACACAGCCCCAAGCCTTTCCATCAGATCTTACCACTGGATACAGCACTGCCCTTCCTATCACCCATTTTAGCACTTCCAGGTCAGCCATGAGGGTAAGTGAAGGAATAACCAGATAGTGAATTTATGTTCACTGCATATTCTGAATGCTTAAAAAAATGACATGAACAATGTTCAACAAAGTATTTCCTGCCCTGTGTCACTCACTGGCTCCTGCCAGCTCGGGGTTTTCAGATGTGTTACCAGGGATAGAAATGCTGTCGGGTCTTTCAGAGTCTCCAGATGGAGATGATGCTACAACCAGCAGGAGAGATGGTGACAGGCAGAAGAGCAGCAGAGCTGGGAGGGCAGGGGGGAAGCTGGGAGAGATCCCAGCAAAATGCCAGTTGGCTGGGGGATGCAGTTAAGTGGGATGAGTGGAAATACCAGGAGGGCATCCTCTGCTGTGAGAGCTGATACGATTGTAGATGTACCCAAGGCATCCCTCAGGGACTAGAAACTGTGGGAAGTGCCTGCAGGCACGGAAATGCCACTGGAAATGGAATTCTCCAGATGGGGAATCCTCAGTCTGCATATCCTCTACCAAGACCAAGGAAGATGGTGAGGCAGCTTGGAGGAGGTGATTTCCAGAGGTCCCTTCCACCTTCAAGCATCTGTGATTCTGTGGAGATGGGGCACAAGTGCTACAGATTTTGATGCCCTCATTGGACACAGATGCCCCCAGGAGCTGCCCCCTGGTGAGCAGGAGGCCTGCAGGGTATGTAAATATGTCCAGGTGAAAAACTGAAGGCTGTTTTTCAGAACAAACTCCTGTGTGGGACTGTGTGACCCTTTGTGCTGATCTCCTCAGAAGAGAGAAAATCTGATTGGGATTGAGGTCTGGGGCTGAAATCTAAGGTCTTGATGTGTTCTGAATGGAAGAAAAACTTTTTGTTACGGTGTGAGACAGGCTTACAACCCCTCAAGAAGTAGAGACTGTCCTTCCCTGTGTTTGGACAAAGGCCTGGTTTGATGTCTTGTTGACTTGATCTCAGTTTTCTAGACAAAGCTCTTCTTGGCAAGTCCGTGCCCCTTCCTCTCTCTGGAGCCTTACACTGATTTTTTGGCAGGGCTGTGACAAGAGGCAATGCCACAGCATCTTTGGTCAGAAATGTGCACACACTCTGCCCTAAGATGTGATGCTTATATTCTTTTACTCCCATATCACAAATTATTAATATTTTTGTGAATATCTCATTCTGCTGTTCTGGGAAAAGCCTTGGACTGTTCTGCAGTTGAGTTTTCCAGGATGTGAAAATGGGGGATGCTCCACCACAAGCTCCAACATCTCCTTCCTTCTTCTGTGGTGCTGATGGCTGGTGGGTTCCTCCCTTGCCTGGTTTGGCTTTTGAGTTGTGATTAGGAGCAGTGATCTTCCCAAAAGGACCTCTAAGACCATCCTGGAGTGCCCCTGATAACATCACCTGACTGCAAACAGCATCAGGTACAATATGGGATAAAGTGCTGGGGATGGGGAAGATGGTTGGTAAAGCCAACTGTGATTCCTGGCAGCTCTTTGTGTTGGATTGGAGCTCATTTTGAAAGGTCGAACTGAAGCTCTCTTCCCTTCCCTTCCCGCACCTTCCCGCACCTTCCATGTTCATAGAAGCCCTCACGACAACCTTTTCCATTCTGCCTGGCGAGGGGAATATGGGACAAAGCACTGACTTTTCCCAGCTCCCTTCCCTTGCCCAGAAGAGCCGTGGGATGTAAATAGGACACGGCTCTTCCCGCTCCTGGAGCTGGGTCAGTGGGCTCTGCTCACGCACAGGTGACAGCGCTGGGGCGTGACAGGGAGACTGGCACAAAACACAACGGCCACCAACACCTCGGATGTGCCACGCCAGGCACGGCCGCCTTTCATGTGGACTCAAAACCTTCCCTGTAACCCCCTGTTCTCAAAAATGCGATTTGTGAGCCGCAAGGTGCCCAGCAGGCCGTGGCGAGGTGGTTATTAAAACCCCAGCTTCCCACCTCAAATTACAACCCAATTGCTGTGTTTGTTTCCCACTTCAGGCCGTCCCTCGGAGGTTTTCCTTTAGCGCTGAGCCCTTTTGAAGTTGCTGTTGATTACAGAGCAGGCAGTGTAATCTCCCTGTGGAAGGTATTTGGAGCTGGGGGGAAGGAAATCAATCACAGCAGCTCAGGGGTCAGAATTGGGGTGGAGGATTGACGGTGCTGCCCAGCCAACCCTTCCACTCAGGGGCCCGTCCTGCTCTGGAAGTGTTGCTCTGAAGGCTGCAGCTCCTTAGTCAGTCAGAGAAGAAGCATTTCAAAGAGGGTTTTAGCCCTGCAAGTTGTCTCCCAGTCTGGAAGGATGACTTTGACAGTGTAATTATTCTGTCCAGTTACTCTCATCAAGCACTGGCAGCTGGGGCTCCTCCTGTACCCTGATTTTCTCTGTGGAGACTTGTCTGGCTGTTCCCTGGCTCATGAAATGAATGAATCATTTAAAGTTGTTATGCTTTATTTCTGCCCAAATTATTGACCAAAGGTATCTTGTGTCTCTGCACGTTTCCTGATGAGCCTTTTTGGATTTGTATCACTTGATCACTGTGTGTTGCACAACTCTGAATATGAGCATGGCCACTTCAGAACTCCTGAGCACAGAGGCAGCTGCACGGTCTGTGGCTTGAATTAAGTGGAAAGTGAACCTCTGGCAGAGCTGAGGTCAACATCTAGAGGTCTTGGGATTGTGCTTCATCTTCAGCTCAGCCCTTTTCCCCTGTGAAGCTCCTGGAGAGCTGTTATTATCTCTGAACTGTTCATATGCACCCTTTACCTCAGGAAAATTTATTTATTTATTTATTTGGATATCAGGACTCCTGCTGGTGAGTCTTGTCTTCCAGATGTTCTTGACTTGATCCACAGCAGGTCCTGGATGTCTGCAGTATTTGGATTTTGCCAAATATTAACCGTAAATAGCTTTGGAATGTGCAACAGCACAAAGCCTGTCATTTTTGCATTGGTGTGATAGGCAGATCTGGGAGTTGGAGGGCACCAGCCCGGCCCAGCCCAGTGCATCATCTGCTGATTAATGGTTGTTTCCTTTTATCTCATAGAATCTGTAATGAACTATTAGCTATAGCAAAACTCCTTCCCCATTAATAATGAAATATCTAACACTGGTAAATATTGAAGGTGAGAGCATAACAAGGAGACCTGTGTGGATACGACACTGTTGTTGGCACCATGGTGGCTGGTAGAGGCTCTGACTGAGGTTGAGCATGGTTGTGCTCTGTAAAATCAGATTTTTTGAGACATCTTTCCTTCTTAATTCAGGAGTGGAGTTGCATTTCATCTTGGAACATCAGCGTTTCTTTCTTTTCTGGTTAATCCTTGCAAGTACTTTGCTCTTCCAGCATCTCTCGTGTGTGCAGGGGTATGAACCCCTGCAGATCTTCAATCAATGAAATTTCACATCAAATATTAATTAACAATACATGTCAGGGCTCGTTCTTTGACTCAATGACTTGGTGCAACTTGCTGCCACAGAACAAAACTCCCTCTATCTCCCCACCTGTGACTTAGTCTTGATCCTAAGGTTTATTAGCAATAATCCCTGCCCCGTCTGATCCCCTGGGCAGTGCTTGGTATTTCCTGGGTAGCAAATCCATGGTGTGGATGGATTCCACACAGAATCATGGAATATCCTGAGTTGAAAGGAACCCACAAGGATCATGGAGTCCAGCTCCTGGGATGTTCATCAGATGGTTCCTGAGAATGGGTTCTCTCCCTGTGCAGTCCAAGGGTAAAATTGCAGGCAAAAATGCTATTATTGATTGAAAATAATGCTAATAAATAATGAGTGACCAGGAGAAAAAGAAAGGCTAAAGTGAGAAGGAAGCTGCTGGCATCAAAGTGGCTCAGTGGAGTGTGGCAGCTCAGATGAGTCCCCAACATAACCTTGACCATCTGGGCTTCTTTCCTAAATCCAATCTTGCTTTTTCATAGAATTGCAGAATTAAAATTGTTAAAATTCAAAAAGACATCTAAGGTCATCGAGTCCAGATATCAGCAGCACCACCACCACATTCGCTATCATCCAACACATTTCTGAGCACTTCCAGGAATGGTGACTCCACCACTTTCTGTGTCCATTCCAATATTTTACAACTTTTACCATGAAAAACAAAAATCCTACTATCCAAACTAAACCTAATCTAAATCTTTGATTAATGCTCATGGCTTGCAGGGCAACAGAAGTCCAGTGCACACAGGAAGAGGCAGCCAGATTTGGCAGCACTTTTTTTGTCCAAGTTTCAGTGACTTTCAGTGTCTGGGCAGGCTCTTGGCTCCTCCTTTGCACCACTTCTCAGCAGTAATGAGGTAACACACCACTGACTTCCCTGAGCATCTGCTTCATGGGGGAAGTGATTTTCCTCACTGCTGTATGACTGGAAGTGGAGCAGCCTTCAGTCCTGTGATATGTTCCAGGGGGCCCTGAGTCTCCCACAGTCTCAGAGAGCTTTTATCCACAAATACCAACCTGTAACCCAGCAGTGGCTTCAAAACCATATTTGCTTGTGAGACAAAACCTGATAATTTCTGGCCATTCAAAAGCATTCGGGAACATCCTAAATTGTGTCCTCTGGGCTAGATTACAATGACAAGTCTTTTGTATTTCAGATTCTCCTGTATGATTATTGGAGCAGGGGGATGGAGTCACTACATCAGTGATCAAGGAGTTTCCATCCCCTTTTTCACCACCACTGGGGCATTTAGATGAACCCCAGGGTACTTTGTAATCCTCTCCCCGCCTTGGGCTGTATTTAGGGCTTGGTAAACTAAACAGGGATAGGACATAGATCCAAAAAATGCCCTGTTTTTGTGCAGACTGTTGAATTTTTAGAAATGTTTTAGAACATCTTCTCAGGCAGCATTCTCTCAACCAAAGACTGGTCCCAGTTCAGAGGAAAACCTGACCAGGGACTGTTCCCAACAGGGACATGAGTCACCTTCTGGCAGGGAGAGGGGTGAAATGCCCAGGTCTCGCTGCCCTGTGTAGATTTTGAATCAAGCAGCAGCTCATGGGCTGAGCTGGGTAGAGATGCCTGTCTGGGGGCTCCTCTCTGTGCTGTAATATCCCCCTGCCACAATGCACTTTTACAGCTCCATAGATCACTGGGTAAAAACCACATTTAATTCTATGGTAAGGTCACATTTTAGTTAAAAGGGACAGAACGGATTTAATTTATAATCCTCTCCAACTTTATGGCTTGCATTTAGAGTTATATCTATTATGTAGTGCCAAACACGTATTATAAAAATTGATTCCCCCTTTTCTCCTCCCTAGATTTGCTGTGTCAGGCAGATTCTGATTGCCCCCCCCCTTTGCTTTAAGCCAGCAGATAGACTGAGGTGGATCTAAACGTCAGGGATGACAACTGGGACTGCAAAGTGCAAGTTTATAGGGAATGGAACTGGCCCAGATCTATTCCTGGGTGTTTGGGAAGGAACACGATCTCTGCCAGCCTGCCACAATGCAGGACAGGAGGACAGAGCCGCAGTCTGCAGGGGAAAATGCAGCTCAGAGGCAGGGTGAGGTGCAAGGGGTTAGTAGGTGACCTGGTGCTGGTGTCTGAGTGTGGGTCCTGCCATGGCCATGTGACGTAGGCACATCCCTTAAATTCAACAGCAAACTCTAGGCAAGGGACATAATGTTCAGAGGAGGTCATAGCAAAGAATCATTACTTTTTTTATTCCAGGAAAATGTTTAAACAGTTTTAAAGGAGCAGCAGTGAGACTGAAGGAGGGAAGAGAGGGAATGGGGTGACACCAAGAGGAATTAGACTAAATTTACCACCACCTGATCTTTACTTCCAGCACTTGTATTCTACACCCACACTTTGACAGCTTGTCACCTGTATCACACCTTAAATAAGTTCAGTGGTCTCTTTGCAGAGCAGTGGACATCAGAGAGGGGCAGACAAGGAAAGCCAGCAGAAGGAATTGTTGAGACTGTTGGGAATTGTTATGAACTCCTTTGGACAGGGCTGGTGTGTTCATCCCACAACAACTCCATGGATGCTGTGACTCGTGGCAGGAGTTGGGTAAAGCTGTCAGAGAGATGCCTTCCCTTCATTTAAAGGCTTCCAAGAGGTGATGAATGGAGCACTTAGAGGGAGATTTGAGCCTTGAGTCAGGGCTCTGACAGGAATTGGAGCATCCCTAGATCATGGTGCACTCTCTGGGAGGGCAGAAAGGAGGGGATCTGCCTCCTTCCCTTGCAGCTGTATTCCTGGGGTAACAGTTTTCTATCTCTGTGATTAATTTGTGCTCATAACATCCCTACCAAACTCCCTGGACAAGCTGTTAACTGCCCTTTAAAGCTGAGCTGGGGAGAAATGAGCCACATTTGCCTACACACAGCCCTGGCCATGCTTGATTGAGTGACTGCAGTAAAGCCCAAGCTATAAATAAAACACACATGTTCAGGAGAACAACAGTGTTCTCCTGAGAAGATGTCATTTGCTTCAGGACTTCAGTGAAACATCCACATTTTCAGCCTCCATTTATATTAATGAGCGAATGTTTTTAAATTGTGGGGCTCTTTTTGGATGTTGGTTTTTGTTTGATTGTATATACTTTAATTTCTTTCCTTTGTTGCAACGAGAATAAGGTAACACAGGACAGCCAGTTTGAAACAGCAGTGTGAACAAGGTGGCAAGGGACATTTGGACCAAAATATCTGGTAGTGGTGAGGGACAAGCATCACCTGGTTGGGATGCCAGGGGTGAAGAGCGACCCCTCATTCCTTGAGCAGGGTCACACTTCTGCTCCTCCTGAGGCTCTTCCCTGAAAGCTGCAGCCAGGCTGGGTTTAACCAGCAGTAGAACAATCTTCTCTGAATGTTTCATGGGCCTGCATGGAGAGATCTGTGGGCTCATCTTTATTCACTGTGTAAAGAAACAAGGCCAAAAGAAAAACAATGGAAATTATAAAACTGGAGCTTGTCAAATGTTGAGTTGCTTAGTTTTGTTTCGTGTTTGTTTGGTTTTTTTAAATCTTGACTACAGACCATGATAAGGCTCTCTAGTGATTCAAAAATCACATACAGTTTTATTTTAAGTGCTACTTGTACTTGTTTTTTTAATATCATCTGCCTTTCATATTCACAGAACTTGAGGAATTTTGATCTGAATGTCAGGTACTACGAGAGTGGTGGAATGAGAATCTGAGGGCAGAGATATGTCAGAAAGGAGCAGGAGATTACCAAACAGTAATAAGGACTGAATACAGTCTCCATGGGGAGTGAAGGATTTGCCTCTGCATCTTTTCTTTCAGTCTCCAAGGAGCTCTGTCTCTGGAACAGCAGCATCTCAGAAACTGAAAGCAGCAGTTCACAGGGAATGAAGGTCTCTCTGGCACTGGAGCCACATTTATCAGCATCCTGGCTGAAAAAATGCAATTCAGGTTCATTGTGCATGTGAAGATTGAAAATCTGAATTTTTAACTTAAATTTGCTCAAAATTAGGCAATGCAAAAGCACCATCTATGGACTTGGAGGTGAGATTTAAACACGGGATAGAGGCTGAGTCACACCTGTGGGGAGAAAAGTCCCAAAGAACCCTTTCCCTCTGCTGTAACTAAGTGGGTTAATGGTTGGACTTGATGACCTTTTCTAACCTCAGTGATTCTATGATTCCAAATATGTTCATGGTGCCTGCGAGGGGGAAAGCAATGACTGCAGGAGGAATGTGGGATTGAGAGGGAGAGATTTCATGGGATAATGAAAGCAGAAGGCCAGAGGTCACAGTACTTGAGTGTCATTTCATCATTTGGCTCAGCTTTGCCCCTTTGCAAAGATTTCTGCCACATTAAAAGGGGCAGGAGATGGTTCAGGACATTTCTTTCATCTCTCCTGGGTATCTTCACCTTGACATCAAGAGGAAAGTCAGGCAGGAGAGGAGTGCACGGAGAAGAGTTTTCTGTCCCCATTTCCATGGTGTTCAACACCCCCAGAGGTTTTACCAGGAGGCTGTGGCTCAAAGGAGGAGGAGAAAACTCAGAAAGGGAAGAGGAGAGTCATAGAAAGGTTTGGGTTGGAAACAACTTTAAAGATCATTCTTCAGTGAGAAGGTCTGCTGGGCTTGGACAGAGTAGTTTAAAAGTGTCCCAGCTTTTAACATCATTCTGTATCCTACCAGGAGGGGGTTGCTCCTTGGGATTTGCCCTGGACCCCTAAAATCTCTGTATCCTTGAGGATCAGGCATTAGAGGTGAAGGACCCTAAATTAAAAATGAGCAGAGAAATGGAAGGAGTCTCTGCTGCCTGCAGAAGGTCATCAGTCAGACTGCTGTCACCTGATCCCTGAGCCATTGGAGACTTTGATGTAAGGCTAGAGCAGAAAACTTTCACTTGCTTGCTGATGAGTCACCAAACACCTGAGAGGAAACAGGGGAGGCATCTCGGGGTGGAGAAACACAACAGAGCAAAGCCCCTGTTGTGTCCAGCTCTGTAGATGGGAACAGCAGAGCCGTGTAGTTTCTACCTTTCTGCATTAAATACAGAAGGACACAACTGGAAAGCCACTTCCCAAAGGCCTTCCTAATGAAATCCACCTCAACATTAGCAGGGAGATTTCCTTCTTAATCATACAAGATTGACTGTCCAGGACAATAATCTTTCTGATGGCTAAAATCTCAATCCAGGTATATTTTTTTTTACCAAATCAAGACTGTCTATTCTCACAGCATCATTGCCCTTTAGTTTAAAGTATTTTTTTAATTCCTCTGGTGCTTCTTTCTCAGGGTTTTAATTATAGCATTTTAATTTTCTCTTAATTTTCCTTTTGCAAAGCTAAGTGCACCAATATCCTGTGGCAAGTCTGGTCATCTTAGTGATCCTTCTTTGCAACCCTGTCTCCCCGTGAATTCATGTTTCCTGAAGCTGAGCACAAAAATGGATGTAATATTTTAGTCATGGTCAAAGATAGTGTCTTTCTAATATCTGGAAACTGGGCAATATTCCCCCTCACTGTGTCCTAGATTGATACATTGCCTTTTTCACAGCGTGTTATTTGTTTTTACCCAATCTCTATCTTTATCTTCTGCTGATTTTTTTTTCTGCTCCGCTGAAACCTCTTTACTCTTTTTCAGCTTTTAGCTTAGGAATGTCCCCATTATCCAAACGTGACAGTGCTACTCTCATGTCACACCTGGGGAAAATAAGGCAGAGGCAAAAAAAAAAATGACTTGACCTTCACGGAGGGGGTGGCAAAGCTTTGCCAAAAGCAAGGAGAGAGCGATTCCTTGGACACCAGGCTGCTGTTGGCATCAGGGCTTTGTCCTGCCCCGAGTTCCCGATGAAGTCAGGGTTCCAATGCCTCCCCGTGGGCACAGGCTGCCTCTTCCAGGCAGGAATTCTTATGAGGAGCCTGGTTGTTTTCCCTGCTCCTCAGCCTGCATCCCCCCCTCCCTCCTTTGCCGGGACGGGGATGAATGGGAAGAGAGAGGCTCTGAGTGGACTCTGTTCTCCAACCCCAGTCGCTGCTGAATTTCAAATAACTCCCCAAACAAAACCCAAACAAGCAGCCCCTTGTGTTCCTCTATCTCCTCTCTCTTTGGCCTTTAGTCACCAGGCTTGGCAGCAGCGCTGCTCTTCTGTGGCTCGTCACATGCGAGGCGGGGAGGATGGGCTGCTTTGTCGTCCTTCTCTTTGCTCGGGGGTCTGAAACAACAGAGCCCTTTGCCTTGTTTGCTTTGCTGGGCCAGAGGAAGGAGGAGGTTGGTGTAACCCCCTGGCAGGGTTTTTGGTCAGCAGCAAGGTGAAGGTTTGTGTGTTCAGAGGAGTGACTGCCACTGCCCAGCTTTGTCCCCTGCCTCCCTTGTGCTGGTGGGGACTGCTGTCCTCCTTCTAAGGGACAGTGGGAAGGTGTTGCGGGCTTGGGGAGAGGAAAAGGTGCTATCCCATGCCTGAGGACTCCTGTCCCAGAAGGATTTGCCATCTGGTAGGGCTGTGCCAGCTGCAGAGATCACAGCTCAGCTTTTGTCTTCAATGCAGGTAGCAGTGAAAGGGGACAAAGAGACAAATCCAGCTGGGAGCTGTGGGTTTGTCCACAGCTGTGGGTATCCTGAGAGACGTGGGGTGGATGCCACTCTCCTGGCAGGGGTGAGAGTGTGGTGGAGTGGGAAGGAGAAAAGCACAGCTCCTCTGATCACCTCTGCACCACTGCTCCCCAAAGCTGCTGGGGCTCGGCAGTCATGGAGAGAGGGCCAGGTCAATCCAAGTGATCTGAGCAGGTTTTTAGGGTTCTCGAGATGCTGAAACACATTTTACTCATTATCCAAGATGGACATGAACTCCTTTGCCCTGCAGGGAGAGAATCTCTCCAGACAGCATGGTGGGGTCAAACTTACTGCAGACTAGGGCAGCTCCTTCTGATCTCTTAATTTTCAGCAAGCCAAGCCTGATAGACTGGGACAGTGTAGCATTTTCTGCCAAAAAAAAATAGAAGGAAAAAAAAATTTTAAAAAAGGGTGATTTAGCACTATTTCTGTATCTCTTGTGTTTTAGACCAGAAAAGGCCTCTGTGCAAAGCTCACTCAAGATGCACAGTGAGTATTTGGCAGCATATTGAGGTGTTGTTTGCTCTGCTGTGCTCAGGCACAGGTCTCCTTTCAGCCCAGCTTTCCCTGGATGAGAGGGGCAGCTCATCCTGCCAGCCCTCTTGGAGAGGGCTGACTTTAAACAGCAGGACATGACCCCTTGCTTGTGACAGGGGATATTAACTCCTCACCTAAATAGGGAGAAAGAGCCTGAAGTTTATGGAAAGCCTGTTCCACTGGCCCGAGGAAAAGCCAGATGGCTTCTGCCTGTGATCTATGGACCAGAAAGAGAAGATCATTAATAGCCATGGATTGTCCATGAGGAGCAGGTTAAGGGATGGCTGATACCTTTGCAAACTCATGGGCTGGGTCAGGAGACAGTCTTGTGGATAAATACGAGTTTTCCTTCTGCACAGCTCATCACTTCTGATTTTTAAAGTGAGAAAAACAGCATCCAAGCCATTGTGGTGGTGTTGGTCACCACTGCTGGAAGGCCCATGGGGAAAAGACACAAGCCAGGTAGAACTGGGGGGGCTGTGCTGAACTTTGGGTTAAGCACAGGAATTCTTGGATAAGAGGCAATGGCCTTGTTCTGCCTGAGGACAAACTGCTTGAACATAAATGTCTCTTCTGTCTTTATATATATATGTATCCTTAAAAAAAACAAAAAAATTCAGGATGCTTTATGAGGAGTTACCTTGACTTAGTATCATCCCAGTGTTTCTCTCAAGGTGAAGTAATAATCCCAAAAATTTCCTTGAGAAAAGTGCTTAATGGTAGTTGATTTTTGCATCTGTTGCTCTGCATCCAGCACTGATTTCCTGTGCTGAGTAGCTGCCTCTGTGTGACGCTCCACTGCTTTTGCAAGGATTTGGCTTTTTCCAGTTTTACTCAATACTCTGATTTTGACAGGGAGCTCCTATTAATAAATCTTCTTATATATCCTTAAATATGGTCTCTATAGCTAACTATATATATGGAATAGGGAACACCTCCAACTGGGAGTGGTGTGGAAGGAGACTTTTACTGCTAGGCAACCACTTGGAATCCAAGGCTGCAAATTGTTACTCAGGCTGTGACAGCTCCTTAACCCCTGAGCTCTTCTGCTGCTGAAACTGGGAAACAAGAGGCATTTTGAAATGAAAGTGAATTTGTTTCAGAGAGAAAATTCAAATCCTTTCAATATGTGTGTTGTCTAATTTGATTGAGAAAAAGGAGCTGATAAGAGTAGTTGTAACAATTAATAACACACATACAACTTAATAGTATTAACATTACATTTTTATTGTTGTTAATGTTAATAAAAACAAAACCCCTGTTTCCTCCCTCCCTCCCTCCCTCCCTCCCTCCCTCCCTCCCTCCCTCCCTCCCTCCCTCCCTTCCTTCCTTCCTTCCTTCCTTCCTTCCTTCCTTCCTTCCTTCCTTCCTTCCTTCCTTCCTTCCTTCCTTCCTTCCTTCCTTCCTTCCTTCCTTCCGCCACTTCCTTCCTTCCGCCACTTCCTTCCTTCCGCCACTTCCTTCCTTCCTTCCTTCCGCCACTTCCTTCCGCCACTTCCTTCCGCCACTTCCTTCCGCCACTTCCTTCCGCCACTTCCTTCCTTCCTTCCGCCACTTCCTTCCTTCCTTCCGCCACTTCCTTCCTTCCTTCCTTCCTTCCTTCCTTCCTTCCTTCCTTCCTTCCTTCCTTCCTTCCTTCCTTCCTTCCTTCCTTCCTTCCTTCCTTCCTTCCTTCCTTCCTTCCTTCCGCCACTTCCTTCCGCCACTTCCTTCCGCCACTTCCTTCCTTCCGCCACTTCCTTCCTTCCGCCACTTCCTTCCTTCCGCCACTTCCTTCCTTCCGCCACTTCCTTCCTTCCTTCCTTCCTTCCTTCCTTCCTTCCGCCCCTTCCTTCCTTCCTTCCGCCACTTCCTTCCGCCACTTCCTTCCTTCCTTCCTTCCTTCCTTCCTTCCTTCCGCCACTTCCATCCTTCCTTCTGCCACTTCCTTCCTTCCTTCCTTCCGCCACTTCCTTCCTTCCGCCACTTCCTTCCTTCCGCCACTTCCTTCCTTCCGCCACTTCCTTCCTTCCGCCACTTCCTTCCGCCACTTCCTTCCTTCCGCCACTTCCGCCACTTCCGCCACTTCCGCCACTTCCTTCTGCCACTTCCTTCCGCCACTTCCTTCCACCACTTCCTTCCTTCCGCCACTTCCTTCCTTCCTTCCTCTCCCTTCCTCTCCCTTCCTCTCCCTTCCTCTCCCTTAATCCATTACTAAAAGATTTTTACATTTTTGTGAACCATTTTTCTCATCCAGAACACGTTATCTCAGAACTAATTTTTAGCCAGTGATTTTTGCCAAACTCTCTTCACCTGTCATATATTAATGATCCCTTCACTCGAATTCTATACTAAATTATATTGGATAAAATATAGATTGTGAATCACGATCATTTCACTCATAAAGTGGTTCAGGCAAGTCTGCATATAACAAGTACAGGAAGTTTTCCAAGATTTTTAAAAAATTAGATATGTTAGTTATATAATAACACTTCCAGATACAGATTTTGGGATTTTGGAAGTCTTATTTCAGATTGGGGTGTGCACATATTTCTTCACCTATTTACATATACGTACATTTAATTCTGTTCCTTTTGTGAGTAGCTGATCAGAACAAAGAGTGCTGAAAAGTTGATTTAAAAAAAGGCTTTTTTTCACAATGTCCCAGGGCCTGAAGGAGCTCACCATGAAGAAGGAAAATAAGAGGCAGTAAATTACTCTTACAGCTTCAAATCTGTTGCTGGCTCCTCCTCCTCCCTCCAACCCAGGTGCACCATATTTATGAAATCTGGAGATTCTCCATCTCTAGAAGGAGTTTGCTAAGCAAAAAATATCAGGTGGTGGTAAGAGGAGAATGTCTTGGATATTAAGGAATTGGAAGATTTACAAAACATGGTAAAGGTTGCATGAGAATCAAATTCTGAAAATGGGATACTAAAAGAAAAATATTGATTTTTTTTTTTAATATTAAAATAAAGGATGCAGAGCTGCTGAATCGCAACAGCATTTGCACATGCAGATTATTGCACTTTTGATCTTTTCCTTACCTGGAAAAAGAGATTCTTTTTCCTTATAGTGGCTTTTCTATTACCTAAATCACAAAGATTAAAAACCTGCTGCTTTCAGCCTAAACAGCCTTAGTGCCATCCCAAACAGCCTGAATGTGTGAGGATTAAAAGCTCTGCTAAAAAGTTACTTACATTGCTAATTACTATTTGTCGTTAATGGCCAATCAGAGTGTGAAGAATGACTTTGTATCTTTTCCTCCCATGACCTGTACCAATGAGCCCCACTGGCTCTTTACTCCCGTGAAAGATTTTCCTTCGATCCATCTTAAGTAAATGCCCTGCTAATTTTTCTGGAGTATCAGCCAAGGAGGTTGAAGCTCTGTGTGTTTATTTTCTTCTTAGTTGTGCATTTGTGACACTTAGAATTTGACTGCTGGTTTAAAAATAAATAACATTAAAAATAAATAAATATTTAAAACTTTGATCAATTTTGGTCTTGTCAACTTTGATGGTAAGGAAGCATCTCTTCCCTGCTCCTCTAAATAGAGGTTTCCACCCTCCATTTACACATAAAACCATTTACACATTTACACATAAAACCATTTACACATTTACACATAAAACCTCCATTTACACATAAATCATCTGTGGTCAGGAAAAAATGTCCAAACGGAGATTAATTACCTCATCTTTCATCAGAGGAAAACATGCTCCTGATCCAAGGCTTCCAACTCCCAGGGTGTTTTGTAGCATCAAAAGCCAGGGAATTCAAAAACCAAATTTTGACACATAAACTCTTTCCAAGAGTTTCAATGAACCCAAGCTGTCTGGAAGGGTAACTCAAGGTCAACTCTAATTTAATCTTTGTCTTTCTTTATGAAGAGTTGGTGTCTGGCTGAAAGCCTGATGAGAAGAGGTGACTGGGGAATTTATAACAACTTATTATTGTCCACTTGCACTTCTGCTTTCACCTACAGGTGGCCAAAAAGAGCTAAAAGCCACAGCTGCAGCCCCAACATCCCTGAGTTGCTGTTAATGCTGGTTTAAGTGTCCAGGTAATTCTGGAGGAGAAGTATAGACCAGGTTTTGCCCACCTGGTGTCTGAAAGTGGACTAATAAACCTCTCCAGGGACTCTGTAACTCCATGGAAAATCACAGGCTCAATTTAGGTTGGGAAAAAACCTCTGAGATCATCGAGTCCAACCCCTATGGCCCAAACCCACCACATCAACCAGACCACGGCACCCAGTGCCATGTCCAGGCTCTCCTTGAGCTCCTCCAGGGATGGTGACTCCCCCACCTCCCTGGGCAGCCCCTTCCAAAGGACAGTGATTAAAAAATTATTGTCTCTTGACCAGGTTTGGCTGGGTGTGGCTCCCCCTACACTCAACAGATACCCCAGTAAAGGACTGGCAAACTTTGGGTCACAGGTCCTCCCCAAAACTCTCCTAAGCCCTTGGATGTCTTGCCAAAATAAATAAAGCCCTCCAGACAAAATAAATAAGGACACCAAGGACTTTCCCAATACAGAAACCATGAAGCTCGTGCCACTGAGTTTGTCTAACCAGCAGGCACTCCTCAATCCACCTTTTCTCTTGAGGACATCCCATATCTCCTCATTCTCTCTGCAGAGGGGAGTCCATTTTATGCTGATTTATGTCTTGATCTCTGAAAGCAGCTCCAAGTCACTTTTGCCACAGCATTTTCCATGCTTTTGAAGGATGCTGAGGATCCTTCAAAACCTTAAAAACAGTATTTTTGGTATTGATGACTCGTAACAAAGAGATGTCCTGGGTGAAAAACGGAAAAAAATGCCAGACTTTACCGAGAACAATAGGTGACACAAACAAGAGATCTGATAGTTCCCTTTTTGCCACTCTCAAAGTTTGAGCCCCTCCTGTAAATTCCGAACAGGGATTGAGGGGAAGAGATGTTTAGGTGCCAGCGGTGCCAAGGGGAGCACACTTTCCTGAAGGTTGGCAGAACGCTGACATTTGATCAGCTGCAGAAATGGAAAATTACAGAACTTGACCTGCTCGGGCACATCAGAGGACGTAACCATCCCAGGGGAGCTGTGACTGCACCTGCCTCCAAAGGGCAAGAAGAGGACAAACGTCACAAAGGGCTGGAATTCCTGATGCTGCCAGGACAGACAGTGTCCTGTTGTCCTTGGCTGGGGGTCACTGGGATGCTCAGCACCCAAGTCAGGAGTGTTTGTCCCTCCTGAGATAAATCCCCTTCTCTGATGACTTTTCGTTGTGGCCCTTCCTGCCCAAAGTGTGAGTCATAAATGCTATTTAAGTCCTTTTTATTAATTCTTTTAATCCTTCTCAGTTGCTTTATCATAAATTGGGTGTTGGCCTGGCTTAGGTTACTCCTCACGATCAGTTTGGGGAACCCAAACTTTCTCTCCTTTTTCTAATACCAGTGGTAGGGCTGCTCCAATGCCTTCAACAATTTTTGTGGAGAGAAAGACTTCCTTGTTATGTTTAGGAGTGTCTCATTCCTGAAAACCCATCATGAAAAACCTCTCACTGTACCATCTCTATCCATGTTCATCACTGATAATGTTTATTTTTGCCTCTGAAATCACACCACGTATCCCCAGGTTGGTATAGCTTCAGATTTATGCAATTACTGCGTGTGGCCATCGATTTAAATGACCCTCTGATCTGTTCCTTCTTGCTCTCATTCTGATCTGGGCTTTTCCCTGTGATTACCCTCATCAGTGGCCTTTCCTGACTGTGAAAACAAAAGATCTCTGACAGCAATCCCAGGAAGACAGGAATCAGCTACCCTCTTCCTCCTAAGCCTTGTCCTCATGGCTGAGCTGAAGGAACAATCAGAGGATTGCCTTCAGTTTGAGGAGGCTGAAACAGAACATCAGCGGGATTAGAAGGGTTTAGGGGTATTAGGATAATTGGTGGTGCTAATTTCCTTTACTGCAGAGGGAAATACAGTTTTGACTAAAGGAGAAGTACCTGAGTGATGCTCAGGAGGAGTAAAATGAATCAGGAGTTAGAGTAGGAATATAAAATGAACCCAGTGCAGCAAGATCTGAAGCTTTGGTGAAAAAAATTATTCTAAGAAAATGCCATGGATAAAGTTTGGTGGAAAGCGACAACCCAAGGTGGAGGAGGAGAAGGGAAAGAGGAGCAAGGACTGGAAGCTCCATTTGTGACTTGAATTGGGGAGGGAAAGAGGAGTTACCATTACCTTTTCTTGTTACCTGAGGGAAGAACAGCAAATCTGTTCCCTGTCATGTCTGTGAGGAAGCTGTGGTATCTGATTAATTATCCAATATCCCACGTGCACCTTGATCTCAGCCAAACCCTGAGAACACGATGCACAAGCACCTGCCCACCTCTATAGCAGAGCACCAGAGACACCAAAACACCTACCAAATTCCCACAAAAACCCTTAAAAAGCAGGTTTCCTTAGAAGGAAACCCCTACAAGCTACTAAACCCCAATGCACAACATTGAAGCAGCAAGAGGAAGGTTCCTGGGGTGCACGGAGCAAACTCTTAGTGGATCCTCCATAGCTGACTAATGTCAACTATAGGGAAGGCCATGAATTTCAACCTTTAAATGTATTTTAGTAGAAAGTAGAAAGTAAAAGTAGAAAGTAGTAGAAAATTCCTTGGCAAGTCTTTGTGGCTTGATCCCAAAAAATGCCCCTATGAGGTCCTCACGTTTCCTGCCTGGAGAGTTCAGCAAGGAGTTGGTTAAATCCTGCAGAAGAATTAAAAATTGTCTCAAACAAGTGCCACAAATGCTGAAACTTTGTGAGGGTAACTTCCCTGCTCCCATCTTCAGGCAAGTGAGAAGGGAAAGTGTATGATTAACTTATGAAGTGCTCACCAAGGCAACATCATTAGTTCCAACAGGCCCTTGTGAAAATGGGAACTGCCAGAACATGAATTTTTAACGTCTGGGCTGCATTAAGATCTCGAACGTGACAGAAACTAAACTTGGAGCCTGAACTCAGAGAGCACTGCTGCTATTTGTGGCAGAAGCCAAGAGATGGGATTAGAGGGAAAGGAGTGGAATATTTTTTTAAGGGGCTCTTGTGGCTGCGGAAGTTCCAGTCAGTCCAAATTAGATCAGTTTCTAGATGTCTGCCTGGGGTCTCCACCAAGAAAATGCTGTTTCTGCATTTAAACTCTGGCATCCATCACTGCACTCTCCTTCACTCCTGGTGGTCTGTCCTCACCCACTGTCTCATGATTCTTCCTTCTCCCAGGCCACATCTTGCCAAGATTTCTGATCCCTTCTCTGCACTACTTTGCTCACCACTCCCTGGAGGAAACCTCCAGGGTTCCTCCTCTGCCACCTCCAGGAGGAAAACTCCTCAGATCTAAAACCAGGGGATGGCACTGGAGGAAAACATCACCGAGCAACCCGAGGGATGTGGGAGATGGCCAGCTAGAGGCTGCCATGGCAACAGCTGGATCTCCTTCATCCCTCTCACCCTGCTTCCCTGCTGATTACATTAAAACAACAGAAAAAATAACAGTTGTTGGGAATCAAAGAACCCTCTTCCTCCACAAAATCACCTGGCCTGTTTCCATGTTTCCCAATGCAAATCTCTGGCATCCTTGGTGCTGGTACAACAATCTTGTGACTCTTGCTGGTACATGGTAAGGAAAAAAGGGTTTGGTTTGATTGCTCTTGATGGGAAGACCTTTCTCTGCACTTCTCCTGTGATCTTTGAGCTCAGTGACAAGAGCTGCACTCAAAAAGTATCTTTGGAGGTGGCTATGACTTTTTGGGGGCTGTTGCTGTTGTTCCGTGAGAAGAGTCCCCTGGGAGGATCTGGGGTTCAGACCCAGAAGAGGTTTTGGTGGTGCTGCTTCTCCTGTGAGAGCTCAGAGAAGCAAGCCCAGATCTCTGTCACTAGTCATTGCATTAATTCTCAGCACCCTACCTGTGCCCACAGACATGTTCAAGTCTACCTGGAATCACCCAGCACAGGTGAGATGTTGGCTGACTGTGTGACTCAAATATAGGAGGAATCTGACCATTGTGCATATTTCAGGGGGCTGGGCCTTCATTTCTCCTGTTTTGGGCTTTTTTTTTTTGTAAAAGAGATGACTGGTGTGCTTTTTCCTTCTTCCCTTCTTTTGGCTCTTTTCATTGGGAAACATGGAAATTGTGTGGAACCTGGGCTGGAGAAGAAATTCCCCTGAATGAACAGGAAATTCACTCCAGCTGCAAATTGATATTTAATGTTGCATCACAGAAGAGTGTCTGCCTGGGGATGTTTGTGCTGCCATATCACAGACCCTTTTATTCCAAGCATTCCCTGCCTGACACTCCTCTATCAGTGCTGGAAAGTGCTTCCAGGGTCTGTTCACTACCAAAACCAGAGAGCTGGATGCACCACAGTCCTTGAGGTCTCCAGTCCCAAGCTGGACCCCTGCAAAGACCCATGTGGGCTGGCATCCCTCCTCTGACAGTGGCCACAATCGGTCCCTTTGTGGACAGACAGCATATCCCACCCAAATCTCCAAAAATTCTATGCTGAACTTAAGCCCCGAAGGATGGATATCCCTTCCCTGAGCCCATCAGCAATGACAGCAAACCATTCTTTTCATTCCTTCCTATGTCTCCAAGCACACTCCACGACATATCCCCAGGGACTTCCTTCAGGCTGGAGGCCTTGAGTTGTCAGAGTAGGTCAGGTTTGGCAAGACTTGAAGCTTGATTTCTGAATGAAGCAGCATCTGAGGGATAACTCAGCAGCTGTAGCAGCAGAATGGCTCTGTCCTAGTCAATGAACCTCCAGCAATGGGTATCATCTGGGAATATAACCACTGACAGACAGGCTTGTGATACAGTCAAAAAAATGTCCTCCTCGTACCAAGATGCCCTGGTTCTCCTTGAGTCCCAGCCTGAACAAGTTTTCAAGTGAATTCTGCAGAGCTGTTTGGTGCTTTAATTGCTAATAGAGCTGATCCTTTCTTGGGGAGAGAGAGGTTTGGCACTCGCTGGTGCTCATTCAGGGAAGCAAGGAGTGGTAGACACACACAGAGGAGGATGCAGTGAATATGGGGCAAGGAAGCTGAATCCCAGCTCTGTCTTGAGGGTATCAGACTGCTGAGTTCTGATATCCTCACTTAGCCTCACGCTGTTTGTTTTTCTCCCCCCCCTCCCTTCTCCTCAACAATTAACTTCGCAATTAGACTTAATTATATTCAGTAGCTATTGAATGTGTCCTCTGCCCCAGTTGCTGCCGGTGGAGAGAGGCAGCAGTGGGGGTGAAAGCTGCACAGTCAGCTCAGCAGACCATTCAGCAGTGATTCACACATCCTCTGCATGGCTGAGAACAGGGAGCTCTCCTAAAGACACGGTCCTGTGACTTCCTCACCCTCCTTCTCCCACAGAATCTCACCTTTCTGTCTCATTTGAAGCATCAAGCCGCTGCTTTTAAAGGTCAGGGAAACCTGGAAGGATCCCTTGAGGGGTGTTTGTTTTTCCCACGGTAGGGGGCAAGTCTCAGGACAGGGTTATGCAACCAGGAGGGTGCTTTTGAAATGTATCATAAACCCAAGGCAGAGTCTTTGTTGGTAGAACACGGTGTCCATCCTCCCTCGGTCTCCAGGGCACACAGAGATCACCTCTGGAGCTGGCAGGCCTCAAAGCCAAGTTTTGTAAAAGCTCCTTCAGTGCCAAAAGTCTTGTGGTGTTATTTGACTTTAAAGTGTCCAGAAATCCAACACCCAGTAACGCCCTTGGGGTATCAGAGATGGAACTGGGGGTGCTGGGGATGGGAGCTGAGCATGAACCAGCCAAAAACAGCCCAAATATCCAAAGGTATCCTGGGCTGTTCCCACAGGGTGGGCAGCAGGTGAGGGGGGAATTCTTCCCCTCTGCTCCACTCAGGTGAGACACCACCTGCAGCTCTGGGTTCCCCAGCACAGGAAGGACCTGGAGCTGCTGGAGCCAGCCCAGAGGAGGCACCAAGGGGATCAGAGGGATGGAGCAGCTCTGCTGTGAGGGAAGGCTGGGAGAACTGGGGTTGCTGATCCTGGAGAAGAGAAGGTGTGGGGTGTTCCTGCGGTGACAGGAAAGATGGAGATGGGCCATTGACAGGGGCTTTTATTCATATGAAAAAGGGGAATGTCTTCAAAAGAAAGTAGGTTTATATGGATAGTAGGAAGAAATTCTTGGCTGTGAGGGTGGTGAGGTTGTCACCTGGCGCAGGTTGTCCAGAGAAGCTGTAGTTGCCCCATCCCTGGAAGTGTCCAAAACCAGGTTGGATGGGGCTTGGAGCAACCTGGGATAGTGGAAGGTGTCCCTGCCCATGGCAGGGGATTGAAATAAGATGATTTCAAAGGAACCTTCCAGCCCAAACCATTCTTTGATTCTGTGATTCTGTGGTCAGTGTCCTTCCTCTGCTCTGGGTAAATGATGATTAGTAAAGAGTGCACAGTGAGCTTTTTTACAACACAGAGCTTCCTGCCATGTATCAGCACCTGAGACAGCAGCCCTTCCATCAGTCTCTTAACAAGTTATCTGCTAATTAATTCATGCATATGACTTCTCATTCCCTTTTATGAGATATGTAGCAGTTTTAATTCAGGGAGGCTGTGGTGAGAAGTAGTATTTCCAACCTGGTGATGCAAAATGGGGATTGCTTCATGTCTTGGAAAGAGACATTTCCGTTCAGAGCAGCTCTGTGTGGAAGCTGCTGCAAAGGGCCAGTGGTTTGTAAAATCAGGGTACAGAAAACCTCTGAAATAGATGTTCTAGACCTTGGTGAGAATTGGATTTTGTTGACAGGAAGTTTTTATTGCTGGACGACTATCTGGTGAGATACATATCATTAATTCTTAGATCCCCACAAACCCCCAAAATTTGGGTGTTGGACTAAATGACAAAGGTTCCTGCAGAATCCTAGAATGGTTTGGGTTGGAAGGGATCTTGAAGCTTATCCTGCTCCAGCCCCCCTGCAGGAACACCTTCCACCATCCCAGGTTGCTCCAAGCCCCATCCACCCAGACCTTGTACATTTCCAGGGCTGAAATAATTCTAAGATAATGATTGCCATTGAGCAGGAGGAAGGAGCTTTGCTATGAACATCAATCTGCTTCAGATCAGGTGTACAATCTGCTTTGCTTTCCTTATAACCTCCTGATTTTACAGGAAAGCGAAGTTATTTCTCTGATTTTTTGGTTCAGAGCCCTCATTCCTGGAGGACTGATCCTTTTATAGCCAAAAGACAAGGAGAACTCCCTGCAGTAAGGCAGAGACCTCCTCTTCTCCCAGGAAATTTTCTCCTAAGGAAATCTTCTAAGGACAAGAATGGGAGGTGGAGCAACAGGGAACTGAAGCAGCAGCCCTTAAGTGCCTGTTCTGTGAATAGAGAACTTCATTATCTTGGGCTGCCAATGTAAATTAATTTTTAATGCGTAATACCTCCCTCATCTCTTTTTCTAGCTGGAACTTAACTAAACAATGCATCTCTCAAGATAAAAAGAGAGAAATCCCAGCCATTGGGTCAATTTGCTGGGAGTAGAGACATCAGTCAGATGCAGAACATCGACCAAGCACTTCCTCGGGTGCTTCATTCAGGGAACCTTGGGGGAAAGCTGAATCCCTCCATCTGCTCGGTGAGAAATTGTGCTGAGAAAGCTGAGGAGCCTGGCTCTCCCCAAAGAAACAGTCCCTCCTTGCTTCCAACTAGCAGTCCATATCCTGCTTTGTCAGAAAGATATGGAACTGATGGAGAACACAGAAAATCACAGCCTGTTGCTCCCTCCTCGTCCCCTACTGAGAATGAAAACTTGCTGAAATTTTATTTTTTTTCTTTTTTTCTAAATCTTATTTATTTATTTATCCCCACGCTTAGCAATTGAACATTGTATCTGGCAAGAAAAAAAAAAAAAAAAAGAAAAAAGAGAAATACCCAAAACGTAACCACCACACATTACCAGAGGAAGAGAAAGGCTGCAATCGCCATAAATAACATAGTGGGTCATGAATAATTCAATCCAGAATATGGTTGTTATTGTAAGGAGTTATCACAGCTAATTATAGTCCATTGCCATCGTTCCCTCCAAAGCTCTGGCATTGATCACTGCAGGACATGCCAAATATTTCACTAAAACAAAATATTGTGCTCGATGCTTCCCTGTTGATCTGCGGGTCTTTCACTAAGGGAGTTTGTTGTTCTTCAGTGGCTTTTGCCCTTGGATCACAGTTGGAAAGAAATTAAGAAGACCTTTCACTTAACCAAATCGTTCATCTCTATCAGTCAATTGGTCCCTGCAGACCCTTCCCAATGTTGTTCCAACTCCCTGGGCACAGAAAGAGCTCAGGCTTCCACCATTCTGAGAAAACAGGGACTAAATTTCTAAGATTTTTCTTTTCTTTCTTATTTTTTTTTTTTAATTCTGATGGGTTTTTAATATTCCGATTACTTTTTTTTTTAAAAAAAAATCTGTCGCTATTCTCTTCAGAAAAGGCTTGCATCCTGCAATGGGATGAGGATTTATGCACATTGTAAAATAATATCTGTAAGGACATGTGGCTTCCCAGTTGGGTTTCCTTTGAGATTTCCCAGTGATCTGCAAAATTTCTGGGCTTGTACAAGACTTTACTGGTTTTAGACTATTGGCAAGTGGCAGATGTTGACTAGACATGAGCTTGGAACTGGAGATGTTTAAGGATTGAGCTCCAGAAAATCAGAATATGCCACAGAGCTGCCTGTAAAAGAGATTTAATGAGAATATTAATCATGAAATGCAACAAAGGAAGTACAAAAATGTAATAGAAATAGTTCAGGAGAGAAATGCAAGCAGTATCATTTCTATAAAATTGACAGACAGGGAGGAAAATTGCTGATATCTTTAGAAGTCTGAAGAGACTAAGGAAGGATAACAGATGGCCAGCCTGGTAGGAGTAAATCTTTCCCAAGCTTCAGATATTAAGTTGCAAGGAAATGAGGGTCC
Source organism: Pseudopodoces humilis (assembly GCF_049639895.1). Classification (NCBI taxonomy): domain Eukaryota; kingdom Metazoa; phylum Chordata; class Aves; order Passeriformes; family Paridae; genus Pseudopodoces; species Pseudopodoces humilis. Next base: position 2,178,324 of record NC_142200.1, on the reverse strand, counting down.
TATTTTACCTGCAAGTGGGAACTTTAGCATGAGCAGGAGTCCAGTGCCAGCAAAACACTGCTCCAGGGAAGAAATCGCCCATTGTCCAGCCTCTGACACGAGATTTACAATCTGTTGTATCACTGCAAATAGTTGTTGTCCTTGATCAGACTAAATCCAACTTCCAGCCCATTTTGAAATATGAATCAATCTGATATTGCGGTGTGTGGTAGAGGTGGTAGGGTTTTTTTTCCTTCCACACTCACCCATATCTTTAATTCCTATTTCCCTGACATCTCTTTTTTTGGCCTAACTTTGGCTAAAGGCCTGAATCTGTAAGGCATAAAAATTACATTCCTAAAATCTACTGATAAGGCTTTAAAAAATCTGTTGTTATTATTGTCATTATTACTAATTCCATACAACAATTCTGTGAATGCATTTCCTACAAGATCTTAAGGCAAAGTGAAGAGCTTTCACACTGTGCAGCACATGGTCTGTGTCTGCTCCATAATTTTGACTCTTAGGTCACCCTGTGAGGTCTAACAAGGGGGAGAGAGTCTGGGGGTCTGATCCAAACTCCTCAGAGCTAAAAAAAGCTCTTGGTGTACCTGCACTGCTCCTCAGAGGTGGCACTGGACCATGAATATGGTGTGCTCCACTTTTCACCCTCTTCCACCCTCTTGGGCATCCATTTGAGTGCTGGAAGGCGACCTCCAGGTGATTTCCTGATGTTTCTGCTGCATGTGGGGCACGGAGGTACCTGAAATTGCCTAAATTGGTTGGGCTTCCAAGGTGACAGGCAGGGAAGTGCATTCTTGAAGGCAAGCAGGATCCATCCTTATCTGCAGGAACAGGAGCAGCCTCTTTCCTTCCCTGACAACTCATCAAGCCCTAGCTTGCATTAGTTGGGAGGTGGGGGGTATGAGATAAATGAATCCCATTAGATTCCTTCCAGATTTTAAGCTCAATTATTTCACACCAAGAACTCCGTTTATTTCATAGTTATATCCCTGGTTTTGGAATAAAAAGGAAATAACCTCCAAAATGTTTTACAGAGAAGATAATCAGAGCAGTGCCTGGGTTTGGTTGGTTTTTTTGGGCAGAGAGAAATCTCTGTATTGCAGGGAGAAGGAGAAAACTGCATGCATTTTGCATGAACAGGTTATTTGAGAGCATGACAGCTATAATGAGAGAGAGAGAGATCATCTTGCTTGTGGCTGTACAGAGTGGAGGTCAGACAGCTCTGAATTAGCAGAGTCATTAATATTCTACTATAACATAAAGCTGGAAGGGACCTTCTAGGTCATCAAGCCAACCATGTCATATAATCCCATTTGAGAAGAGCGGGTGACATTGGAGGCTAAGTAGTGGAGAAAATGCTTGTGGAGACAAAAAGTGCCAGTGGCCAACTGAGTGAGTGGTTAACATGGAAGAGGGATGAGGGATTTGTTTAGGGACTTGAGGGAATCACAAACCTGAGTGAGATACCTTGGAAATTGCCGGTATTTTTACAGTAACTTCTGTGTTCCTTGCTGGCTTTGGGGAGGAGAAGCTGGACTCTCCATTAAGTATCTCCTGTTATCAAACTTCACAACATAAAGTGATCCTGTGTGGATCAGTGCAAGATTCCGGGAACAGGAAGAAGAGAGATCCAACCTGCCTGCTCCTGGTGGCCTCAGTCCTGCCTGGAGCTGCTCAGCATTGCAGAGATGCCCCTCTTTGGGGCTCTCTTTCAGCTGTGAAGGACACGTAACCCTGACTGTCCCTCAAGCATGGATGAAGAAGACGTGCCATGGAGCAGGGAATGGAGGTGGCAGCTTTTATTCCTGGGAATCCCACTTGATTCAACCCTCAGCTTTGCCTGAGCAGAATTTCAATTCTTTTCTCCCTTTGTTCTCATCCATGGAACGTGCTAAGGTAATTACATTTTTGTGTCTCACAGGGATGTTGTGAGGTTTCTCTAATATTTATCAAGTGTTTGAAGAAGATCTTACGAAGGTGGAGTGCAAGCACCAGGAATTCCTAATGCTCTTGATGAAATCCTTCCTTGGAGCAATGTAGACAAATTCAAACTGGAACCACGGCAAACATTTTTAACAGCAAAAAATTAATTAGCTACTACAGCAGCTTCCCAAGGGAAGTGGTAGATTTATCATTGCTCAAAATGTGTAAGTCTGAGCTGCCTGTGGTTTTGAAAGACAGGTCCTAGCTCTGCTTCAAGTTATTTAGCTCCATGCAGAAAACACTGGATGATGCAGACAATAGATGTGATGGTCCTGTGGACTTAGAAAAGTTTTATATCTGTATTTATTTGCCTTCACTCTTTTCCCCCTTATTCTACCTGATGTTTTACCAACAGTGCACAATCCTGTTTCTATTTATACATAGACCTCAGGCATGAAATAGAGAAATGGTTTGGGAAACTGGGCTCCTTCACATATTTATGAAGTTGGAGAAGACATCAAAACTGATTTGATTCTGCTTTCTACTTCCGCCTCCCTGTGATATCTGTGCCGGATTTGGTATAGATTTCCATCCCAGGGTCACCACTTTGTGACCAATGGGCTAGATCAAGAAAATATGGTTTTGGCTATGGGTAGAATCCAAGGATCAACAGTTCCAGGTGTTTGAGCATGTTTGGCTGTGATGTCCTTGTGCAGGCAGTCAATGGGCCTGGTGACAAGAGTGTCTTGGTCCCATAAATCACACTCACCACCACTGCATACACAAAACAATGCCAAAATCCACATGGGACTCTCTCTTCATCTCTGTTAAAGAGCTTAGACTGCCTTGTGGTGCCTCAAAACCAAATAATATTAATATATAATAAAAAACGATTTTTTTTCCTAAAAGAACAAAATGGTCCTCCAAGATCAAACGTGATTTTCTGCTGATGTCAAATTTGCAAAGAGAAGTTGCACCTACAAAACTCTGCTCTCAAGAGAGGCATCCAAATAACCAACTGGTGGTTATGGATGAAGTTTTAGGGGAGGAAAGAAGACATTGTGAAAACAACAGATAAGTTATCCTTATAAATATTTTAAAGGTGGTTATAAATGAACTATGATGAAACAGAGTTCAGAGGTGCCCTTTGTGCCAGAAGGTGAGGAAAGAAAGGCAGTTCATCAAAAAGATCACGTCTGAAAAATTAATTTGACAGTGCTGATGGAGTGACTGCTCTTGTAAATACAATTTTGTCGATTTTCAAAGAACCATTTGGTTTCCAGACACACAATTCAACCCCGCGCCAACTGGCAGCTTTGGTGTTTAAAAATGGATTGTGTCGAGACAAGGTAATACCCAGAGGCAAATGTGCTGTTATGAAAGAGCTGTACAGGTTTATATTGGAGTCAAAAAAGGGTTTTGTGACTCTCAGGAGACAGGCAAAGGGCAATCCCAGATCTCATCAACACCCTGAGAGTCTGCAGAAGTCAACTTCTGTCTTATGGCTGCATGGGCTGACTTTTAAAATGCATGAGCTTGGAGGATGGGATCTCACATCCTTATTTCCATCATGCTCAGGCTGGAAGGAGCCTGGAACAACCTGCTCCAGTGGAAGGTGTCCCTGCTCATGGCAGGGGTTTGGAGCTGGATGAGCTTTAAGGCCTTTTCCAAGGCAAACCATTCTGTGATTCTATGGTCTATATTATGGAGGTGCTCAAACAATTTTGCTGAATTTAACCTGGGATCATTTCTAGCTGAAGAGATTTCCTAACCAAATATACACCAAATAAAAGTGTTTAAAAGAGGTTTTGTGTTCCTTGCTGCTGGGCAGCACAGAGAACAGAGGACCCCCGAGGCCTCACTCCACAAAACCATTTCAAAGCCAGGAGGGAACATGATCTGCCATCTGCATGGAGCAAAGCAGGGAGCTGCACTCAGCAGTTTCTCAAAGTCCCCTAACTCAGACTAAGCAGGAGAATTTGATCCAGTCCAAGTCAACATTTTCCAATGACAGAGAAGCATCTGCCCCTTCTGTGATTCGTCATCGCAGTTTACAACACACACCACACACAAAGACAATTTATTTCCATTCTGAATTCCTATTTGTGCTCTGTACCATGAGCTAATGCCAGGCTTTGTCCATGAACACTGATGGGAGTGGTGAGTGAAGGGCTTGGTTGGTAGATGTGCCAGCCAGGTTGATAAGGGGCTGGATATAACTTGGTTCCTGGTAGCATCTGGTCAAATCTCACCTATCTCTGGGATTTTCCATCATGGATCCTGATTTTATCCATGTTCTCCCTTTTCTTTGTCTATAGGCTTTTCTATTAGAGCCAAAGCCATCTTCATTCCTCTCTCCTTGGCCTCCTTCCAGCCATCTCCGAGTTCTTCCCTGCATCAAAGATTTCTTGTCTTGAGCAGCAAAAAAAAAAAAAAAAAAAAAAATTGGTTCCTTTCATTTTTGATGCCATTTTTTACCTCCATGAATGTCAGGGAAGAAAAAGGGGAGATACTTCTTGCTTCACCTGTGTGACAGACAGATCATAGGTGTTGGCCAGCCTGTTCCATGGCTTGGGAGGCTGTGAAGAAACATTTCAGAAAGATTTCTGGTTGTGATCAAGCGTCATTTACAATCCCATGATCTCTACCAGATTTTTATGACAGTTTCATCTCTTAAATTTCCACCCACTCACTTGCTTCCAGGTTTGTATATTTTGATAAACTCAAGGGTTTGGCGACCATTCTTTGTGACTCATGTGGTCTGGCTGCACTCAGCCTGCTTTCTGCAACTCCTTCCTCTGGATTTTTTGCTCCCAAAATGGGAAATATCATAATTTTCCATGTATGGCTCTTCCTGGGGCGAGTCCCCAGTGCCCAGGACATATCATGCCACATGAAATCGTTGTGGCAAAGGACACCTGATCTCCATCCATTCCAGCAAGGAGAAGTTGTGCAGGTTGCAGACTTGATGCTGGGAGATGGGAACCTTGTTAATTAAAATGTCAGTGACTCAAATCCCCTTAAGGTGAGGGAGAGCTGCATTTTTTATTACCATTGCTGTTAATGATACAGTCAGGTGGTACCTGGTAGAGGCATAATGCATTTCACTCACCTTGACAAGGTCTGCCCACTCTGCCTCTTTCCTCTGTGCCTCATCTACAGCTTCAAGAGAATCATGAAATAATTCTAGAAATGGAGAGAAAAAGGGAAAAAACCCACAGTGTTGTTTTTTTTTTCCCATCCTCTTAGACTAAAGCCATTTGTCAGGACAAGAGGATGTATCCTCAAGCTGTGCCAGGGGAGGTTTAGTTGGACATCAGGAAGAAATTCTTCCTGGAAGGGGTGGTCAGGCATTGGAAGGGGCTGCCCAGGAGGTGGGGCCACCAACCCTGGAAGTGTTCAAGGGACAACAGGACGTGGCATTCATTGCTCTAGGCTGGTTGACAAGGTGGGGATCAGTCAAATGCTGGACTCAATGATCTCAAAAGTCTTTTCCTAAGTAAAGATTCTCTGATTATTCTCCAAAACTTTTTATATATATATATATAAAATTCATATCAAGCTCACAGGAGGGGAGGAACAGCCTAGAGGGAAATGAACCTGGAGCCAAGCAGGAAGAGAAGTAAAGCTGGGAAAATAGAAAAATAGAAGGTAACTCCTCCAGGATAGGTTCCAAAAGGGTGATAAGTGTCTTATGACTTGAATGTTCTGCTTAAAAACCTTAATTGGCTCCTGCACAATTGGAAATATCAACTCCCCTGCCCTATTTCACCCTGTTAACTGTGATGGATGTTGTAAACCTGCCCTTCTCTTTATAGAGGACGGAGGAAAGGGCTGTAAAAGGAAGGACTTTTAAAGTGCAATGGAAGGGCCTAAAAGCTGTGGCTGAAACTCTACCCGGTTCCATCAGGTTCTTAACAAACACACAGCACCACAGCCATGATTCATTTAGAGCAACAAGCTCGCTAAAATCACTGAGCTGATGAGACTTGAACCCTGGTTTGCCTCTGCTGTGCCAAAGACAAGCAAGGAACAAAGTGATCGAGGCACTTTTTCGAGCAGAAAACGCTCAGACTTTCTTGTTCCAGCTTGGTGGCACAACCAGGAGGTGACACTTCTTTCACAGCTGCTTAAGCACCTGCAGGGTCTCGCTGTAGCAGTGAAGCAGAGCTTCCAGAGCTGCAGTGCAAACTCAGCTCCAAGGAAATGGGCCTTTCCTGGGCTTGAGGTACAAAATATTTCTGTCAGGACAGCGTCGATGAGTCAGGCTCCAGTGGCTCTGATTCCACCTGGGAGCAGTTCCCACAAAGGCCAGCCAAGTCATTAACAGTCTACGGCTAATTGCTTGTTGTACGAATGGCATGAAGCACATTTGCTTTCAGATGAGCTCAGCTTGAGTCGTGCTGCTGGTTTTGGTGGATTTAGGTAGGATTTATCTGCGTCTTGGTGCTGTTTGTGGCAATTCTGGTCATAGGATGAACCAGGAAATGCTCTGCTTAAAAACCTGGTTTTGCTATGGCTTCTGCTCCTGGTGAAGAAGGTATGGCATGAGATCCATGAGAAATCCCCTGGCAGCCACAGATTCACACGTGCAAGGATCCCATGAGCATCTTCTGGGGGATGGCACTGCCTTGGACTGTGCCAAGTCATGACTCAGCAGGTTGCAGTAGCACATTTAATTATTGTGAGAGGGGAGGGATCAACCCCGAGCTGCTGAGGTGAGCCTGAGGAGCAGAGAGATGCAGGAAACAAAAGGTCCAGCAGGAGAAGGACCCCCAGATTGTCTCAGGGAGCAAGAGGGAGTTTCCAGGAGTGAAACAAATTTCAGAATCATCTAAGAAAATTTCTGCACTGGCTGTAAGGAAACCTGGGTAAGTCCTTTCTATGTCACGTCAAACTTTGGAAGCATCTTAGACATGTGAGCATGGCCTAGCTAAGCAAAAATAGACTGATTAAATATTCCTGGACTTCAGCAATTCCCTGCATGGATACAGCAGGTCTTCAAGGCCAGGTTGGATGGGGCTTGGAGCAAGCTGGAAGGTGTCCCTACCTGTGGGACCCACACTGGGTGATCTTGAAGGTCCCTTCCAACCCAAACCATTCTATGGCACCTTATGCTGAATTTTAGTGGATTATTATTAACTCTGGTAATTAGAGGGAAAAGCATGCAGCTGATATTTAGGGTATTTGCCAGTGAAAAGCTCTGTCCAGTTGTGGCTTTGTAGCCCAGAGGAAGAGAAAGAGGTAATCTCGTCAAAATCCTAAAAATCTCAGGTCTTGTATAAATATTTGCTCATGTTTTTTAACAACATCCATTAGAAATCTAATTATTCTGGTTTTCTAATCTCTGTTATTAACCTCTTCCATGCTAGACATGCCCAGTGCATGGGCAATTAAGAGTTGAGTGGCCCACACTTGTGGAAACTTCTGCAGTGTGAATAAATAGTAACAAACACAGTGAATATTTCATTGGCAGGAAAAGCAGATTCTGGAAGGGAGGAGAGTTAATGTGCACTGGTTATTACCCTCACACAAGAGTGTTTCTGACAGCAGGACTGTCACACACTGCCCAAGAAGAAGCAGGAGCAGCAATCTGTGAATGCTCTGGCTGTTATCAACAACCAGCATGGCATCCAAATGGTTCTTCTCGCCTTTTGTGACATTGAAAAAAAAATAATTGCATTCACCAAGGAAAAAGAGTAAGTGAATGAGTGAAAATAACTAATAAATATATTGAAATCCTAATCTCTCAGTAAGGAAAAAACCAGATTGGATTGGATCATTGCCTGAGGTGGGCTGCTCACTAAGGACTCACATTTTAGTGTGAACAGTCAAAACACTGAAAAAAGAACACTGGGACAGTTTTCCCTGACCTGGAATGAGTAGAGGAACTAAGTTGTTGCTACAAATCTTGTCCTTTTGGTGTTCTCTGATTGATAAGCATGACATGGTCTGACATGTATAGCAGCAACATCAGTCTCTTCACTAAAAGTTTGTCCAAAAAAGTCTTGAGATATTCCGAGAGGAGAGAGAGGCAGCCTGCAGTGGATGCCATGCTACTGTGACAGAGTAACAGAGCCTGTTTTCCTGCTCCTGAATCACAGGGAGAGTGATTTGCTTTGGGAGAGATGGACATGTCCTGCAGCAGCAGAGGAACCTCTGTAGAAAGCCACTGCTGGTTTTGGACTGCTGCCTCATCTTCCTGCTGGACAGTTCCTCTCCTGGCCTTTTAAATTGCTGCCTGTCTCCTCTGTCCCTGTCCCTTGTGGGTTGGTTTTTGATGGATGGCACTGACACGTCCACAGATGCGGTCTTCCTGCTGAGTTGATGGGTGACAGCTTTTAGGGTTTGGGTTACACCCAGAGTACTTTGCTCAGGAGGTTGTCAGATTGGCATTAACTGTCAGACAAATGAAAGAGCTTTCTGTGTAATGATCCTGACAGCGTTTCCCCGGCTGTCACCACCGAGATGACTCCAGGACACACAAAGCAATCGAATCCCTTGCCTGCACGGTGTACGTAAACACCCTCAGCTGTTCCCCCCTGCACCACAAGGACTGAATTAGACCTTTGGACTCCCTGAACTGAAAAGAGAGGCGAAGAAGAGTGAGGTCCAAGCTCAACCATCTGGAAAGAGGAACAAGAGGCCAGAGCATCACAATAGCTCTGACTTGTACAAATCACTGTTTTATACCTGATACTTTCCTTTTCTGCCCAAGACGTCCTTAAGAGGTGAAATGCCTTATGTGTCTATTGCAGGGCTTTGTTGGAGAAGAATCCTGCTCCATCCCCAGCCTCCTGAATGACTCAATAATTACTTTTAACTGATTCAAGGCTCCCCCTCAACCTCCAACCGCCCCCCTCGCCACCATTCAACTTTAACACAAGACCACACTGTTTCTCGGTTTCCAATGCGCCCAAAGCTATTCAGTCAGGCCACTTGTTCCTCTCTGAATGGAGCTGACAGAGCTGCTTTTGTGCAAAGGCAATTTTGGATTTAATTGGAGACCTACTGGGGGCAGGGCTGGGCGGTGGGGGAGGGAATGGGGTCACTGGGTCAGTGTTTTGGAAAGATCAACTCAAAGGATGAGTCCAAGGAGAAAAAAATGAATGTGGGTTAGATGTTTGGAAAGAGGTCTTGCGTGGGCTGTGGGTGTAAGGGCAGTGCTCCCCATCTTCCAGAAATGACCATGGTACCTATTTGGGATCAGAAAGCAAACAGGGTCAGGCCTGGGGCAGATGGCCTTAAAAGGCATTTTGAATCTAGAATGACAGATCCCAGGGTCCTTTCTGCAAGGATCACAGGATAATTCAGGCTGTGGTGAAGGAGTCTTGATGTCGGAAAGGTCACTTGCTGCAGTCAGTCCCCTTAGGTCAGGCATTCATCATCCACATTAAAGGAGCTTCGCTAAATTCCCTTCTCCAGTTCTGCTCCCTCCCTGGAGATAAGTTCAGCTCCAGCCCCGTCTTTACCACTTATGGGGCACTTATGGGTTCGTGCCAGAGCTGTGAATGCACCACAATAAGAAAAGACCTTTTTTCTAGTGAGGCACATGTAAGTCACACCATGCTTTGAACCAACACAGTCCTGCTGTGTAAGGGGAACAGAGGTCATAATCTGCACAAAAAGTGGACCTCAGTGAGCCAGAACAAAAGCACAGTGACTCTCCCACTTCACTGCTCAGCTTCTTTCTGGATGTCCTCACTTCCTCACCTGACCAAAAAAAAGATATAAATTAAACTGGAAAGAATTGTATTGATTGTGCTGCAGACAAGCCAATATAATCCTGGTAGAGCTAGACCAGGACCCAACAGAGACTCAGGAAAGCCACTTATGCAAAAAGAAACCCTTTAGTTTGGTCTCAAAGAACAGGTGGACATGACAATATAGAATAAGTGAGACTGCTCTGAATGGTTTAAAAAGTTCTGACCATGCCCTGTCCACAGAACACCGAGGTCACCTTCCCTCAGTTGTTACCAGTTCTGGTCCCTACCTCTCCACCAGTGATGGCTCCCAATTTGCTGACCTAACTTCATGTTTAAAATGCCTGGGAGCACCCAGGAGAGGTGGGACCATCTCCTGTTCAGCTGCTACAGGTTGGTGACAAGCGTGGAGCTGACAGTGGCCTTGTACAGCTCGGAGACAGACACCTGCTGGGAGCGTGTGCTGGGGGGGTGATGCATAATTTAGGATTAAAACAGCAATCATGCTATTATCCTGGTGACGCTCTTCAAACCCTGTCATCTCCTGCTCCCAGGAGGAGCAGGCTGGCACTGCTGAAGGGGGGTGACCAAGAGGAGCTCCTGGTTTTTGTGGGTGTGTGGCAGGGTGACCTCAATGGAGTGAACAGAGAGTGAAAAGCTGTTTAGTCGAGCTTCCCACACCCCTGGGAATTTTGTTTCCAGACAGCATCACAGATTTCCTCTGCTTCTTTCCCTTACAAGCCTTTGGCTGCACGTCCCTGTGGGACACCTCTGCTGCCGTTTCACATCATCCCTGTGGACCTCAGATCCAGGTTTCCTCCAGGGAAGCAGGGAGAGGTGTTTAAAGGTGTCAAAGACCTGTTGAGTTACATTTTCATCAGCAGCTCACCAGCCTGGCTCTGGCAGCATTAGTCAGACTGAAGTAACACAGAGCAGCCTTTGCTCTATTCCCACCACCTACTTGAAAACAAACAAGGCTGACATTTATAAGGCTTTAGAAAGCCTGGGTTTAGAATTAGATCTGCTCTCAGATTCCTACTGTTCTCTTCTCCTTGACAGCTACTTCCTCTCAAACTGCTTGTTTTTAGGATGGCAGCAGATAGGGACTGGTGACCTTCCCATGCAGGAGGTTGTTTGGAAGAGGTAAAAAAAATTCTTCCCTGCCCAGAGATTGCCCAGAAAAGCTGTGGATGCTCCATTCCTGGAAGTCTTCAAGGCCAGGCTGGGTGGAACCCTGAGCAAGCTGGTGTAGTGGAAGGTGGAAGGTGTTCCATGGCAGGGCAGTTGAATGAGGTGATCTTTGAGGTCCCTTTCCAACCCAAATCACTGACTCTGTGATTCTGCCCCGTCTCAGCTTGTGGTAAAACACGAGGCTGCCTCTCAGTACATTTCTTTCTCCAGGGAGTTTAAGGTTACTGCCCAAGCCTGGGATGCTGCAGTATTTTAAGCACCACTCCATGATATTGGTTGCAAGAAAATAGGAGTGACCTGTGTCAGGCCTGTCTCTGTCAGAATCTTTACCGGATACCCTTTTGGAGCACCATTCTGGCTGTAATTGAAAATAGAGTGATAGAATCCTGGAATTGTTAGGGTTGGAAGGGACCTTCAAGATCATCCTGTTCCACCCCTCTGCCGTGTGCAGGGACACCCTGCATTAGACCAGGCTGCTCAGAGCTCCATCCAACCCAGCCTTAAACACCTCCAGGGATTGGCAGAATGTTGTGGAACATCTCTGGGCAACCTGCACACAAAGATGGCAATAGGAAGGACTTTCTGGACCAGGGATGGATGTTTGGAAATTCCTGCTAATCCATCCTGTGCTGTTAGCTGTGAGACTTCATGCTACTTGAGGCTGCTGGTGCTGATAATTAATAGCCAGGTACAGCCACATCACAGGTAATGAATGAACAATTCAAAGTGCCTGGTCAAGGTGGGCAGAGGAGGAAATCTGCTCACCTCCATCCCCAGACCCAGAGCAATCCCAAGGAAAATGATCCTGGATTCTCTGCAAGGCAGACCACGACACAGATCAGCACCTCAGAGGAGGGTCAGCTTCCAGCACAACTCACTGTGGTAAACATCCTGCCATGCCATGGCTCCTGCTGACTTCATGGGGAGAGGATGCTGCTTCCCATCAGGGTCACACAGCACTGGACCCAGTTCCTGGGACGGGAGGGTGTGGGGACACTCAGAGAGCAGCTGCTGCCAGCTGAGTTTTCTGTGCTTCATAAAAATCTGTGTTTGACCAATGCTGCCCATACTTGCAAAGATCCTACCCCCAGTGGCTTTGGATGAGGAGCAAGGGAAGAAAGATGGGATATCATTCCTTTCTCCAAAGCCTTCTCACCCAGGGCTCTTATGAAAAAATCAGACTTTGCTAGGTATCTTCAGGAGAATGGGAAGCAGCGATGCTGATCCAAATTATATATTACAGGATCGATTATATATTGAACCTCCAAAAAAAGGTTTTGTTTAAAGAGAAACCATTCTGCTGTCAATAAATCCAATGAGCATCTGGATTTTCAAGGCTGGGATGTACCACCAGTGTATCTATCTCTACCAAGACTACAGACCGTCACAGAAAGTATAATTAATGTACCTTTAGCCCTGTGAAGGTGTTTGCTGCTCTATTTATACCTCCTAAATATGAGTCTAGGTACACCAAAGCACGACCCCATCATCTCAGCTAATATTCTCTCACTCAGATGCCGAGCTCTAATGTCCAGGCATAAGTATGAACAATCACCACAGCTACAATTGCTGTTTCCCAGCACTGCTCCATCAGTATTTAATCTGCTGCTTTATAGAGCACTGTAGGAGATCCCCAGAAAGGAAAACAGCTGCAGCCAAGTTCTGCTCCAAAAAGTATTTTCAATTGAGAGGCCTATTAATCCAGGCAATAGGCATTAAATGACGTAACAGAGGAGCTGGAGGGCTGATATGCCCTTCTACCCAGGGCAGGAAAAATTTCTTTTTATGCCTGGGAGAGCTGCTGCAAAAGAAAGCCCTACAGGAGTCTGAGAAATTTGTTCCAGGGTTTTTATTTTCCATTTTTGAAGCAGCAGCTGTTGCCTTTATCTTTTTCCCTAAACCAATATAATGTATTTATATGCATATAGAAATGTATTTTTATAAAAATATATATATTTGCATATAATACATATTCATTCATGCATTTATAGATGTAGCTATATTTATATATGCATTTATATGTACATATATTTATATTACAATGTATTTAATTTCTTTGGTTGTTGCAGTAATTGGTTAAGTAATTGTAGATTGTGAGATTCTTGGGGCTGTCCTGTTTAGGGCCACAGGTTGGACTTGGATGTTTCTTGTGGGTCCCTTTCAACTCAGGATGTTCTGTGATTCCATGAGATGCCAGTGAAGTGAGTATTTCAGTGCAAAAGGAGCCTGGAGATGTATCCCCTGTTTCCCCTGTACTCCCAGCCATTTCCTTTCAGACTCTTTCATTCTTTGAGCTTGCAAAGAGAGACAAATCCTCCAAAGAAGGGTTGGAAGTGTCTCCTGAGAAAATGATTGGTTTAATCAGCAGGAAACTACAACTAACTTTTAGGAGCCCTGTGGCACCCTGAAAAACTTGTTCTGTGTCTCTGTCTGAAGTCCACGTCTGCAACATGGACAAAACATCTCTGAGGCCTTTCATGAAGAGGTGGTGGACACTCATTTTTGACTTGCAGGAGCTCCTTCAGAGCTGAGATTGCCAGGTAGGAGATCTTCACTCTTCTCCCAAAGAACAGCAGCCAATGATGCTTAAACACCAGAGAAAGGCAGGTCCTGCTTGATCCTGAGTCCATCTCGCAGGAGTTTCCTGTTATGAGGACAGTTCAATGCAAGGTTAGCATGAGTACAGCTGGAAATATTCTGTTATTCTAATAAAAAAGAAATAATTAGAATTAAAAATATTCTAATATTCTAATTCTAGAATAGTTCTAGAATCTCTTCCTGGATTATTCTAATTCTACCATATCTTAATTATTCTAGAATTTAATTCTTCTCTGATCAATTCCCCATCATTATCTAAGCTACATCATCGTAAATCCCTGTATGCTGGATTTTCCTTTTGGCACTTCTTACTTCCCAGCAAGAGCAACCTGAGATGAGATGTTTGGTATCCCCCACAATGATTAAATTTAGAACCCCACTGGGTATGTGATGTCTGCTTTTTTTATGCTTTTTTTTCTTCTTCTGCCACATTTGAAGAGGCAGAGCAGGTGAGCTGGAGGATATCGGTGTTTAGGGGTAATATCAGGTGTTCATAACCTGTTCACCCAACCTAGAACCAGAGTACACAGAATAGCTTGGATTGCACCAGATGTCCTTTGAAGCTCTTGAAAAAGAACATCTTCAGGTAGACCAGGTTGTTCAGAGCCCCATCCAGCCTCATCTTGAATGTTTCCAGAGATGTGGAATCTACCAGCGATCTCTGAGCAACCTGGCACAGCGTTTCACTGTTCTCATGGTAAAAAAGTGCTTCCTGATATTTGGCCTGAACCTTACCCCTTTTAGTTTAAAATCTTTATTCCTTGTCTTATCACTACAGGCCCTACCAAAAGGTCTCTCCCCATCTTTCTTACAAACCCCTTTTAGGTACTGAAAGGCTGCAATAGGGTCTCCTTGGAGCCTTCTCCTCTCACCAGAGTGGTGCTGAGGAGGATAATCCCAGAAACTCAGGATACAGTGCACATTCTGTTCTGGATCGTGTCTCACTTTTCATCCACCAGGATTCCTGTGTTCTTCCCAATCCCTTCATCCCCCAGACTGTATTGATAGCCGGTGTTGCTCCAGCAGGACCTTGCACTTGGCCTTGTGAGACACATAATTTTAGGCCTCAGTTTTTGGAAAGCTTGTGTTTGTGACCCCATTTCCTTCCAGGATCCCAATCTCTGCTCTGATCCTATTGAGTCCATCTTAACACATCCATGTGTTTGGCTTTTGGAAATAGAAGCAGCAGATGAGAAATAGCTCTTTTTTTCAACTCATTGCTCCTGGTGCAATTTGTATCACAGGAGGCTTAAAAAGTTATTTTTAACTCTGTATAATGGACACTTCACAAAAGAGATGGGTTCAGTACTTTAATAAAATAAGATAAATAGACAGCAACAAATAGCAGAAAGCTGAAGTAATAAACTATTTCACTAGTTTATCGGGTCTGAAACTTGGTTTTTCCCTGCTCAGAATGGAAGTACAATCTTGTCTCCTCTCCTTCATCTCCACACTCCCTTCCCTTTCCTTTTAGACATGTTGATTCTTCTGCCTTCAGAAAGAAATCACTGCTCCCTGAATTTGTTTTTATTTGTTTGCCTTTTGTGACTGCATCACCTGACAATTTCCTTTCATCATCCGCCAGTTTCTTTTATAAACTTGTCCTTTAATCGCTGCTCAGAATCCTGATCAGCTTTTGTCTAAACCACTGCCTGGCTCCCAGTCCCTCCAAAACCCACAGGCTTTAACAACAACACAGCATGACAAGAATATTATTTGTAAAGGTGTTTCTGGTTCTGTGTTATGAATGAACGTAATTCAAAGAATCAAATTCATTCCCCACCCTCTTGAAGGAATTAAAATTGCAATTTTTCAGGAGAAACACTGTCCCTGATCACATTTCCCTGAAATCTGGCCAATAAAGGACAGGGATTTTTTTTCCCTTACCAGGTACCTACCCATGGGAGCTCTTTTTCCAGCTTTAAGCTGTATTTGAAGACTTTTTTCTGTAATCTCCCTATGTCAACTTCTCCACTTCCTCACTACTTTGATTCTTTGAGGTTTTGGTCACTGCAGAACAAACTGTGATGAATATTTCTGTATAATGTGCTGGCCACTCATCTTCTGCACTGCTCAAACACCAGTGAGCGTGCACTGCTTGTTTTCCAGTAAAACGCCAGTGGGAATTGCAGCACCAATTCTTTCTGGAGTTTTTGTACATCTCAAATCTTTGACAATGACAGAGTAGTCAGTGCTGTGACTGGAGAGTTAGTCACGTGTGGTGAATCTTCACTGATTCTGTTTTCTGACAACTTGGGGAGCATTAAAACTTGTTTTTATGGAAGTAGCTACCCTGAAAACAGATAAAACTAGGAAATAGGGTGCCTACTGCCTATATTCATTGGTTTCAGATCCTGATATTTGGAACCATGTTTGAGGTACTTAAGCTTCAGTGAATATCTGCTGGAGAAGTTTTGTCCATCCTGGTTCAATTTACTGAGCCAACTAAAAAGGGCCTGGAATTCCTCTTCAAATTTTGTGGAGGCTGGGCTCAGGAATCTTCTCCGGGCAGGTTGGTGGGATCACTGTGGCTGGAGGGATTGAAAACATGGCTACACACACACACACACTTTATCATGTGCCAACAAACAGTGCTCCATGCCTCTGATGTTCTCACACCAGAATATTTTGGTGGTGTGGAACTCATGTCTTTCATGCAATGCCATAAAAGCCATGGATTTCTGGGAATCACTTGGAAGTGTCCAAGGCCAGGTTGGATGGGGCTTGGAGCAACCTGGTCCAGTGGGAGGTGTCCCTGCCCATGGCAGGGGGTTGGAATAAAATGGTCTTTAATTTCCTTCCAACCCAAACCACTCGGTGATTCTGTGGACTTTTCCAAGGCCAGTCCTGCAGCAGTTCAGTGCCATGAGTGCCCATTAGGTGCCTGGCACATTTTCCAGCTCTTTCCTCCCACGGTCAGTATTGTCCCTTCCAAGGCCATGCACAGATTGCTGCGGGTCACAGCTCCTGTGCTGGATGAAATCTTCGTGGTTGTAACCTTTGGCCCGTGAGGTGAGGCAGCACAACTGCATTTCGAGAGCCTCACTGCTTCCCTGGAATTTCTGGGATCGTGTTTTCTTCCCAGCTTGTCTCCCAGGGCACAGCTTTCAGCTGCCAGTCATGTAAAAGAGTGTCAGTCCAAACTTCTGTGCTCTGGACCAAAGCTGAGCATGCAAATTTTATATTTTCCTTGGCTCAGGATATGAGTCATCTTTCTGAGCTTTGTCCTTCCTATTGCTTGGATTAAAGTGGGTACTTTTGACTGGTCAGTTAGACGAAATCAGGATGAAATTTTGACTATTACTGCATCTTTTCTTAGCAAGAGATGCATTGGTGCCATTGCAGAGTCACAATTTGTCTCTTACATTTTTCGCTGTTTTGAAAGGATCCTCTGATTTTACATGCAGAGTTCAATTTCCAGCTTGATACATGGGGTATCAAGAGATACCCCTGAGAAGGAACCCAAGAAGTCACCCACTGACTGAGGAAAGATAAGCAAAAAGTAGAAATAAATCATAATAGATTTTGGGGCAGTGACTGGATGTGGTCTAATGACTGAACAATAAAACTGAGAATCTGCACCCTATAATTTTCCTTCTATCTCTGCTTCTAACTAAGAAATACAGCCATAAACAAGTCCAGTTGTTCCCTATGTGTTCTTTAATGTGAGATAGGGATAATATTACTGTCTCATGGATGTGTTGTGATAGGAGAAGTCTCCCTGTATGAAATGATTCTTAGTTAAACCAGGTAGATGTGACCAGAAAACACAGGGTCAATTTTTAAACAAATTACAGATGTTCACAGGGACAACTTCACAAGAAATCTGTAAATAGTATGTCTTATATAGAATTTAAGATTGCCTTCTCTCTTACACAACCAGTTTCATCTTTACTTAAAAATACCCCACACCAACAAAACCCCAAATTTATGGCTAAAGAAGCTGAGGTAAAGTTTAAAAAAAAAAATTAAATAAATAAAAAAAGAGATCTGAAATCATAATTCATTCACAGGTTCTGCTGGTGCTTAGGGCCCTGACAAGCTTTGTACCTTTTGATTTAGTTTGTATTAGTTTTGAAAGACACACTATGGCAGCCAGGAAGTTCAGGAACAATGTGATGTCTAAGGCCATCACCTTTCAGGAGGTTGAGAAAGAGAAGGGCCCAGCCATCCTTAAAATCCAGGACTCTGTGAATGGCTGATCCTTGCGAGTCATTTCAGAGTAATGTGTCCTGCAGGAACAGCTCAGATAGATAGGGATACACCAGCAAGCCAGAGAAGCACCTTATGGATGATAAAGTACAATAATTCAAGGCTCATTATGAAAGGAACCTGTATGGAAATAATCTCAGTTAAAAGCAGAATAAAAGAACAAAGGAATCAGCAAGTACCCAGAAGGGTCATGTAGGGCACTCTTCCTTGATATGATTAAATAGACGAATAAGTGAATAAGTAATAATCTAATCATAAAAGGGGCCAGGCAAACTCAGCACTAAACTATAAGACTAGGCAAGTTTTTCATTTGTGACCAAATGACCTCATATTTTTTCTATCTGCTTCTATTAAGCAGAGTCATTTCTTCCATCAGCGCAGTGGTGAAAAATTTCTCCAGCTGTTTCAGGGGAGAGAATGGTTCCTTTTTGGGGAGGAAGAGCAAGAAATTAATCCCCTGACATGTTCTTTCCTAAAATCAGTGAGAATTTTGCTGTTAATTTCAGGGGCTTGTTGGGGGAGAGTGCTGAGTCCTGGGCAGAACAGGGCTGATCTTCTGTGATGGAAAGGATAAGTCACTTTTCTGGGGGAGTTACATGGAAGAGTATCCAAAACTGAGACTGGGGAGTACCAGGATGAGCCAGGTCCCAGTGAACAGGGCCAAACATTGGCTCATCTGCAGCCCATGTCAACAATGTAAACCTCAAACCTTTGCTATGTCCATGGTCTTATCTGTGAAGTTGCCCTGCTCCCCTCGTGTTTGGACGGTGAGGGCCTGGTCTTGGTGGCATTGGGAACCTCTGGGTTTATGTGACAGAGCAGAAGGGCACAATAATGGTGTTATGGAGAGGGCAGTTAACAGAAAACTTTGGGACTTTCTGAGGGAGTTGGGCCTATTCTGCCATAGTTGGGCCTGTTCAGCCTTGAGGAGATGGGGACTTTATCAATGCCTGGTTGTGTCTGCAGGGAGGGCTCAGGGCAGGGACCAGGCTCTGCTCCATGGTGCCAGCAACGGGACGAGAGGAATGAGAAATTGATGCCCAGGAAGTTCCACCTGAACACGAGGAAGCATTTCTTTATTGTGCAGGTGACAACTCACTGGAACAGATTGTCCGGAGAGGGTGTGGAGTCTCCCTCCCTGGAGATACATTTCAGAACTGACTGGACACAATCCTGTGTCCTGTGCTCTGGGATGGCCCCGCTGGAGCAGGGAGGTGGGAGCAGATGACCCCACTGTGGTCCCTTCCAGTCTGACCCATTCTGTGATTTGTGATTTTACAGACCCCCTCAGCACTCACATCTGCATGAATCTGGTGTGATCCTGCTGGTAACAGCTGGTCCCTGCTGCAGGGCCTTTCATGGGAGACTCCAAAGCATTTCTTGAGATGGTCCAAGGAAGACATTGTACCCCATGGTGCATTTTTGGTAGAGCAGCCAAGGCACAGAACCAAGTGACTTAACCTGAAGTCACAAACCTGGGAATCGAGTCAACACAGTTCCCAATCCATTATCTTGTTTTGAAGAGAAATATCAGTCCCATTCACATTTCTTTAGCCTCCCTGTTTCTTCTGGTAGAAGTTAGATCAGTTTTTGACCCACTGGGTTTGCATTGGTCCAAAATAGAAAAGCTGATGGCCACTTATCCCAAATTTAGTGGCCTAGCATGGATGGCTGCACATTTCTCCAGGCCTCATCCAAAAACTGGGGTGTTAGAAAGGTACCTGTGGAAATGAGGAGCTCTGTTGTGATTTTTTAACTTTCTTGAAGCTCAGAAGACCGATGGCAGTCCTAACACTGCTCTCTAGTACTCAAAGCATTTGAAATGTTCTGTTCTTGGGCAACAGCAAAAGTTTGTCCCAGGGTACAATTTTTGTTCAATCAAAATAGCTGCTGCAAAGATTGTGAATTGGAGAATTTGGTACCATGCTGCTCAGAAGGAGGAAAGCACTGCACAGAGGCTGCTCAGCCACTTGTTTATTTATAGAATAATTGATGGTTATGAACTAGTTAATTAATAAAGATTAGATGAAGTGGAGGGGGAGAGGAACTTGAAATTAAAAAAAAAGTTTGGCAGCTGTAGTAGGTGCTGTATTATAAAGAACTTGTAAATGTGTGGAAAAAGAAGAGTGAATTAGATCAAATTTATCACCAGGGAACAAAGGAGCAAGACAAGTAGGGACAGACTTAGCAGGACAGCTCAGTGTTTAAAAAGGGAAACAAGACAATACCCTCTAACCAGCTCCAGCTGGCAAAAAAGATCAGGGCCTTACCTTGCAGGTTGCAAGTGGAATGTGAATTGGGTTTCCCATCCCCGGGGCTAATTCTGGGTGAGCAGATGCTCAGCTGAGTTCAGAGATTAAGTCAGCATGAGCCAATCGACAGAGTGTGGAGAAAAGACTTTTAAAACTATTCAGAATAACTGGACTTTTCTCTCCTAGAGTTCTCTCTGCCACAGGATCACAAAGCATTACATAAACCACAGTTGGCTAAGTTTTTTGATAAGGTTTTCCTTTCTTATTTGAAGGAGTGGGTAAGGGTTATTAGCTTTGTTCCACCAACGAGGAAACCAAGGCATAGAGAAGTCAATATCCCTCTACCCACAAATCCCATTGAAAGCATCCCCTGGCTGCTGAGAGCCATGCAACAGATTCTGGGAGGCCTGCCAAGACAGCCAAGTGCCAGGATCAGTGACTCACATTATTGTGGGGGGATGAGAGATGATTTACACCAGTGCAGCTCAAGCAATCAGAGCTGGGCTGGGCTGCTGCCATCAATGCAGACTGCACCAATGCACTGTTCCCACTGCTCCCCCCAAAGCCAGAGCCTGGTGGCAGAACCAGGCATGAAATCAAACCCAGACCTTGAAGCCACCACCATCATCTGCTCATAGAAGTGATTCAGCTCTCTGGTGGGATAAATCACTTGGAGGGGGCTGCTGCCATTCCCTCTTGACTGCTTGAAGGCTCCCATGTTTTTCTGGATTTACAGGACAAAATAACCCAGCCATTGGCTTTGATTGCAGTGCTGGATATTCAAATTAGACATGACAAAACTTTTCCTAGTTTTTTGGGGGGTTTTTTGTCCCCCTTGTCCTATTACTTGTCTAATTACTATTAGAAGTCTCTCTCCAGATGGGCTTGGCCTGGAGAGAGAGTGGATCTCTCTGTGTGTTACCTCTGATTCCATGTTCTCCCAACCCAGGGTTGTTTAAGGACCTGGCAAGTTTGTTGTGGACTCTCCAGTTCCTAAAATAACATCCCTACATTATAGATGCCTCTTTTGGAGAAACCTTTACTGTGCTTCCCTGACTTTATCGCAGCGAAGGAGCTCATTCTGGTCACTCAGTATCATAATTTAGAAAATGGTTTTCCCCTTCCATGTGCTTTTCCCTTACATTGTAAATTTTTAGCAAGGGATTTAAACAAAGGAAAAAAACAGTCCCTTGAACAAGCTGTTGAACAGCTGACTCTAAGGCAAATCACATTACATGATGGGTTCGTTAATTTTCTAGGTAAAATGTTTCTTGGAGGGTTTGTTTTCTGGCATATGCATTTTTTCTGCATAAGCTCCAGGTGTTGATTGGTTATTGATTTCCAGGGAGCCAGCAATTTCCTGAAATAGCCCCTGGCTTGTCCAAGACCCTCTAGAGAGAGAAGAAAACACTAATAAAGGGGATTCTTTGTTGGGGGGGTGGGTTTGATACGGATCATAATTGGTCTTCATTACCAGTTCATCGACTGGTTTGTTAGATCATTAATCGCCCTTGGCTCTGATCTGGGCCATTAACTAACAAACTTGTCATTAGCTTTTGGAAAATGACCAGGGCTTTTTTTAGGGTTATTGCACTGAGCAATCACTGCTGTTCAGTCCCAGAGGGTGTGGGACAGGACCCTCCAGAGCACTGTTTGCCTGGTTCATTGGTGTTG
Organism: Pseudopodoces humilis; assembly: GCF_049639895.1. Taxonomy (NCBI): domain Eukaryota; kingdom Metazoa; phylum Chordata; class Aves; order Passeriformes; family Paridae; genus Pseudopodoces; species Pseudopodoces humilis. The sequence goes on along the minus strand of NC_142200.1, from coordinate 2,156,768 downwards.
TGAGAACATCAAGCCAGGCTGTTTCTTTTTCAGGGATCAAAAGCTATCTAGGATGCTGGAGCATGGTGGTTTTTAGTTCCCTCAGCAGAACAAAGGACATTTTAGGTTGGAAAACACCTTTAGAATCATCAAGTCTGACCATTAACCCAACACTGACATGGCCAGCACTAAACAATGTCTCTAAACCCCACATCTACACAGTCTTTTCAATCCCTCCAGGGAAAGTGAGTCAACCACTTGCCCTGACAGCCTCTTCCAGTACTTGACAACCCTTTCTGTGAATAAATTTTTCCTAACAGCCAATCTAAACCTTCCCTGGAGCATCTTGAGGCCATTTCTTCTCATTCTGTCACTTGTTACCTGGGAGAAGGGACTGACCCCCACTTGGCTTCACCCTCCTGTCAGGTGGAGAGTAAGAAGGTCCTTCCTGAGCCTCCTTTTCTCCAAACTAAACAATCCCAGCTCCCTCAGACACTCCTGATAAAACTTGTGCTCCAGACACTTCCCCAACCTCACTCCCTTGAATTGCTAAAGAGAGGCATCATCTGACTGTAGGAAAGGAAACTTTCTCTCTCTCTGGTCTCTTGTTAAAAAATAATGAGTCACTTTGAAATGACATTTCTTGGTTGATAGGATTGAGTTTTTCTGGTTTATACCAGCAGAAGATCTTTGCTTGGAAGTTTATTTTCATGCCTTTAAAAGGTGTGGGACTCAAAACTGCAGAGATTAAAATACACAGTGAAAGCAAAAAGAAACTGGACTTCATCCATCCTTCCCTAGCAGCATCTCTCAGACCAGATCTCAGGTGTCAGGTGTGAGAAATCTCTCAGTTTCACTGAAATTATGTCATCAGTAGGGTTGTTAGTATTTGTTTGCTTTGCATTTTCATAGGTGCAAGCACCAACCTGGTTAAAAATTCAGGAAGGACCACAAAATTCATCAGGGAGCCATGATAAGGAGATGCCTTCTTTCTTGATTGATCCAAACAGAAATTTACTTTTTTTTTTCCCTCACTGGTCCAAACAGGAATCAAGCCAGTCCTCTAGAAAGGAAATTCACCATTCTTCATTCCAAGTTGCCCCAAGCCAACTTCCCATCATGGCATTTCTCCAGGACATGGGGAAGTTGAGCTGTTCCATCTCAGCTTTCCCAAGAAAGCAGATCTTGCTGTAAATAGGTTCTCCTGGAAGGAAAACCTGAATCTTTCCAGCACTGCAAAAGCAACTGCCTTTATTTTCAGTGAATCTGGGTTTTTGGGGAGAAACCAGTCAACAAGCAAAATTCAAAAAAAAATCATACAAGCTCCACTATTAAAAGTGTCAGCACTATTTCATTTTACAAATGCCATCGATGGAAAATTTTGTTCCAAGCTCAAGATCTGGGAATCCAATTCCCCTGCCACACTGGACCTGCTCCCCTTTCTGCCCCCACCCCAGGAATTCAATCTGGCAAGAGAGACATGGAAAGGAAGGAGAGATCATTTTTTAGGATTTGTGTCTGCAGGACAAACTGGAAATGCTCCGAGTCATGTTGTTATGAACTCCAGAACAATAATAGTAACATCAGCTGGGAGGGGAAGGAGGACTTGCGTCCGCACGCGGCAGACGCTGCAACACAATTCCTCTCTGCAGAGTGTCATCTGTGCTAATGCGTCCCAAAAAAGCTTCATATCCGATTACAGGCTGCAAAGAGAAATGCAAGGAAACTCCCTGGAAGAGAACTGCTTGGGGCTGCAGTCTTTCAGAGTTCATCAGCCAGGCAATGAGGCGAGGCTGTGGTTCAGCTGGGCGCCCACTGAGGGAGGGAGAAAAAATAGGGCTGATGTTTGGGCAGGTGACTTTTCCAATTTTTTTCTTTGAAATTCTTAAAATTCAGTCCATAGCTCATAGCTGCTCTCCCCCTTCCTCATCCCCTGCCTTGTTTGAGTATTTTCATTATGTAACAGCAAAATGCGTGGTCCTTTAGATCACTAAATATATGCTGGATGTTTCAAGAGGGGAAGGATAAGGTGAGTGATGAGTAAACACAATGAATGCTGTAGCCAGTTTCGGTACCCTTGAGGTCTTTCAGGAAGTTCTTAATCATTTTTTTGCCCCAGTTTTGAGAAGAAAGTTGGATCCCTGTAGATTAGTAGGAAATTACCTCTGTCCACTTTTAATGTTGCCAGAGACTCAGGGATGTCTCAGTAACAGAAACTCTGCTCATGAGAAGACACAACTCGGGACACTTGGAAGGGTGTGGCTCTCAGGAGGAGATGAGGTGGCTTCTTTCAGGATCAGCCTTGCTATGATTTCTGAAAAAAAACACCCAAACTCTTGGAAAAAGCTCTCTCTATGCTGAGGGACTCCTCAAGACCTTCAGGAAGGCTCCAGGAATTGCACTGAGTCCTCAGAGTTAACCATGTGCTCAGGGGACAGGAGTCACAGTGTTATTTCTCAGTGGACTCATTCTCCATCCATTCCTTCAGTCCTTCTTTGAGTGGATTCAACTGAATGGCTTTTCCTTCCCAAAGAGGAAAATTTTCCCCAGACTTTGTTAGTGGTTCTCCCAAACCTCTCTCCCATTAGCCAGTCTTTGATTTGCTCTTCTGGAGATTGTTGTCAGTGTTTAGCATGACCTGGCAGCATAAACAAGTCCCAGGGATCCACCGAGATCATCCTTTACAGATCTTTCTCTACACAAACACAGTGGTTTGGGGGTTGACATGAAGGATTCCCCCTTCTTCAGCTTGTGTGTGCCTAAAATATTGACTTTTTTTCATCTCTGGAGCTTGGCCAGAAAGTCCCAATTTTAACCTAGGGTATTAAATGTGTCATTCCTTGTCAGTCAGAGAACCCTCAGCCAATAGCATCCGGTGAATCTGTTTAACTGCATTTATCTGTATCCAAACACAGGTTTGCGCAGTCACAAATCTCTGGAGTATTAAAGGATCCAGACTTTTCCTAGCTGATAATTTATTGAAGCAGCATCTTAGCATAACGCCATGGATTGTACAGTTATTGGTTCTGGCAGGGTTTGCTCTGTAACAGCCTGATCTGCTTTCTATTGAACACGACTGGAATTGACTGTAGGACAGTGGTGTATTTTTTAAGAGCACAGCCTCACACTCTGAGTATCCCAGAGCACTCAATAAAGTAATGAGTTAGGCTGTGGAAGGAAGCAGAAGTGCCAGCTCAGCTAGGCTTGTGCTTTACACATTTGGGAGTTTGGTTTTATTTTAATTTCTTTTTTCTTTTCTTTTTATTTAAATTTATTTTGTCACCTGTCAGTGCTAGGTTTGCCTCTCTGTATTTTTGTGATGAAGTGCCATGGGAGCACAGCCCTGCTGGGCTAAGGGCTCCCACCAGAGATGGGGATGATGATCCCACCTCTGCTGTTTTCCCTGCAGGGTGTGCATCACTTTTCCTCCCTCCCCACTTTTCCTAGTGCTGCAATGCAGTGTCAGCGTTGGTTGCAAGCCCAAGTCCTAGCACAGAGCCTGACTCTGCCACAGCCTCCTGGCTCTGGGGAGCAGCATGAGAACACTTGGCCCCTCTCTCGGAGCTGCTGCAGTCTGCCTGCCTGCTCCAGGAGAGAAGGAAGGGCTGGAGCTGCAAGGAGGGGTAAAGGTTCTTCTGCTCTGTGTGTCCATGGTGTTACTGCTGGGCAAGGTGAGAAAGAGCAAAAGTCAAAGCCAGGCTCCAGTCAGTGTCTCCTGTGGGGGTTGTTGGCATAAAAAATCCACCAAGAAACAACCCACAGAACAAATGAACAAAAAAAAAACCCCTCCAGTTCTTTTCCTAGCAGTCAAGAGTTCCTCTGTTTTCTCAGAGGATCTGAGTGAATCAGGTGTCAGTAGGGTATGGCCTCGCCACCCTGAACTTCTGCTTGGAGCCTTGGCCTGAAATCAGCTCATTTTAAAAAAAGAAACCCACACAAGATGCCAGGCTTGAATACCTCTGCAGTGGCAGGCACTGGGCCACAGTTCTGAGCTCATCTCCTGTGCCGCTGTGCTCACTTCAGGTTTCCCTGGAATGCCGTGAAAATTACAAACCATTCCCAGCCCTGGAGACAACTCGGATGAGCAGTCCATGATCTGCACATGATCTGTGCTTTACTGCACAATTTGGCATTTGTCAGACAAGGGATCTCACCAGAGATCCTTCCTGAGCTCGGGGACCACGCCAGAGCCTTTCCAAATCCTGATCCAGGCTCACTGGCTCAGATCCTCTCTCGGGATCATCCCTCACCTTGCAACACCTCCGTTCTCCAGGACAGGTGGGAAGTTTGAAGGCTGGGTGTGACTTGGAACGCAAAATCTGTAACAGCCATGCTGGGTGAGACCAATGATCAATGGAGCTTGTGAAAACAGTGCAGAATCATGGAATTACTCAGGTTGAAAAAGACCTCTAAGATATCAGTTCTGCCCATTAACCCAACACTGCCAGGTCACCACTAAACCATGTCCCTAAGCACCACATTTACTCATTTTTTAAACCCTTCCAGGGATGGTGATTCCACCTCTTTCTTGGGCAGATGCCAATGGGAAGAATAAAGCAGAAAGGAATGAGTATAAAGCAATCCCATCTGTGATGCTCACTGCTAACATCCAGCAGTTACTGACTGAAGGATGATTATTTTTCTCTGATTTAGAGCTGTGTCTGAAAAAACCTGTTCTATAACCATGGATCGATTGTGACGCTGTGAATCTGTTTAATCCCTCCTGGGACCCTCCAGAACATTTAGTCTCTGGGGTCTGCTGTGGGAATAAGTCAGTTTTAAACTGTTGTGCTGTTCAGGATGTCTCCAGCTCACCTCCCACCTTCCTCTCCCGTAGTTTTTGGGTTTTTTTTCAGGGGGGGATTTAACAACAGGGGATGAAAACTTCATAGACAACCTGATTTCAGCTGGGGCTTGGTCATGTCCTCATGTAAACGATGAAAAAGAGGGAGAGATGTAGAGTTTCATGAGAAACTCTACCAAGTGTTTTGCTTGGCCTACACAGGATATGAACTGGAAACAAAAATTCAATTTTTTCCTTGTAAACATTAAGACAAAAAAGGAAAAATCAAAGGTAAAGGAGTTCTGTTGTACTGCTTGTTGCCATGGCTACTGCATCATCCAGAGTATCCGGGAGGCACACAGGATTTCGTTCCTTCTCCAACTTTTTCATTGTTTGATTTTTTATTATTTTTTTAATGAATAGGAAATAAGAGAGGGAATGCGGGAAGGGAGGACACTAATTGTTCTTGCCAATGCTTTGAGCACAAAAATGTTCTGAGGCTGATGATGAGATAATTGTCTCTTTTCACTTGTGAGGTCTCCCAGACCTTTCTGGCTTCTGAGACAAGTAACAAAATTCTCTTTAGAGCTTCTCTGGAACAACATCTTCCATCATCAATTACTTTGGAGGGAGCCAGGGGTGTTCATGGCATTGCATCTTGAGAAAAGTGGGATCAGGATCCATAACCTTCTTTCACATATTTCCTGGATAGTCTTGAATCAAGTGATATTTTGGGGAGAGAACCTAGAATTAGAATAGAATTAGAATAATCTTCCTTCCACTCAAAACACTTTGGCTATTTCAGACTCCTTAAAAGCTGGCAGAGGGTAAGAGCCCATCTTCTGGCATCTCATCTTTCCATGCAGATTTTTTTCAGATTGTTTGAGTGCCAGTGATCTGGAGACACCAGAGCCATGAAGGGTTCAGGAGGGCTATTCAGCAATGTTGCTCTTTATTGTTAATTTTCCAACACTAATCCAGGTTTATGTTGAAATAATTGATCAAGGATGAAACCTCTTCTCTTGGGATGCCGTGCAATATCACACAATAATACAATCTTTTAAAATTATGAGAACAATGTCTCACTAACCTGATTGTTATTGGCCAAGCCAAATAACAGAAAAAGTGTAATTACAGTAGAATTATATTGCAATTAAAATGTAATTATACTGTGGTTTGGTTTTTTCCTCAATCAATAATTATTTCTGTTGATATAATAAGAACATTAACTGCATGAGTGAGTGGTTTGTGTTGGCTCTCTGGTGTCCCTGTGCTACCTAAATTGAATGTACAGCACTGCAGTGACATTTGCAGTATTTATTCTCAGCCACACCATCAACCATTCAGTCACTTCTTCCCCAAGACACGAGGGGGTGTGTGCATGTGTGTGCACATATGTAAAGCACTGATACATCCAATACGTCCTGCAATTACCAATTATATTGTTGCATTATCGCAAAATTAAGTTGCAATATTAATATATATTGTAATGGAGTATAATTATGTTACATTTGTATTTGTGGTATGAAAGCGTGTCTGAGAACACACTTATCATAATTACACTGCAATTGTTCTTTAATGGGAGTGGAATTACAGTCACCATATTATGAAATATGACAGCGTTACCTTTATATATTATTTGTACTAAAGTAAAATTTAGAGGGCCTTGTAGTCAGTATCTGCTGGAGAAGATAAGGATCTTCCATTGGTATCAGGAAAAAGATCTAGAGTAAGCCCTAATAAAGGAATCTGGCTCAACAACATTTTTGGCACTTAGTCCCAAAGTGGGGTCTGGATCCCTATTTTGAGGTCCAGTTTCTGTCTCCCCATGAATTGTCTTCACTGAGCAGTGCTGCTGAGGAATTTGTCCATGGATGAGTTTGTCCATGGGAATTTATGGCCTTCCCAAAGACATGGGGACAGCAGTGATCCAAAAATGTGCCCCTGGAAGCTCCTCTGCCAGTGCAGGACTGCCCAACTTTGCACCATAGTAGCTTTGTCCAAAATCACTCCCTGTTGCAGATTCCCATTTCCTCCCAGAGACAGACCAAGGAATCTTGAGGGGACAACTCAGATTTACATCTCTGTCTTTTGGGCATCCAAGGATATACTAAAATCACTCATTCTGAGTATTTAATGGAAGGTGTTCCCGTCCATGGCATGGGGTTGGAGTGAGATGATCTTTAAGGTCCTTTCCAATCCAAACCATCCTATGACTCTGTCATCTTCCAGGTGGTCCTACCTGGATCTTAAACATCAAAACCCAGTGGTTAAAGTGAAAAAATCCCCGTTTTCTCAAGTCTTGGGCAACTTGTGTACTTTCCCTTAAAAAAACTTCATGTAAAATGCACAGTACCTCTCTCTGCTGTGGTTCAACCCTTAAGTTATAGTGGCACAATCTACTTTATCTTCTCTTCCTGGCCCTGGGACCTTCCTGGGTCATTCCTCAGCCTGGAGAAGCTGGTTTGCAGGCAAGGTGAGGATTCTGAGCAGAGGTGAGGATGTACACACATCATTTACTTCCACACTTCTGCTGTTTGGTGATCCTTGGCAGGGAGAGGTTCATGATTTTCTGCAGATTCACCTCCCAGAGTCAAATGTAGGACTCTCCTAATGCACATCCATTGTCATCATTGTTTATTTGCTGAACTAAAATCTCTGTTTCCTGAGGAATGTGTGCACCCTCAGAGCTTGGTCTGCCAAGGGAGGAAACAAACCTGAACCAACATTTACTTTCTGCAGTATTTATGATTCACCAAAACAATTGCTCTTGGCAATCTTGCAAGGCAGGAACTTTATTTCAGTAAAAATTAGCTGGACAAATACGCTGTGATGTAGGCTCAGGCAAGAATGTGTCTGAGTGTGTGGGCTTCTTGCAGGATATTCAAGGAGCTCCAAGCAGAGGAGGATGAATCAGGATGAATGAGCCAGAGAAAAATCAAGAAGATGCATAAAAGGGGTCTTTACAGCTGCATGAAAACAATATGTAGGCATTCAGCTCAGGAATAAAGAGATGGACTCCTGGCCCCGCTGACGTCACTGAGTCTTCTTGGAGTCAGTGAATAACTTTGGATCTATATCAAAGTCCTTATTTCCAGAGAAAATGGCTACAAACTGTACAAGTTCACACACCACTTGAGTTCCATGTAGAACTTCTCTGGTGCTCAGAGGCCTCCTGAGGCCTATCTAAGGTATTAACTCTGAAGTTGCTGAGTTCCTTCCCTCTATTCTCATCCTGCAGCTATACTTTTGACACCGACAGATCTTTAAAATTCAAGTTTTATTTTTTCCCTCTTTGTCTTGTCTGGTTTTTAACCAGCTTTTGGGGATTTTTGGATTCATACAGAGAATCATCATCATCATTTGAGCCACTTGCAAAGTGTCTAAAATGCCACAAATCAGACATCAGGGGGTCAGCAGTTCCCGTGGGCACAGAGCAATGGAGAAGTAAAGGAGCTTCTGAGTAAAGAAGTAAAGAGGCAGACTGAGTCAGTGAGATCTCTATCCTGTCCTAAATATTGCGAGGAATTCGGAGGTGTGGGGTATGCTCAGGGTGATGTGCTCAACTGAACTCGACTCAAACTGAGAATACAAAATAGAGGGATTGTGATGGGTGGGAGAGTTGATGTCTGCAGTTATATTTAAAGCACAAATGATCTTCACCTTCTGAAAGTCCCATTTTCCATTCATCTGTCTCCCCACACTGATGCTAAATGCCTTCAAGTCCCATTTGTTTTTCTGGGATCTTATTTAATTCAGCTCCTTCCTGAGCTTGTGAAGTGAGGCAGCATTTCTGCCTGGCTGGTTTTTAATTGGAATTAGTTTTCAATCGATCAGATCTCCTAAATCATAATCTCAAGAGGTGCTGATGCTGTTTAATGTCAGTTTGTGTGTCTTTACCCTTACTGGGAACTCATGAAGGAGGATAAAACTTACCCTGCAGAGGGGTTTTGAGAAGAGCTGGCCACTCATTCCAGTTTGTACTAGACAGAGACTGGATTTGTAACATTTTGTGGGAAGGAAACAATAGGATGGACTCCCCATCCCTGGAAGTGTTCAAGGACAGGCTGGACAGGACTCTGAGCAATCTGGTCTAGAGGAAAGTGTCCCTGCCCATGGCAGGGAGTGGGATGAGATGATCTTGAAGGTCCCTTCCAACCCAAACCATTTTGTGATCACATGAAAATAAAGAAATTAAAAGCATGGATCCTGCAATGACACAGTGACCCTTGTGTTGTGCTGCTCACTCTTGGTCCAGGGGAGAAATTGTTGCTGAGCTTTTTTACAAGGTCAGCCCTCCAAATTCATTGGTCTTTCTCTCAAGCAGGATGTGCTGGCAAAGCTTTTGGTAGAGCTGGATCCAAACAAAGTTTGCAAGCCCAAGGACATTCCCAATAAAGTACACAGGGGTCACATAACTGCGTTTTCTCACTGGAACTTTGTTGCTCTGTAAAATTTGCTGCTGACTTCTACCTTTATTACCTGGGTTATGCAATCTGCTCCAGGATCCAGGAATGGCAGGGACTGTGGAACAGCAGTGGAGCAGTAGGAGCTGATTGCCACAGCCTGTGCCCAGGATTGCTGCGCTTTCCCTGCGGCAGGTGGAACACAGGAAACAAATAAGAATTTCACTTAGTGCTCTTAAGAGTGAGTGGGCAGACAGGACCATTTTCACCAGGGTCCTTCTGACTGGCATGGACCTGAAACAGCACCATTTCTGCCCGAAATAGCATGCCACAGGCAGAGACATTTTGTTTTTGCTAAAAGCAAACAGAGTTGCTAAGAAACGAATATTGCAGAGATGGAAATCCACAAAAGGTTTGACAGTCGCCGAATGGCGCGCAGCTTGGCAAACGTGGCCAAGCAGCCAGCCAGGAGGAGACAGACAATTCCATGGTGCTTCCAGCAGGAATCCCATTATTTGTTCTTCTCATCTTGCCTCCATCAAGCACACTGATGATGGGGACTGAAAAAACAGGAGTGTAAGAGGGACAGGGCCCTGTGATCATAGAATCATGGAATGGTTTGGGTTGGAAGGGACCTTGGAAATCATCCAGTGCCGACCTCCTGCCATGGGCAGGGACACTTTCCCCTATCCCAGGTTGCTCCAAGCCCCATCCAAGCTGGCTTTGGACACTTCCAGGGATGGGGCAACCACAGCTTCTCTGGGCAAGCTGTGCCAGGGCCTCACCACTCTCAAAGGGAAGAATTTCTTCCTACTCTCTAAGCTAAATCTGTGCTTTTTCAGTTTAAAACCACAGCCCCTTGTCCTTTCCCTATCTGCTTATGTAAAAAGTCCTTCTCCCTCCTTTTTGTAATCTCCCTTAAGGCACTTGGATGCTGCATTGAGGTGTCTGCAGAGTCTTCTCTCCCCAGAGTGGTCTGAACAACCCCAGCTCTCTCAGCCTTCGAGGACAGGTACTGCAGCCCTCTGACCACCTTTGTGGCCCTTCATGAAATAATTTGTGTATTTCCACCAGTGATGGCTCTTCTTTAGACTCTGGTCCTGGGGCCCCATCATGAAGAGAACCAGTGACCATGTTGGTGCCACTTTTCCCAGAGTGTGGGGACATCTCCTTATGTTTGAGGAGCCTTTGGTGACAGTGACCCCTTGCAGCTACAGAGGACTCAGGTTTTCACCTGCACCACATCACACATTAGGCAGTCAGATTTCAGCTGCCTCAACTCCCCGTGCTGGAGAAGAGATCTTACATAATTTCCATCTCAGATGATAAATGACAAATGCTCTGTACCCTAAAGGTGACGTTCATCATCTTCGTGACTCTGTGCATGGGGTTTCTCCCTGAACGATGCTTTGAGAGCAGTTTGGGTGAAAAAAAATCCCAGAAATATGAGACATTTGAGGGATTGCTGTCCCCTACCGGGGCACAGTGCCTGGTTTAAAGCTTGAGACACCAGATATCAACACTACCTGTAAGAGCTGAAGAGAAGAGCTGTCCCTGCTCTCCAGTGCATTGCTGCTATTGTTAGGTGCGCTCTCCAGGAAGGTGGGGCTGGGGGGGAAAAGATACGAAGTATTAAAATAGAAGATAGGAGCAAAGCAAAGTGAGCCAATCCGGCTAATAAAGGATGCCAGGAGTTGGTGTTAATTTGTGTCTGATTTAAAGTGCTTGGTGGGTGGAGAGAGAACAGCCCACAAGAGGCAGCTGGGCTCCTTTTCCATCCCCCAGCCCTGCTGTTGGAGCGGCGTGGTGGGGGAAAGAGGAGCACACAATCAGGCGATTCATCCCCACGCTGTCGCACTTTGCAAAGGCAAAGGAGAAGGAGGGAAGGAGGGAGAGGGAGAGGGAAGAAGATCCAGTTCTCATGAAAGGCACTGGCAGCAAACTTTATGCTCCTGCTCGCCTTAACCAGGTCAATCCGCTCTACCCACGTTTACCGGCTTTTTGTGAGTTACCAAAGGGCAGCCCTGACAAAAAAAAATAAACAAATAAAAAAATTGGATTAATGCTTTTCCTCACCTTGCTCTTTGGGTCAGGAATGCTGAGGGTTGAGGGGAGTGCTCTGATCTGCTGGCAGGGGTCACAGTCTACTCAAAAAGTTGATGATTTATGGGCAGAGAAGGGTAAGACAAGGAAAAGCCCCTCCATTGGTGTGGCTTCAATGCAAAAGTCTACCTGATCCCACAGAGGTGACACCTGGATTTGCTCCCCAGAGGAAGATCAGAGAGCTGAGGCTGCCCAGAGAGGCTGTGGACTCCCCATTCCTGTAGGGATTCCAGACCAGGGAATCCCTGGACAGGGATCTGATTAACCTGGTCTAGTGGAAGGTTGGACTGATGACAGGGGGTGGGAATGAGATGGTCTTTAAGGCCCCTTCCACCCCTCAGCTCCTGCAGTGACACCTGAGAGAACTCCCCCTTTTGCTGTCCATGTCCATGCACTCCCTCTGAGGCTCCATCTCTCCCCATAAATAACTGAGGGATTACAGGCAGGCACGAGAGTGGTCCCGTGATCATCCAGACCATTTAATTATTTCCACGCTCCCTGGTGAAGTTTTGGCCCAAGGCGGTGCCAGGACACATCGTGGCAGATGGCTGAGCCAAGGGACCCTCTCCTGCAGCTCTGTGGGATGGGGCCAGCCCCTCTCAGAGGGAAGGAGGGCTGGGGTGTGTCCACAAGCTGTGCCATGCCTGGTCCCAGAGCCAAAACACAGCCCCTGCCTCGTATCCTTCAGCAGCAGAGACGTAGCCTGTGGAGACAGACAGCAAAAGGGCAAATTAGCATTGATTTGGCATGTGGATTCCTGTTCTTCAGGAACTAGAGGAGGGCCATCTGCTCATTGTGTCTGGCACGAGGTGGGGGCTTGCATTCCCAACCAACCTGTGCTGGATTCCAGCCTGGCACTCTGTGTGGAGATGCCCCTGCCCCTCCAGGGATTGTCCTGGGAGACTGGAGACTTCCACTGCGCCCCACTGTGCTGGGTCAGTCTATCCTCTGGGCAAAAAAGGCACCACTCCTCACCTCCTGGAACCTTCCTCATCATTCCTACATTTCCTGGCTCACTGGGGCAGGTTCCTGTGCTGCACAGGTGGGTTTGTCACAGCAGGGCTGCTCGGGATCACCGGGACTGAGGTTTCCCTAAACACCATTGGGCTGGAAGCTGGAGGAGGAGCCTCAAAATCTTTCTCTGGAGGAAATGGGACAAGAAGAATTGCCAGCACATGGCTTTGTAGCTGAATTCCCCTCCAGGGTCTTGGGTCTTGTGTAGTAACCTAAATTTAAGCTCTCTTGCCTGCACATGTCCAGCTGCCCTCCAGCTCTTCAGTCCTGTCTTCCCGTCCTCCGAGGCAGAAGGAAATACTCACACAAATAAAGGAGCGTGTAAAAATCCCAGATTCTGCTGTCATCCCTATGATGAAGCATCACCCAAGCCCTCCTCAGAATAAATATAAACCATTCTCCTTCAGCCCTTCATCTTCATCAGGGCTGCACACAGACAGCTCACTAACCCCAGCCCCGAACCAGCACATCCTCAGAGCTGCACAAATCACTCCAGAATGTCCTCCATCACCTCCTGTGATTGAACAAAACCAAAGAGAGTGAGGAGAGAGGAAGAACTTTGCCTCCCAATAACCCCCCCCGCCTGCCCCTCACCAGTAATCTTCTCTCCCACGTCACATTGCTCAAGGGTTCCTGGAGAGAGGACTGGAAAGGGGAACAGAGTACATCTGTCTCGTTTATGCAAATCCTGAACTGCCTGTCATGAGGCTGATGGATGAGATGCGAGGAATAATCCAGCTTGTTAACGCCTGTGCTGTGATTACATCCCTCTGCCAGCCTCTCTGCATTCCAGCATCCTAGGATTTGTTACAGGGCAGCCTAGAAGGCAGTTTCTGCCCCGAGGAGTCTGAGAGGAAAAGGGGAGTCTCCAGGGAGCACAGCAGGCAGGATTCTTTGCTGTCCAGCATGGTTAGCTCAGGAACTGCCCTGCGTGAGGATGAGCATGGCACTCCAGAAGAATTTAGGACAGGGCAGGTCACCATCCATCCCAAGGGCTGCTTTCCCACAGAGCAAAGAGAGAGCATGGATCAGGCCAACCCATTTTGGGGTTTTAACAACATGGATGTGGCTTGTGACACTCTTTTAAGTTTCAAGCTCTGTAGATGGTTTGGCAGTGTGAACATCATTTTTGTGGCTTAATATCCCTGCACCTTTCTACAGTAAATGAAAGAATGGTTATTTAGGGACGTAATAAGAGACACAGAATCATAGAATCATGGAATCATAGGGCAGACAGGTTTGGAAGGGATATTAAAAGATCATCTACTCCATTCCCTGCTTCCATGGGCAGCAACATAGCATGGCTTGGTTTGAAAGGACCCTGAAGGTCATCTGGCTGCAAACCTCTGCCACGAGACCACGTTGTTCAAAGTCCCATCCAACCTGGCCTTGGACATTTCCAGGGATGGGGCAGCCACAGCTTCTCTAAGCAACTTCTGCCAAAGCCTCACCACCCCCATTGTATAAAATTCCCTCCTCATATCCAACCTGTACCCGCCCTCCTTCAGTTTAAAGCCGCTGTCTCTTGTCCTGTTTCCACAGGCCTTGCTAAGAAGCATCTCCCCCTCTTTCTTACAATCCTTCTGTGTATTTTGAAAGGCTGCAATGAGGTCTGCATGGAGCCTTCTCTTCTGCAGGCTGAGCAACCCCAGCTCTCCCAGCCTGTCTGCGCAGCAGAGGGGCTCCAGCCCACGGATCATTTTCTGGATGCCCTCCTCTGCATCCACTCCACCAGGTCCGTGTCTTTCCTGAGCTGACCAATCCAGCACTGAGGTCTCACCAGAGGGGCAGAATCACTTTCCTCACCCTGCTGGCCACTCTTTTGAAGCATCCCAGGATCTGGTTGGTTTTCTGGGCTGCAGTCTCACGCTGCCAGCTTGTGTCCAGCCTCTCATCCACCAGTATCCTCAAATCCTCCTCCTCAGGGCTACTCTTCACCCATCATCCCCCAAGTCTGTACTGAAACTGGGGATTGCCCCAACCCAGGACCACCCAAATCCATCTGGATGACCCACAGGAGGCTGAAGGAAAAGCAAAGAAAAGCCACCCTGAGACTGGCAGTTGCACCCAGGCCATCCTGCTCAAGAGCAATGGATTGGCCTCTCCTCCTCTGATTCCCTAATCCATTTTGTCGCCCTTTTATGCCTTTAACCTCCACAGCATCCTGTGGCAATGAGGTCCCCGGCTGAATTATGAGCTGTGTGAAAAACTACTTCCTTCAGTCAGGCTTTGGGGTCAGTGAGGATGGCTCCCAGCATCACGAGCCTTAATTCACTGCTGCTCGCTGCATCCCTCGAGGACCTCGGGGAGAAGGTGCTGCAGGAACGCACATATTTATCTTTCTTCTGCTTTCTAAGTGCAGGGTGCAGACTCCTGCTGCCTCAAGGTCATGGCTGGATCCAAAACCACGGAAAATTTGGGCTTCAAAAGGGATTTGCTTTGTCTCTGTTTCTTTCCACCTTCAGGGGCTGTGCTCAGCTTGGTAGAAAGGTTCCTTGCTCAAGCTCAGATACTTCTGCTATCTCCTGACTCTGGGAAGTTCCCATTTGCCTACTTTAGTGTGGTACCAGAGACCCCAAAACCCCTCATTTCAGACCCTGTGGAGCCTCTCCCATAGCTAAAGCAGCCCTGGAATTCAAGTTATTTTGTGGTCCTCACCCTATGGACAGTGAAAGTAAGGCCAGGGATGGTCACAGTTCTAGTTTTCCTAAAAGGACCTGCATTCCAAGTGTCTTTTGTAGGCACAGCCTGAATCTCCATCTCCCTACTGCTGGAAAATTGCAAATCTGAGCAATAGGATCTTACGGTACTTCTGTGTGCAATGACGTCCTCACTGGGCATTGGAAACTGAATGCCTAAAATTACAAGCTGAATTCCTGTTGTCAGAAGGGGAAATGTTCCCAATCCAGTTTTAACTTTGCTGAGACAGCAGCATTCAAAAACAGCATGGTGCACCTTCAGGGTTGATGTAAAATTGGACTCTGATGCAGTCTTTCCATCTTTTCCCAGCTGCCGCCTAGGAAATTTATCCCCATCACTGGGGGGGTACAAACATTGCTTGTGTGGTGGGGGGAAACTGAGGCACGGCCATCCAAAGCCATGGAAGGAACCAGAAGAAGAGCCCACATTAAATTTTCTGCACACTGGGGCTGCTCAGAGGCCTCTGGTCATCTCCTGCTGCTGACCATCCCCAGCCAGGTACGAGCTGGAGAGCAGCCAAGTGGAAATCTCCTTTCCTGCTGCTGGGAGAAGCACTAGGACTTGAGCTTGTGCAGATCCCAGCCCCAAGCTGGTTGCAAAATCAGCTCTTTGGGTCTTTGCCTCCTTTGGTTTCCCTTGGGCAGCCCAGCTCTGAGGTGCCGTGTGACAGGAAAAGTTTGGGTTGGAAGGGACCAAAAGGATCATCCAGTTCCAGCTCCCTGCCATGGGCAGGGACACCTTCCTCTATCCCAGGGTGCTCCAAGCCCCGTCCAACCTGGCCTTGGACAATTCCAGGGGTGGGGCAGCCACAGCTTCTCTGGGCAGCCTGTGTCAGGGACACCCCACCCTCCCAGGGAAGAATTTCTTCCTAAATTTTGGCCTGAAACACTAACACATCACTGCCCACCCATCTCAGGACACTTCCTGGTGAGGATTTTGCCCCAGCCAATAATCCCCACCCCAGACCACGCCAGGGCACAGCTCAGGAGAGAGCATTAAGAGCATTAAGCCCTGTGGAAGGCTGTTCTGCTTTGGGAATAGGCAGTTTAGCCACAGGAACAGGAGCTGTGTCAAGGCTCTTGTCCTCAGGGGCCAGAAAAGGAGCCTGAGGATATGATTAATGTGGGATGCAGGAGTGAGCAGTGTCAGGACGTGAATCCCCAAGCCCAGGTTTAGCTTTGCCAAACATCCCCCTGCACATGTCCCTGTGCAAGCCTGAGCCTCACCACGCACACACAGCCCCTCCCTAAACACCCCCTGTCCCTGGGGTGTTCCCACTTAGCTCCCCAGCTAATGCCAGTGCTTTTAACCTCCAGCTGAATTCCCAATCAATCCCATCCCGGTTCCCAGCTCAAATGAGCAGCAATGGAAGCGTTCCTGTTCACTCGTCAGGGTGACCTTGCCCTCAGAGGCCCTCTTGTGTAACCCTCACACTCAGGAGCAGGGTGGTAACGTAGGGAAAAAGACCCCAAAGGGCTGGCTGTGAGCAGGTGGGAATAAGGGAATGGAGAAAGTGGGATTTTTCTAGGATTTGCTGGCGTAGAAGCCATGGCATTTCGGGTGTTGTTCCTCAGGTGGAACCACTGATGAGGATGGATGGGAGTTGAACTAAGCAGAGAGTGTGAGTGATGCTAGCATGGAGGAAAGGCTGATCTTACCAGGATCAGAGGGACGGTGTATTCCCCTGGGAGGGAGGAAATTCCTGGGAACTCACAGCAGGCTTGCTGTAATCCCACTCTTAATGGGGATTTAGTCTGCTTTCCTTAAACTGAGGTAAACTGAGGCAGGGTGAGATGTAACATTATGGCCTCCATCAACAACCTTCTGCCAAGAACCCCCACGTGCTCCTTGACTTTGCTGTGCAAGGACACCAAATCTGCCCCGATAAAATCCTTGAGAAACTCCCAAGTCCTGCCAGGGCTCCCAACAGACAACACCAAAAAAACCTGCACCCATGCAAAGGAAAGTTGAGGACAAAAATAGATGTGGATTGGGATGAGGTGATGCTTAAAAGACACCAAGAGCACAGAAAACCCCTGGATGAGGCTGTGTGGGAGCCAGCAGAGCCCTGAGCCTCCTTTCCTCAGGCATCTGGGGGCAGATGGAGCACAGCTGGCCCTCCTTGTTGGCCAGGCTTTTCCCTACAGAATTTTGACTGGATCCTAGATTTTGAGGTCCAGTCTTTGTGCTCAGCTGTCCCTTGATCCCACTCACCAAAAAAAAAAAAATCCAGAGCCAGGAACTGAGCCTGACCTTCCAAACCCTGAGAGCTTTAGTTATGAGCCCATCTATAGTTAACATGATCTGGAACAGACACCTTAGTCTTTAAATTAATCTCCTTTTGGGATGAAATCCTGGTTGGTTGGAAATGAATCATCATCTCCAGCACTCTGCTGGAATTTTTCAGATCATGGAGCGCTAAGGGAAAGCAGAGGATGCTTCTCACATCCATTTTTTCAGGTGGGAAAGAACTGGCAGAGATGCTTCACTGACAGTGTGCAGAAATCCTGGAGCCAGGATTCAAATCTGGCCTCTGGCTCCCCCTGATTGTGTCTCCCCATCTGGCCAGTGCGGAGGGAGATCACAGATGGGAGGGTTCAACCAAAGCTTGGGGGCTTTGGAGTTTCCTCGTTGTGGTTGAAAGCCTCTCAGGGAACCCCAGGATGATCCATTTCTAGATACTTCCTATTTTCCATCCCTCCCTTTCCCCAAATCCCCTCTTCCAGCCTTTGAAAGTTGAAATAGGATCGGGATCCTGACCCCACAAGCCAATTTCCATCAGAATCAAAATCTTCCCACCCTGTTAATGCTGTTCTGCAGGCTGTTCCATGTCTGCTGGGGTCCACCTCTAAGGCAGGTGCCTTTCCTGCTTGGAGATGGGAGAAAGTTGGGATGAAGGATGCTGGTGTGTGTATATATGGAATTTATTAACACAGAAAGGTGAGGTTTTGGCTTTCTCTGCACTCAGGAGAGTCAGAGAGAGGCAGGGTGTAGCACATCAGTCGCTGCAGTGATGGAGCAAATATTCCAGGATGTGAGGGGGCCATGCAGAAATCTGTGGTTTGAAAATCATGGAGTTGTTTGGGTTGGAAGGGACCTTAAATATCATCTAATTCAACCCCCTCTGCCATGGGCAGGGACCTTTCCCTTGCCCAACCCTCTGACCTGCCTTGAACATTTCCAGGGATGGAAAATGGGCCATAAAAAACAAGACTAAGGAAAACCCCTGATTTTGAGTACCCATTTTATGAAAGTGATGGTGCTCCAGAACCTCCCAAGCTCCATGGGAGCCTTCCAGGGTGTAACTCCTCTCCCTGCAGCCCAGCAGAGCCACTGCAGCCGATGCAACACCCAGATCTGAGCCCTTTGTGATTCCTCTCTGCACTGTCAGCTCACAGATGCCACCGTGTTTTTCCAGGCATTTCCACTCTGCTTTGCTCCCTCACCAAAAAAAAAAACCAAAATTTCCAAGCTGTTGCAGCTTTTTTGTTGGTTTTTTTTTGTCTCTGCTAACAGTTCCTCGCAAATAAGGACAGAACAAACTCCTGTGTTTCCTCAGAGTGGCAAGGGACGAGCTTTTCAGGGCCAGGCATTTTTCTGCCTCAGGCAAAAAGGATATTTCGTGTGATATCTGGGGACCTTCTTACAGGGAAATGGGAAGCCCCAGGAAAGGAGGATTAGCTTGATGAGAGTGGTTTTCACCCTGCTGGGATGTCAGCCGTGCACCAAGGTCAGGAGAAGGAAAAGCAGGGGGAAGTAAATCTTGGACAGCGGCACATCTGGAGCCAGTGGACAGAGAAGGGGCAGCTGGAAGTGCTGAACCAGTGGGAACAGATCAGGGACAGGGTGCTGGGAATGGTCCTGCAGGCAGCAGTGGGGAAGGATGCCCTTTCTGCAGTCATCCTTATCTTTTTCTTTCCCCCCCCCCCCCTTTTTTTTCCTCCCATGGAGTGTTTGTGAGCCTGTGGGTTTGTGTGCATGTCTAAGAGTGCCCTCCATTGGCCACATCCAGGCTGCTGCTCCAGGATGTCACCAGCACAGGGATGCTCCACCAGGGATGTCACCCTTCCCTCGTGGGAGGACTGTGCCATGCAGGGACTTTGGAGAGCAGGACGTGGCAGCACTGCCAGCATCCTGCAGGCTCCTCCTGCTCAGGCAGAGCTGAAATCTCTGGGCTGGGCACAGCTGCAGAACTGGGCACACCAGCTTGGAGGTGTCCACCTTGGTGGGATGGGGTGAATCAGCCTGTGGGGCCATTCAGGCAGAGGGTGAAGGCTGCTGTGGGTACAGTCAGGGGTGTCCTGATCCCTGCTCACACATCCCACACTGCCTGACTCCCCAGGATGGCTCTGGGCGTGCAGAATTTGTGCAGGAACCAAACAGGAACACGAGGGTGGTGACAAAATCCAGCCTCAGATCTGGGTCATTCCTGCAGGAAGACAGGGCCCACCATGGTGGTGTGTGGCCAAAGCTTGGACTTGGTGGCCTTGGAGATCTCTTCCAACCTTAATAATTTGATTATTCTAAGGCTTGCAGGCTCCAGAATTCCCTAGGACCAGTGCAAACTGGATCCTAAACTCCTTGAGCTCCAAAATTGCCTGGAACCAGTGTAAACTGGATGCCTAAACCCCTTGGGCTCCAAAATTCACTGGGGCCAGCGCAAATTGGAAGCCTAAACCCCCTGGGCAGCCCAGGTATAACCTGCGGTTTTGATTTGAGCTGTGAAGGTCTGTGCCAGTGGATTTCTGATCCAGTGGATGCCAGAGTGGGATGGCAAATGCTCAGCAAGGAGGTAGAATAAATTGCCAGGGCTGTGCCCCGTTGTGTGAGGGTGCAGGAGCCTGGCTGGAGGTTCACAGCTCTTCATAATCCCCTCCTTTGTCACCCCTGACATGTGCACAAGGTAACCAAGGCAGAAGGAACATTCAGACCAAACTTTTCAGCCTTTTTCTGTGTTTTTTTGGAATGAAAAACTATTTTTTCCAGGGACACACACACATGAAAGCAACAATATTTTGGCTTGTCCTTGAGAAATGCAGGCAAGGACAGCCCAAGGTGCTCCAACGTCACCAGCTGTCCCCAGGCTTTGTTCTGCCAGACCCAGCACCCAGGCAGAGATGGAAGGAAAGGTTAGGGGACGTGTTGTGTGCTCTAAGTTGGAGCCAAAGGATGGGACCAGGCAGGGATGGCTCCCATCACTCAAAATTCCTGAAACAGCCAGGCTACCTAGACACTGACAATGGGGAAAGCCAAGGGAATGGGGGTAAATTTGACTGTGTGCCATGGAAATGTGACCTCCAACACTGCAATGATCTGTTTTCTCACTCATTTAACATCACTGCCCCAGCTGCAGGCTGTAGCCTGTGGTTGTATGTCCCCCTTGGGGTTGTTCTGGGGTGGAAATGAAGGAGATGGATCTCTGCTGACATGCATCACAGGTGCCTGTTGCATCTTCCTTCCCTGCCAGGTCCAACACCTGTTGAGCCAAAGATCCAGGTCTGGAGGGGCCTGTGCCCATCCACTCCTGCTCTGAGTAAAGATTCCCACTTCAGCAGGGATTAGTTGAAAGAGAAAAAAAGAATATGTTTATGCTCCTTATGGTGGAACCTTCCAGATGGGACTGCACTGAGGGGAAATCAATTGTGAGACCTAACAACCATATCAGGTCTGGTTAAAGTTTGTTGGATTTTATGGTGCTTTTCCCAGACATGGGCAGTGAGCGGGAATTTGTTTTGTGCTCTCCACATCCTCAGACAGAAGCAGGTCTGTGGTCAGCGTGAGAAAAATTGAGTTTGTGGAGAGCAGGAGGCCTGGGCTGAATCCCAGGCACTGAAGTCACCATTAGGGACTGGATTTCAAAACAAACCCTGTCTCCTCATCATCTGGTTGCTATGGAGGCACTGCTGGCTCCTGCTTCCAACCAGGAAAGGCAGGTTTCTGGTCTGGACCAGAGGTTAAGATGACAAGAAAGACAGAGATACTATTTACCAAGAGCATGGAGTGACAAGACAAGGGGGATTGGCCTCCCACTGACAGAGGGCAGGTTTAGATTGGATATTGGGAAGAAATTCTTTACTCAAGAGGGTGGGGACACCCTGCACAGGCTGATTCTCGATTCCCCATCCCTGGAAATGTTCAAGGCCAGGCTGGATGGGGCTTGGAGCAAGCTGGGATAGTGGAAGGTGTCCCTGCCCATGAGAGAGAGTTGGACAAAATCATCTTTAAGGTCCTCTCCAACCCAACCTGCTCTGTGATCCTTGTGGGTCCCTTCTAACTCAATATATTCCATAATTCTGTGATCCCTGGCTGGCTCATCAGGGTGAAGGTCGGGTAGAGGTCGGATTTGCAAACAGAATGAGCTTTTCCAGCATTGCCCTAAGAGAGCCAGTGACCCCTTTCAGAGTCTCAGATAAAGCAAGAGCCTTTCAGCTCCTCAGTCTAATATTTAAAGCATTCACGGTCCTATTTAGACAACCCCTCCTGCTAATCAGGAAATTTAATTTATGAGATGTTTGGTAGATGCCTGTTCTTTTCTTTGCAAGCAAGACCAGGTTTCCATCCCCTTTTCACTCCCGAATTCTGGCCCCAGAGGCAGGCAGGAGCCTGGCAAGGGGAGGTTTGCACTGTCGAGCTTTGTAGACTGCAAACCAGCCAGGAGTGGGGATCTGACTTGTAAAAAATTTAAGTCCAAATGCATTTGGACTTCATGCTGATTAGTGTCAGGTCTAACACACACTCAGGAATCTGGTGCAGTGATTTGAAGCTGGGATGAAGCACAGTTTGCAAAATAGCAGGTCTGAGTTTCGAGTTCACTAACCCTTTGCTGCCCAAAAGAAAAGATTTTGGCAGAAGGGACAAGCCTTTGATACAGAGCAGGGAGAGAAACTGAGTGAATGTGGAGGTGCATTTAGCTTCTCACCTCTTCCCATATGCACAGGATGGTCAGTGGGCTTCTAATCTCTTGCTTTCCAGTCTCTCCTGGGGCTGGGTTTAGCTGCCTGAACTGTGGATTTGCTGGGAATTTTCCGGGAATTTGTACGGCTGTGCTGGAAGCTCCCTCTGTTTGCAGCCTGGGAAGGCAGAGCCTGGCAAGGGCTGGGAGATGGCAGCACTGGGACAGCACTGGGGACACCTGGGGCTGGAGCTGCACCAGTGCCCGCAATGAAAACGAGTTTTCCCTCCTCCCTGCATGCAGGTGTGCCTCTCCATAGTCTCTCACACTAATTCCTTCCTGGCAGTGCCACCCGGATCATGGGAAACACATCCCAGATGATCCGAATTATTTGGAGGTTGCAGCCCAGGGCAATGTTTGCCCCTCCGGAATTGGGCTGTTTGCATTTCAATGCAGAGGCCCTGAGCCTATGAAGTGCGAACTCTCCCGAAATGGTGGCAGTTGTCTTGACTTGACAGGGGGAAATCTTCCTCCCAGGTTCCCCTTTGTCCTTTGGAAATGGTACGGAAGATCTGTTCCGGAGGCAGCAAGTGCTGCAGGACCAGGATGAGCCTCACCCAAGGGGGAAACGCCTGATTTTTCTCTACCTGGGATGAGCTGAGAGGGGAAGAAAAGCTGGAAAGGAGGGAGGGAAAAGGTACCGTGGCTGTGCGATCAGCAGGGAAGAAGTCCTGTTCCAGACTCCGAGGGTCTGCCCCTCCTGCAGCTGCTAACAGAGCCCCTCCCCAGATCTGGGGGTGGACAGCTGTGGGAGGGAATACAAGATAAGGAAAGTCCTACTACTGATCTTATTTCCCCTTCTCTCCTGGAAAGAGAGGAGATGGAGGGAAGGAACCATAGGAGAGTCTTTTTTTGGGGTAAGAAAGAGGGAGATTTTACACTAGCACAGAGGAGACTCTTTGTCATGGGGGGAGCAGGGCTCTGGGCAGCTGGGCAGAAGGAGGAATCTGTGCCACAGAAGTTGCAGGGAATGTATCCTTAGGACATTGCGGGGTGGATTCTACTTTGGATGAAGGGTTTTGGGGGCTGAAGGAGGTCCTGGGACTGGCACAGAGGGCTCCCACTCTGCAGATGCTCTGAGCCTGGCTACAGCACCACAGGCTTTGGGGTGTTCTGCACTCAGGAGTGAAAGGAGAGGTGGATGCTGAGGTGAGACGTCATAAAATCTGTCTCTTGTCCTTTTGTGCTCCTGTACTGGGTGTGCAGCTCCGTCCATTATCCTGTCTGGCCACAGGGTTACACCAGAGCTGGGTTCCTGAGCAACAACTCCCTTCCCTGCAATGTTTTGGTGGAAGGGAGGGAGAAAAGGCTAAAAAACAAGTGCTGGCAGAAGGAAGAGAGGAGGCAGAGCCCAGCTGGCCATGCTGACCTCCAGCCCACGCTCCCCAGGTGCAGCCTGAAGTCAGTGTTGAACCAGCATCCTGGTTCTCTTGGGATGGAGAGAGCTGGAGGCTCCCTAAGCCAGATATCCATCCTGTTTTATTTGGGGAGATAGTTCAAATTCACAGTCAGGGCTCGGCTCAGCAGAGGGGTCTCCATGGTCAGGGGGCACTGAGAAGGAAAGCAGGCTCACAGCTATGTTCACCTCCGGGTGAGTCACAGTTTTGGGCCCCTCCTGGGTTTGGACACCCCCAAAGCAAGCTTGAGGATGGTGATGTGGGGTTGCATCTTCCCCCCGTGAGAAAGGCTGGGACTGGGGCTGCCGTGTGGGTTCTCAGCCGTGTGAAGGGTTAATAAATAAAGCAACATCAACAAAGTACCGCCAAATCCCAAATCTCTTCTCTTTCTCTCCTCTCCTCCTTCCCTTCCCTTCCCTGTTTTTTTCCAGGTTTTGTTTATGGCCACAGGAGGGAGCTCAAATCCAGACATGGGAGGATCGGCTTGATTTCAGATCCAGAGCCTCTTAAACTCTGCTTTTCCTCTCAGCTGGTCCCTGTTATGTCCAGGATCTGGCACCTGCTTGACATTTACTTTGAGTTCCAGAGGACCAGAGACCTAGGATGAGGAGCATTGGATCCGCCCTGAACCTGCTTTTGGTATCGCCACTCTACTTTGTGTGGACCGTGGTCGCTCTGGACCTGGCACAAACTCCCTGCACCACTTTGGTCCAAGGGAAATTCTTTGGGTATTTCTCCTCCTTCGCCGTCTTCCCGTTGAACTCCTCTCTCTGCTCTTGGATTATCCAGAACCCCGACCCTCGCAGGTACACTTTGTACATGAAGATCCTCAAACCCTCTGGCGTATGTGACCACCAGCACATCCGCACCTACCAGTTCGACTCCTTCCTGGAGTCCACCCGCACCTACCTGGGCATGGAGAGCTTCGACGATGTGTTGAAGCTCTGCGATGGCTCCACCCGCTTTGCCTTCCTCCAGTCCAACAAACAATTCCTGCAGATGAAGCAGACGGCCCCGCCGGGCGTGGACACCTGGCCCATGCGGTGGAAGCCCACCAAGGCTCAGGAGAGGGACTTCTCGGTGGAGTATCTGGTGGTGGGCAACAGGAACCCGAGCAAAGCCGCCTGCCAGATGCTCTGCAAGTGGCTGGACGCCTGCCTGGCCATCAGCAGCAGCTCCCACCCGTGTGGCATCATGCAGACCCCGTGCTCCTGCTCGGGAGGGGAGGTCCTGGATCAGGCCAGCGAGATCCTGGGCTTCACCAGGAAGAAGGAGGATTGCTACAAGGATGGAATTTACCTGGAGAACTGCGTGAGCAGCCCCAAGGACAGCAACGGAGCGGAGTTCCTGGGTGAGTGGAGGGTGGTCGGGGGGTGCTGAGGAGGGAGGGCTGGTTGGGCTCTCCTCTCACGGGTCGCACGCTGTCCCCGTCACCTCTGTGTCCGTATCTGTGGATGCCTGGCATGAAAAACCTCATTTCCCAATCGACAGGCAGCTCAGGTAACCCGCTCTTCGTGAGCCTGCAACTGGAATCGCAAATCAGCTGCCCCTAAATATTCCCCGAGTTGTTGCATTCATTCTCGGGACTCGTTCATTGCTTGTTGTACTCCTGCAGCCTCCGAGCTGCTGAGAGGGAACTTCTTACCTGAGGGTGAGCAGTTTCCCAACATAATTACAGATGTCCTAGAAAAAGCAGGATCCAAGATACCTCCCGAGGCGGGCTGCTCTCACCAGCCCTATCAACCGCTTTTAATTCCTAGGGAAAACTTAATTCTTGGGCCTGGTTCAAGGGGATGGCAACAGAAGAAGCTCTCGTTTTGTTCTCAGCTTCGTTTTCCTTCTGGAGGCTTTCAGAGAGAAAATTCGCCACGCTGCTTCCATGGGGTTACTTGGTGCCTTTGCTGGGGCTCATTCCTCAGATAATTGACTGGGTTTTGATTGTGGTCTTGAGTATGGTGTGGGCTGGAAAGGGACAGGGGAGGTGGGAGAGGCACGGTGAAAAGGGCTGTGAGTCAAGGTGGGGATCATCCCGAAGTCTGATTTTGTTGTGGGGAGGAAAGTGCTCCTTCCAGAGACCTGACACAGCCTTGGCAAGCAGGAGGGACTCGGGGGGGTCCGAAAGTGAAGCTTTTTCTCGTTACCTGTGTCAGGTCTGCTCTGGGGTGTTTGTTCTCAGCTCCCAGCACGCAGGTGATGTAAAGCTGAGGGGTGATGCTAAATAGGAACGCAGGTGGCAGGGAATGGAGGCTGCAGTTCAGTGAGTCTCAGACTCCCACCTGACCCGCACCCCAAGGTCTCATCTTGCTCAGGTGCTGGGCTGAAATGTCCTCTCCCGCTAGCAGAAAGCTGACATCTGTCTGGGTCAGGAATTTGGGGACCCTGCCTGAGATTTTCACCCCTGTTGAGGGTGGGGTTTCTCAGGGTTGTGGGGAAGAGGCCAGATTTGTTTTTGCAGTAGGAAGGAGGTGACCAGGCACAGATTCAGGCAGAGCAGAGTGATTTTCCTGCAGACTGCAGCCTGGCATTAGCTGAGAGATTAGGATATGATCAGGTACTCGTGCTTTCGTCGGTGTATTTTGGGGGAGATTTTGTTTCTCACTGATCTGTGAATCAATACATGAAGGCACAGCCGAACCATAAATCCTGCAAATTAGTTCTTCAGTCGTGCTTCCCTCCCTGGCCACGAGCACAAGACTCTCCAGATTTGGGTTGTTTTTTCTAATTTTTTTTTTCTTGCAATGCCCTTTTCTCCTGTGTGAACAGCTCCTGAGGAGCCTCCTCGGAGTTCAGTCATGTGTCATGCCTGGAATTTGCTGATTGGGTGATTTATGCATTCCACCCAAGCAGTGTGACCTTTCTCATTGCAACCAAAGGTGAAATTTGAAATAAGATTTTCAGCAAATCCTGAAGCATTCAAGCTTAATATTGGCTTTTGGAGGGATCTCTCCTAGTCCAGCTCGAGTACCTGAATGTTCCCACAAAGTAAATATGAAAGAGGCTCAAGGGTGGCTGAATCAAAATCCTTTTTGGGTGTCAAATATTTGTAGAGTGGAGATAATTTTTCTGCTGGCTGCTCACATCTGCTCCCTACTGAAGACAGGGAATTATCATCTTGGCTGGTGGGATGCCATCCACAAAGAAACGATGCTTGCAGGGTGCCCGGGCTCTCCATGTGCTGCTCTGTCTGTCACTGTGTCTGTTTTGATTTATGCAAAGGCTTGATCAGGAAGATGGAGGCGAGATCCAATTTGGACAGGGAGTCAGCAGTCCCTTAACAGCGTTTTGTGGGTGGAATATTTTGATAGGGTTCCTGATTTCCAAGTGCTGATGCTGGTTATTGCAATCATTGCTGTTCTGATTGTATTTGTAGCATCTTTTTCCCCAACAAGCTTTTTTTATTTTTTTTTTAATTTTTTTTTATTATCATTGCTATTTTTCCCTCCCTGCTGCTTTCTGAGTCATTTGTTGTTTCTGGGCCTGTCTTAACACTTTCGTCTTGGAACAAGTGGAGATGTGTGAGTTGTACTAATCTACTCTGATGACTTTAAAGGCACAAGAAGGAATGTGGAAGGTTCCCTGCCCATGGCAGGCGGTTGGAATGGGATGGTCTTTGAGGTCTCTTCCAACTCAAACCATCCTGAAATACGAAACCTGACTTTCCCTAATGTGCCTTTTTATTCCTTGGGTGTGCCCGAAGCAAATGGATGGGTGCAAATCTACAATGAGATGAGATTGGCTCGCAGTCTGTGGGTGAGATCCCTGTGAAAAGCTTCACTCCAAGAAGATCCCGTTGCTCCAGAACTACAGGGACTGTCGAGAAAACACAACTGACAGCCTGCTTTCACTCATGGCCAGTGATTTTACACCTGGCTCAGGTGCACAGGGAAATTTATGATCATTTATTGACAGACTTCATAAAGAAACTCTGCCAGAGTGACCCTGTCTTATGCACAGCATCTGTTCCTCGGTGTCTGGAGGAAGGAGAAACTGCTCCAAATTTGCTTCCCACATTTAGTGAGACTCTCTTTGCACTCACTGTCCCACACAGACATTGCAGAGGGTACAGCAGGCAGTGGTGAGTTGCAGAAGAATCCCTCAGGTTTATCACTCAGATATTTTGGTCTTGCTGCACATGGAGCTTGTCATGGTGATCAGAAAGACATGCTTTGAAATCTCGGGCAGCTTGAACTGGGAATGTTTTTCCAGGAGAAGACAATTCCAACATGGAAACCATCTTTGTCCATTATCAGATCTCCCTTGGCTAATTCAGGAAATGTGGGAAGAAGGCAGAGGTTTGTAGGTCTGGATGTTTAGATGTAAACTCACTTTTCCGGGATGCAAGTTGGCATTTCTGGAATAGGTTTGAGGTGCAAGTGCAGCAGGGTGAAGAAGGGAAAACCTCCTGAAATGCTGGGCATTGGTTCTTCACAGCCTGAAAATGGTGGTGGCCCTCCCAAATGTGAGCTGGCTTCTGTAATCAGAGCTGGAGCTTTACCAGGGATGATGATGTGACCCTGTAATGAGAGAAGGTTAAATGTGTGCTTAAGTGCTGTGCTGAGTTAGGCACTTAATGAATGTCTAATTAGTCTTCTCTCAGTGTGAGCTGTTCCTGGAAGACCATTGCAGTGCTGTCACCTTTTGGTGGCCCAAAAAGCCATCCTTCTCTGCTCCTTCTTCATGTCCCCACCTTGGAGGGATCCAGGATGCTGACTGGAAAACCAGACTAACAGTGTCCCTCAAAATATATTATTTGCTTCTTGATAAATCAAGTGGCTCCAGGGCTGGAGGGTTTTTTATGATGAATGGATAACTGAAACACAATAATGCTGGACTGAAGTGCTGGGGGTTTTCCTGCCTTTCCTGCTGAATTTTTTCCATTCTTTTGCTGTCCCCATTGCTCTGAACAAAATCAAATCCCCCTTCCTCACACATGATCATCACTTCTGTTTTGTTAGTGGTGTTTCATCTTCCACTTTTAGGTGCTTTTCCACATCTGCTACCTTGATTAAGGTGTCTCAGAGTGTCTGGTCTCTGTTTGGAGAAGCCCATGAACAAGTTCCATCTCCACCCCTGCTGCATTGAGCAGGCTGGACTCCATAAATCTCTCACTGCAGGACACACTCTCCAAACTCCTCTTGTTGTTGGGAAGTTTTGCTTCATGCTTGGTGTGTTCTTTGGTCAAAACATGCTTTGGTCTCTGCAGCAGGGCTGAGCTTCTGCATGGATTTGTGCCTGACTGGCTCCTGAGTGGAGTCCATGATGTGGAAGAGGAACCAGAGGCACAGAAATTAACTTCCACTCTCCCTGCTGCTGGAATCTTCTTGGATGGCACAGCTCCTCTCCCCTAGAATCTCACCCAGGGCTGAGATAACCTGATAACTCGTTTCCTATGTTTGAGGTGAGCTTGAGTGGCCATGAAAGCTCCAGAGATTGATAAAGAGCTGTGAGTAGTTGCCCAGGGGCAGATCTCAAACCTCTCCTTGACATCTTCAGCTCTTTATGACCCAAGCTCTGTTCTTGCAGACAAAGCTGTTTGGCTTTGGTTTTGCCTCGGAGTTGGATTTGCCAACGAAATGGCAAAGGGATTTGTGTGAGTGCGTTTTCATTGCCTCTCAGGAACGTGTGCTGCATTCCAGCTCCTCACTTCTCCACCTGTGTTTGTCCCTGTTGTCTGATCTGGACATCCCTGAGAGCAGAGGTTGGATGTGGTGAGAGATCGACAGCAAAACACGGGGCAAGGGAACACTGATTTCTCCTCATGTGTAAAATTTTCCTGTGTAAACTGCTGAAATCATTGGAGATTTTACCTGATGTCCCCCCAGCTTAAGTCCAGATCTCAGCAGCTGACAGCAAGACCTGACAATCCATCCCGGCTCCCGGAGGAGGAGGTTGATTAGAGCCTGGCTCCAGCAAAGAGGTCCCGTTGTCACCTGCAGGGAATCCCCACTGTTCCCATATGGGCAGCTCCTGCTGGGAATGTCCTTCCTGCCTGTGGATGTTTTATGGATGAGGCAGATGTGGAGAACTCCTCCCCGGGGGCTGGAAAGTGGGGATCTGTCTCAGTTAAAGCACTCAGATCTCTCTGACCTGTACGAGCCCTGCCTGCCCCCCTGTTCTCTCCTCTGGGATCAACAAAGACCTTACCCTTGGAATGGAATGGAATGGAATGGAATAGAATAGAATAGAATAGAATAGAATAGAATAGAATAGAATAGAATAGAATAGAATAGAATAGAATAGAATAGAATAAAGTTTTCAGTTGGAAAATACCTGCAGTGATTATCTAGTCCCACTGCCCGACCAAAAGTTTAATTAAAGGCATTGTCCAAATACTTCTTAAGCATTGGCAGGGATGGGACATCAACCACCTCTCTAAAAAGCCTGTTCTGATTTTTAACCAGAACCAGGTTTTCTCTCAGCAAACAAATCCTTCCTAATGTCCAGCCCACACCTCCCCTGGTGCATCACGGGGTCCCAGGGAGAATTAAGGATGACCGCACAGCACCACAGTGAAGTGACAGGGCAGAAATTCCCCTTGTCCCGGCTGATTTCAGCACTAAATCCATCCCTGCCGGTGTCTGTACAGAGATGGGGAGGAGAAAAACGAGCAAAATAAAGCGATCTGTTCCATTGTGAACCCAACAGCTTGTGGACATGATCACAATGCAGAAACATCAGCAATTACCGGCTCAATGCGCTGTCATTGTCGCAGGGAGAGTAAAGGTGGCATTTACATCCAGTTGCCCAGAGAGTTTCACAGGCAACTACTCCCGTTATTGCAGCGGGGACTTTTACGGGTAATTTAATGAGTGGCAGCCTGGTGAAAGGCTCAGCTTTTCAGTTTCCCCCTTTTTTTTTTTTTTTTCTCTCTTTTTTTGAATTTTCAATTTTTTAGCATCCTCTCATATTCAGGTTCCATAGCAGTCATCACAAAATATTTTGTATGGGAGTACAAGGTGAAATTTAGGTGCAGGGAAGCACTGACTGACCAGAGTCAAAATCATCACATCTCCAGAGTAGTTTTCTATTTATAACTGCAGAAAATGACGATGATGGTGCTGACACCTCAAAGGGAGAGTGCAGAGAGGCATTCCTGTCCATTTTCACCACCTGTTCTAAATATTTGCTCCTTTTCACCACCCACCTTGAATATCTGCTGTATTTAGGTAATAGGAGCAGGCTGAAAAATGGAAAACTTTTCTTAGAAGAGAGGAACTGGGTCTGTGGAGATTTTTGAGTGTTTGATTCATCTGTGTGGCGCCTGAACTCCCTGGAACCCAGATCCTGAGAACTGCCCTACTTGGGACCAATGAACATTGAACCAGTGAATTTCTCTGGGTTTGGACTGTATAAAATACGTGAAAAATCTAGTAAAGAATATGTATGATGGAAAGATTTTCTCTGCACAACCCGGGCGATGTGTGGATGAAATTATTTCTGTTGCACATCCTGGCCAGAATAAAGTAATGCCTTGATTCTCTAAGACTAAAAATGTTGGAGAGTTTCTGCTTTTCCTGCAGATTCGGTGACACTTCCAGAACATGACCAACACCTCTGTAACTCATCTCTTTTCCCATATCTTCCCATTCTTGCAGTCAGTGAAATTTTGACATCTACGGGTGTTGATTAGCAAGCTTGGGATAAATAGGTTAGAAACCTGGTTTGGGATTCTCAGCAAGCATCCAGGGGAGGACTCAGCAACTGTGTGTCTCTGGGGTGGCTCTGCCAATGTCACCTCCAGCCTCTGAATTTCCCTTTTGGCACACTCTCTTCTTGCAGACAGCAATCTGATACTGAAATCCCATATTTTACCCTTTAGCGCCGTGAGACAGCCAGGCTGGGAAAGGACGTCCTTTAGCACATCAGAATTGCAGATCTGTTGAGTTTAAATATATTTCTTTGTGTTCCCTGGCTCGAGTTGCAATAGAGCGATAATTGCCACACACCTCATTAAGCTGAATGCTCTCAATAGGTCTTGAGTGGTCCATGTCATTAAACAAACAGTTACTGGCTTGGGATCTGCCCGGTGTTTAGAAGATGTAAAGAAGGGACCTGGAGGCTGTGAAAGCTGCAGCTCCAGCTTCCTGAAGAAATCGGGCTGCCCTGGCAGCGTGGCTGCTTTGCCCCGCTGTTTCCAGGGCACTTCGAAGGTGTTGGATCCTTCCCTCTGCCCTGAGGCAGGAACGCAATTACTGGTGCGAGTCCCTGGCTTTTTCGCCTTGCTTGGATGAAGAGGGGAATGCCCTGGTCTCTTCCAGTTTGGATTTGGTAGCTGACACTTCCTCACTTGTTATTTTGGGTCAGGAGTTCGGGTATGTTTGTGTTGAGGGTGCCCAAACTAGAGAAGGATGATGAAATTAAGTGTATGGCACTGAAGACAGGAGAAGCAGTTGGGAGCAGAGGTGCTGTCACTCGGGTTCATCTCCTGAATCTGAAGGTACAAGATGTAGGGTTTTGGTCCCTCAGCTTCTGCTGAGACCCCGAGACTGATCAGAAAAGGACCTATGCAGAGATTCTGCTTCAGGATCTACTGGAGGCTGGGATAGGACAAGGGGAATAGTGATTCCACCACATTTCCCTGTTTAATCTGCTCTCCCAGACTAAACCCATCCACATGGAAGGCTTTATTCCATTACCTGTGCGCACTTCATGTGCAGCTCCATATCCCAAGTGCCTGTTGGATGAAATTGGGGGTTTGTTTTGGTACCTCCTTCCCGTAACTTGACTAAACTTGTGACCAAGGCTGTCAGCAGAATCCTGTTCCTACCAACTCTGGTCAGAAGTAGAGGTGTGGAAGAAAGGCACTTCAGGGCCATGGGGATGACCAGGCCAGGTTCAGGTTGGCTGTTAGACCTCCATAAATGCCCAGCCCAGAGCTCAGGTGGGCAAGGAAGCAGCTCAGGCGTTCTCAGAGCTTCATGGCTTTAAAGTTAGTGCCCTGTGAGGCAGCCAGGCCAGGAGTCAGGGGTGATGTGCATGTGAATATATCCACAGGCAGAATTATCATGTTGTAGGGAGATGCCAGACACTCCAGTCTCCATGAGCAGTGCCAGTCCATGAAGGTCACAGAACCTCAGAGTGGGTTGGGTTGGAGAGGACTTTCAACATGTCTCATTCCAACCCTCTGCTATGGACAGGGACTTTCCACTATCCCAGCTTGCTCCAAGCCCCACCCAACCAGGCTTTGAACACTTCCAGGGATGGGGCATCCTCCAGTTCTCTGGGCAGTTGTGCTTGGTGGAAGTAGTGCTGGATGGTACCAGTTTGATCTTGATGCCCATTAACCTGGGGCTGGGACTAAACAGTCTCTACAGACCTGGATTTGAGAGGTTTTTGCACCAGAATTCCAGTTTTGGATCTGCTTAGAAAAATGCTACTGGCCACTCCCAGGAGAAGAACACTCAGGAAGATGTGCCAGGACTGCTGTTCACAACTGGGTTTATTCAAAGCTTGTCTTCTACCCTATTAGCAGGGCTCAGTTAAAGCATTATCAATAAATTGACTGATGACAATTTCTGTCCACAAAATCCTCTCCCTTCTTCCCTTTCTTTCTCATTTTTTAGTTGGCTGGGTTTAGCTGTTTTTGGTGTTTTTTTAATTTTAATGTCCTGCTTGGCAGGAATTCATGGAATCATGGAATGGTTTGGTTTGGAAGGGACCTTAAACATCATCATCATCACGTTTCAACCCTCTGCCATGGGCAGGGACACCTTCCACTGTTCCAGGTTGC
Organism: Pseudopodoces humilis; assembly: GCF_049639895.1. NCBI lineage: Eukaryota > Metazoa > Chordata > Aves > Passeriformes > Paridae > Pseudopodoces > Pseudopodoces humilis. Next base: position 2,123,704 of record NC_142200.1, on the reverse strand, counting down.
TCAGAGCCCCATCCAACCTTGGATACTTCCAGGGGATGAGGCATCCACCAGTTCTCTGGGCAACCTGTGCCAGGTCTCCCTGGAGCTTTCTTTTCTCCAGGCTGGAAGACCCCAACTCTCCCAGCCTGTTTTTATAGGAGGGGTGCTCCAGCCCTCTGAGCCTCCCTTTTAGGGTCAACCAAGATGAGCAATCGATGCTGTGACTTGGGATCAGTGATGTTTGAAGGGGAAGGCCGACAGAAGGCAGCAAAGGAGCTGTTCAGGAGGATGGCTGGGTTTCTGGGAGGGGCACTTGAGGAAGAAGAAAAGATGCAGGGGCCAGGAGAGTCCCTAGGTAACCATAGAGAAGTCATTAAGGAGATTGCTTTTCCTGCCTCTGTGGTTTTGGGCCACCGAGGAGCTCAGGAGGCCTCTCTGGGGACTTCACCAGCTGCTTCCATGGACTCACCACAGCTGAGGAATCATCAAGGAGAAAACAGACCTTGTGGGAGAGCCACGCTGGATCCCACCCGCTCCCAGGGCAGGGATGGATTTCCTGGCTCATTTACTGTCTCATTTACCTCATTTACTGCAGATTTACCTGCAGTGTTCCCCTCTGTGCCACTGCTTTCCTCCCACCAGCCCTGGTGTCCCTGTCCCAGCTCAGCAGGGTCATGTTCCAGCCTGTTTTCACAGGAGCTGGAATGTTCGGTGTGAGTTTTGTCTTGGCACAATCTGTTGCCTTTTTCTTGCTTCAGGGCAGAAGAGGAGAAAAGCTGAAGCTTTCCCAAGCCTTTAAACACCATGACCAACCATCTCCACTCCTGAGCCTGCTGGATTGGCCCCCAGCTTGGCACTGTCCCTTCTGGAAATCAGAGCTCTGTGATTACTGGGAAGGATGAAATTTCCTGCCATGTGAAGTCCCATATTCCTCTCCTGTGATAATTCCAACTCCTTTCATTGCTGCTCATATCCAAATCCTTCCTGACCCTCATTTTCCAGCAATGCCTTTGGGATTGTCCTGTTACCAGCACCCTCCTGGGGCTTTTTTCTGGACATATCTGGTCATTTCTGGCCTGGATGGGATGGTGGGTCAGATAATCCAGTTAACTGCTTTATTAGCTGTTTTTTTTGATTAGTAGGATCACTCAGTCTGAGCTTACACTCATCAGAAACTTCATAGATTGAGCATCCTTGTGGTGGGACTGGCCTCAAATAGTGGTTGAAGGAGTATAAATCAGACAGATAAACCCAGAAATATCCTTTCCTTGGGCTTCTGCCTGGAAGGAAAACCTGGGCCAGCATTTTATCAGGTGTCCAGGGACCCTTCCCTCATGGTCCCACTGGCTTATTCTGGCTTTGGGGCTGCACTTCCACTCCTGGGGATGCTCCTGTGCCAGGTGCAGGAGGCAAAGGGAGCTATGACAAGCAAACCAAAAATCCCAAGAGCAGATCTGGGTTTTCCAATATGTACTGGGTGACCTGTGTCACCCAGCAGGAGTGGGTCCTGCTCTCTGGAGAGGGGATGGATGAGCAGAAGGCCTTGGAAGAATGCCACGAATAGGTCTGGAGACTTTGAAGCTTTGTGGAAGAGTGTTGGTCTTGCATCTTCTCTCTCTGGATCAGAATTCCTCTCAGTGAGCCAGGGCAGGCACTGGGCACTCAAAGAAATGCTTTTGATACCACAGAAGGAAAATAAAATAAACAAAAAGGTGGTGGAGGAAGGAATGGATGAAGCACAGAGCTACCCCGGGGCACATCTCCATTCATGCATGCCCAGAGACCAGAGGCATGGGCACAGCAGAGCTGGACTGGTGCATGGGTGTGCACACACAGAGGATGTGGAGCGAGGCTGGGAGAGCTGGGAATGTCCAGTCTGGAGAAGAGAGGGCTCCAGGGAGACCTCAGAGCCCCTTCCACTGCCTAAAGGGACTACAAGAGACCTGGAGAGGGACTTTTTTGCAAGAACATGTAGTGATAGGAGAAGGAAGAATGGTCCTGAGCTTATGCAGGGTAGGTTTAGGTTGGATATTAGGAAGGAATTCTTCCCTGTGGGGGTGGTGAGGCTCTGCTCAAGTTTTCCAGAGGAGCTGTGGATGCCCCATCCCTGGAAGAGTTCAAGGCCAGGTTAGACAAATCTTGGAGCAATCTGGGATAGGGGAAGGTGTCCCTGCCCATGGCACAGGGTTGGGACTAAATTATTTTTATGGTCTCTTCCAACCCACCAAATCACGGTGCTGAGACCCCCCATGGGAAGCTCCAACACCCCCCACAGAGCCCCAGGACGTTTCCCACTCAAGAGAGAGTCCATGGAGACCCTCAGCGTGCCAGCTCAGTGCAGGAACAAGAGGCTGACTCATCCTTCAACCTTTCCCTGCTTCTCCCAAAATGTGTCACGAGGCCTGTCTGTGCCTGCTGGTGCCTTTCAGGAGGAGATGGCTTTGTTTATACTCGTGCCATCCTTCCCACGGAAGTAGAATTTCTGTGACTCCCCCCAGAGCCAGAGCACACTGAGGGACTCCCCAGAGTGGCTTGAGAGCTTGGTGGGGAAAAAAGAACACCCTGCACGGTTTGGTAATCTAAAGGGACAAAGAAAGGACTTGCCCTGAGGTTGCACTCAGCCAAAGCTGTCCCCAAATCCCAAAAGAATGTGGGACATGCCTCCCTCTGCCCCACCTTCCTCAGCAAAGCCTGCACAGACTTCTCCAGCTCCATAAAATGCTTCTGATCTGCTTTAAGTCCAGTTTGTGCTTGACTGGTGGTTTGAACCCCTCCTAGGGACCCCCAGCTCTTCCTCAAAGCTCTCTCCACTCCCTGATGTTTGGCTTATCAAAGGGAGATTATACATCTACCCCTGCAGCATTCACACTGGTTTTGGGGGGTTTTTACTGGAGAGTTGAGGTTTTGGAGACTTTTGGCTGGTCCTCAGCTCCTTCCTCCCCCACATCCCAGCTCAGGTGTGGTACCTGTGCACAAATCTCGTGCAGGGTTTGAAATATACTCCCATAATTCCCATTTCTCTCTCCATTTTCCACCCTGGGGGCTGTTTCCCATGACACCAAGACCCTCAGGTGTGTTTTTCAGGAGCAGAGTCCCGCCAGGGCGGTGCTGAGCTGCCTCTCCCTGTCAGATCCTCAGTGCCAGTGGATAATTGTGGCTGTTCTGCTTTCGAGGACCAGTCCACCGAGGAAGTCCTCGCTTTGAAAGGCAGCTCTCACAGAAATGACAACTTTGTCTACCTCACATTTTAATTAAAACTCCAAGTATTCGCCTTTGCCCCCACTCCTTCCCACCTTTTTCCATCCAGATCCTCCCGGTGCAAATGAACATGCAGTGTCACCTGGGGACAAAGCATTAATTCAGCAATTAAATAATTGAATGCTCCTCTGGCAAAATGAACTATCTTCTGCCTTTCTTGTGTTTTACTACTTTTTTTCCCCTTCCCCCTTCCTTCTTTCTTCCCTCTGGTGAGATAAGGCTGCCATTCTTGAAAGCCGTTTTAAATATTCATGTTTTAATTAATGGACTTTATTGCATGAACTCTATATAAGGAAATAAAAAAGACTGCCTGAAGCACAACACTTTTTTTTTTTTTTTTCTGTTGTTTGTTCTTGAAGGGAACTAAGAAATAAAAAGCTTAATATGTTTTTTCAACAGACATTAGAAAGATACACAGAAATGACAGCCATGGGTTATTTAGCCAGTGAGACCTCCCCAACCCACGGGCTCCTTACGGTTGTGGAGCAGGATGTAAATAAATGGGAATCTTGGAGAGATTGGTCCCTTCAAGTTCTGCTGTGGGCAGAGGTCAGTGGGCTGCATCGAGGGGATGCACAGGTGGAGATGGAGGCAGACCTGCAATTATCCAGCTGTTCAGAAAGTTGGAGAAGGGCTTTTCACAAGGGCTTGTAGCGATAGGACAAGGAGGAATGGCCCTAAGTTGGAGGAGAGTGGACTTAGATTAGATATTGGGAAGAAATTCTTTGTTTTTAGGGTGATGAGGCCCTGGTGATGAGTTGCCCCAAGAGGTTGTGGACTCTCCATCACTGGAAGTGTCCAAGGCCAGGCTGGACAGGGCTTGGAGCAACCTGGGATGGTGGAAGGTGTCCCTGCCCACAGCAAGGGGTTGGAACTGGATGATCTATAAGGTCTCTCCCAGCTCAAACTGTTCCATCATCCCATGATCAAGGGCCCGTCGGTGTTTGGGGCTGAAGAAAATCTTTGGCTGTACTTGGAAAGCAAATTCGTTGTTTTCGGTTTAGATGATGTTTTTTAAAAAAATAAAACAGAGAGAACCAGCCACCTTGCCCAGTACTTCTGGGCTGAAAAACCCAAATATTGATTGCACATTTCTGCTTTGGATTTTTGCTGTTATCAAAGGCAAACAAGCCAGTAGAATGCATGAATTCATGAAACATCTGGTCCTGCCACTTATGTATTCTTGCCAAAAAAAGAAGAAAAATAATGTTAGTTTAAACTTCATTCCATGTGGGTGTTTTCTTATGGTGCAGCATGCTGAAATTAGTTTTATATTGGGAATGTGTCATCTGTACTGCGTGACATGGGCTCAGCACCCAATTTAGCTTGGTCTTGTGATGGGAGGGGTCTAAAGATGCTGGTCCAGAGCCTTGTAAGAGAGCCTAAGCTCTGATCCTTCATCTGCCCATGACCTTGAAGAAGTTGGGGAATTTTTGCAGATGATTTTCACCCTCCTATTCTTTTCTTCCTTTATTCTGACTCAGATCTTGAGTGCAATTGGCATTTTTTAGCAAACAGATGCACAGTGCTGAGCACCAGCGCTCCCTGAGCTGTGATGATGGCTCTTAGCAAGACTGGATGGAAATAGTTGTAATAATCAATAAATACTCCAGTGGTAGGTATGATTAATGTCTGGTCGTGGAGTTACTTCTCTTTTAGGAAAAGAATCATCTCACAGATGGTGACACCGTGGCATTTACTCTAGAAAGAGAGGGAATGTCCAGCATTGAAGGAGGCAGGTGGGTGGCACAGAGAAAATAACTCTGGTGGCCCAGTGTAGGTTTTCAGTGCTTCAGTGATAAAATATTTTGTGCCTTGAGGATGCCTCTATCCATCACACTGATTACTCCATTTGCTGCCTGCCTAATACTGAATTTTTTCAGCCTAAATCAAGAAAGAACCAAAGTTCATCCTTTGCTGCTGAGCTGCAAAGGTGGGGCCACTCCTCAGCTGACCTGAAGGGCTCTGATTTTACACCAGGGTGAGCAAGGACAAAAGTGGGTTGGTCCTAATAATAATTTGCCTCATGGAGAAAGTCTCTATTCCATCTCCTGAAGTTGCTGTCACCTCTGTGACGCTCCGTTTGTGGAGGTGAAAACGCTGGGCTGGTCTTGTTTGTGCTCTGGTCATGGCTGGGGCATCTGCTGCTGCTCTGGATGGGAACCAGGGGTAGGCAAGTCAAGGTTATTCTCTGATAATGGATCCGCACTCCTCGCTTGTGCATCAGCACAGCTGGAGGGGGTTCAACAAAGGAGCTGGAGAGACCATTAAGAGGAGTGAGTCCAGACTGAAAATTCTTGTGCACTACTCAGAAATCTTTACTGACAGCACTGTGAGAGGCAGGGAAGCTCAGATTTGGGCAGATCAGGTAATGACAGGGATTCATTTGCCAGCACATATGTCCTAGGATGTGCCGTTCTCCAGGCTTGGTTTGATCATAACCCTCATTACTGTATCTGGGACATCCACTGCAGTAAATGGTTTGCTGATCTCTTTGTGCCACGAGCTCTGTCTCTCAGATCTGATTGGAGCTGACTGACTGTGAGCAGCAGAGGAACTCAGCTCTCATGTCCCGTGTGAGGCAGTGAGTAACTCCAGCTGTCCCCAGTGGAGACACTCACTTCCCAGCGAGTCACTCTGAGCTCCCTTCTGAGCCAACAAAGAGCTGCTCCAGGGGGTGGGTGGTGGGCATGAGGGCAGGCACTGACCGATCCCAAAATAGGCCTTGGAGGGAAGGAGTCAGGATCTTTAGCAAGGAAACTGGATAGTGGATCTGGAGGAGGAGGTTATGGGTGACATAACCTCAGTTTGAGCACAGCTTTGCACTGGCTCTAACTAAATGATTATCTTTGGGATGAAATGGGGTACCAAGGTCAGCCCTGAAGCCACCTGACCTCGCTCTCCATGGCTGCTCTCCATCCCCTTTCCAAGAGAGGTTTTTCTGTGGGATCTGTCCCTGAGGACAAGAACCCAAGAGCACTGCAGGCAGAGTGTTCCTAAAGCCTCTGCATCCCGGAGTATTCCTCCACTGCTGAAACCGTGTCTTTCCACAGCACTAAAGCAAGCAAAGAAATCAATAATTAACATTGAAAAGAGGCTCTCAGTAAGTCTAAACCTTCGGGAGGTTTTCCCTTTCATGGTTGCTGAGATTTGCTCTCACATCACCGTCAGCAAGTCCTCAGGTTATTCTCCTGCTGCCCCCTCTTCATGGTCATCCTCAGGCCCTGCGTCTTGTTGCTCCCTTCCTTTCAAGCCTGACCTCTTATTACAAGGAATCCACCTGGAATCTTCCTTACCCACACCTTCCCATGCCTATTTTAATTTGGAGCTGGGCTCAGCGATGAGCTCTGGCTCACAGCAGGACAGGGAAGATGTTTCTTTGTCTGGGGTTAACAAGATCCAGCCCTGTGAGAAGCGTGGAGCTTGTGCTGACACCCCTGGTTCTGTTCACAGGGTTTGGACAGGCCCTGGAAGCATTTTCAGCCTCATTGCATGTGATTTTCACACTGCAGGAAGGGCTGGGACCAGCTCACACCAGTGCCCAAACCTCTCCTTCCTTCCTCAGCTGCCACCACCTGCAACATAGCATGGGGGGCTGGTGTGGCTTGGAAAATAAAAAAATAAGGTTTTCTAAAATCCCTTACATGGGCATTTTTGCTGTGAGGACCCACAGACAGCTGTGCTGTCACAGGAGGGGTGATGCAGGATAAATGTCAGGGGTGCAAGTTAAAGCCCTCACAGCAGCTGTGCACGGGGAGCTGTATCCTCTGGGGAATTTCTGAGACCTTAGTGAGCCAAAATCATCCTGGGCTAGCCCTGAGAGGGGTGCTTTGGCCTCCCCCACATCGGCACCAGCAATATTGCAATGTGTGGTGAGTGATTCTGCTCGTTATCCAGATGGAAACCAACTGCCAGGAAGAAAATCAGGGACGAGTTTGAATTTGGATCCATGAGGGGGGCCCAAAGGATGGAGCACTCCCTGAACTGTCAGAAAAGAGGCACAAGGATGGTGACTCCTGGCAACAGCCTGCCCTGAGGTCTGGTTAAGCTGCCTGCAAAGCCCCAGCCCTTGGCTCTGCCCCTGCAGCTGAGTCACCAGCCATCCCTTTTGTTTGCATTCAGTGTAGATCTTGTTAATTGGCTCTTTCATTCCTCTAATTAAATGTAAATGCAGAGTGGATCATTAAACAGGGATACAGGAGCCCTCTCTGAACAAAGCAGGTTTCAGCTGGAGGAGGAAGCACAGGAATCAGGTTTTCCTCTGGAAAACCTTTCACTCCAGGTCTCTCTGGTACAGGTGGTTTCCATCCCAGAGGAGCTTCCCTGCTCTTTTGCTGCTGAAGGCCTCCTCCTGTGGGTGTGAAAGGGATTTCCTGGTGACAACGGGATGCTCCAGGGCCAGAAGCAGTGAGCCAAACCTGGCTGTCTTCCCTCTGCTCTGCAATCTAGTGTGTTCCCTATTCCTCCCTCCTGAGTCTTCCAGATTTCCCTGATTGGATGCGGCATCACCAGGGAGGTTTGGAGCAACTTCTTGGGGCATCTTTTGGGCTCTGCCGGCCCTACACTGTGCCAGCTCAGGTGTGACGGTGTTCACAGCCTGGTTTAGTGCTGGCAGCATCCTGCTGGCCAGGATGGAGGAGGGTTAAGCATTCCTTGCTGCTGGAGCCTGTCTCTGATGCCTTGTGCTTGGCGGAGCACTGACGCAGCTGCGCAGCGTGGCCGGATCTGTGGGCGATGGGAACAGATGGCATTTGCTCCTCTGAAAGCAAAACTCTCCCCTCTCCCAGGGAGTAAAGCGATGTTTTCTTCCCTGCAGGGCTCAAATCTGTCCCTGGTGTGATGCTCTTGGCCACCTTGGGGCAAAAAAGGAAAGGGTTTTACTCCCGCTGCTGATGAGTGTTGGATGCCCTGGATCCTGCTGGAAGCAGGGGGTGTGGGAGCTGGCTGGAGCGGGGTGTTTGTCCAGGATGTTTTTCTGGGGATCAGCAGATATTCTGAATGAACGAGAGTGACCTGGCCCCAAACCTGAGTGGACTTCAAGGAGCTGAACTTGGCAGCTGGACACTCAGTCTATGACCAGCTGGATCAGCGTTCTGGAAAAAGTTGGGATTTGGAGTCCATTTAGAGATGGGACACGTGGATTTCTTTCATTGTAGGTGCTCCAGAGGATGAATTCCTTCACTGTGAGGGTGGTGAGGCCCTGGCACATGTTGCCCAGAGAAGCTGGGGCTGCCCCACCCTAAGAAGTGCTCAGGACCAGGTTGGACAGGGCTTGGAGCAACCTGGTCGAGCAGAAGGGGATGGAATGAGATGATGTTTAAGGTCTTTTCCAACCCAAACCATTCCATGTTCCTATGGGCACAGCTCCCCAAAGCATGGAGGTGCAGGGAAAGGGCAGGTGATGCATACGCAGCAGAGTTCTGCAGATGCAGGTGATTTCCAGTGGGTGCATGGAGCCAGGGTGATAAAAAGGGTCTGGGATGCTGGGTTAGAGGATTAAAAGCATGTCTGAAGCTGTGTGTTCATCTTTGGGGTCGCCCCATGAAGTCTGGGGACAGCAGGAAGGAACGGAACATTTACCACGACCAGCTTAGGTCAATGTGGTTGTGGGGCCTCACTGGGAGAGACAACTCTGCCCTCCCAAATGCCACATCTCAGCCCAGGACAGAAGTTGCCATTTGGTTAAACGCAGCCACGCTGCAGAAGAAATGAGTTTGTCACATTGAATCAAGGCAGCAGGAAGAATTCCCAGACCCCCACGATGACTCTGGACCTGTGCAGTGTCCCCTTCAGCGCTCCTCATCCCGGGAAGCCACAATCCCCTCCTGCAAGCCTGGTCCCATGTCACAGCCCATGAGGTTCCCTGGACCGAGGGGTGAGCTCAGGTCATGGGGAAGGGACTGGCTGGTCGGGTTTCTTTCTCTCCAGGATCCGGGGCGGTTTTTCCTCCGCTTTGCTTCCTCCCGCGACGTGCTGGCCCCAAGGGGGCTTTGCTGCTGTGCTCTCACATGGCCTGGTGGGATAATTGTCAGGGGGGTGAGGAGCCCAGGGAGGATCCGCGGTGCTGTGGAGAGCTCTCCCTGCTTCCAACCTGGAGGGGAACGGCGGGGGAGGAAGCAGTTGACCTTTTTTTCTGCTCAGCTGTGCCCTGCTCCTCCGAGCAGATGCTGCTCTCACTCCGGGAGATGCAACCACCAGGAGCTGAGCTCTGGAGCCAGGGCTCTGCAAGCACAGCATCTCCGAGGTCGCTGCTGATGGGATGTGGTGTCCAACCCCTTCCATGAGGAGGACTGAATGGATTTTATACCCCTCAAATGACTCTCCTTGGTCTCACTGCAGTCATAACACAGGAAAGGGACTTCTGGTCTCTGCTCTTGGGTGCCCAGCATGTGTTTGGGCAAGAAATTTAATACCTCGGTTTCCTCACATGAAGAAAAGATTTCAATATCTCTAAGGCTTTTGGAGAGAGATAAGTAGGAAAAGTCAATATTTTTCTTTCTTTCTTATTTTTGGTGTCTTTTTCTCCTTCATAGTCACAGAATCATTGAATCATTACGGCTGGAAAAGACTCCAAGATCATCAAATCCAACCTTCAACCGATCACCACCTTGCCCACTGAACCATATGGCGAAGTGCTAGGTCTGCTCGGTTTTTAAGCACTCCCAGGGATGGTGACTCCACCACTTCCCTGGGCAGCCTGTTCCAATGTTCAACCACTCTTTCAGTCAATGAGTTTTTCCTGTTGCCCAGTCTGAACCTTCCCTAGTTCAACTGAAGGCCATTTTGCCTTGTCCTATTGCTGGTCAGGGCTGCTTTCCTCCCTTTCTTTTCTTTCTTCTTTTCCTTGCAATTCCCACCTGCCCAGAAATGCCTACTCCCATCCAGGACTAGTGGAAGTGTCCTCTAAACCTGCAGAGGGCAAGAGGACCAGGGAAGAATTCTGCTGCTCCATTGCCTCAGGTACCATGAGATGGACTTTTTACTGACCCATTCCCAGGAGTCCAAGTTCAAGAACAGAAATGTTTCTTTTCTTTCCAGAGCCTCAGATGGATATTTGCGAAGAAATTCTTCCCTGTGAGGGTGGGGAGGCCCTGGCACAGGTTGCCCAGAGAAGCTGTGGCGGCCCCATCCATGGAAATGTTCAAGGCCAGGCTGGATGGGGCTTGGAGCAGCCTGGGGTAGTGGAAGGGGTCCCTGCCCATGGCAGAGGGTTGGAATTAGGTGATAATCAAGGTCCCTTCCAACCCAAATGAGATGATCCCTTTCAGCCCAAGCCATTCCATGATTCTATGATTCACATCACAGAACTTTCATTCTATGATTCACATCACAGATCTTTCATTTCCTTTTGAACCTTCTACTAATTCCTAATTAGACATGGGAGGTTATTTTCACCCACTTGAAAAGTTTTGTCTTAAATTTCCTGCCCTTTTATTTCTCCAAACCCATTAAAAATCTTCTCCTAACTCCCCCAGCACTGACACACTTCCAGTTCTTGTCTTCCTGCTCCCCCTCAAAATGGGTCTAGCAGGAGTGTCCCACACAGAACATCGAGTTCTAACATTTCCCTCTTTTATTTAAAAACACAGAAAAACCCAGATGCTTCTATGAAAAATTTGTCTTTTGGTCAGGAAGCAACTTAGATATTTTAACAAAAAGAGTTTTTGGGGAACTCTTACCATCAGATGGTCTGATGAAGCATCTTTGAGGTCTTGGCTCTGCTGCTCTGCTGTCACTGGATTTTATGGGGGGGTTTTGTGTATTTGTTTTGTTTCATTTTTCCTGCTCCTGTATCACAGAGGTGCTGGAAAAGCATCTCCAGCCTGGAGATCCTGATAACCTGGGGTATGAAAGTTCTGCAGCAATGACTGCTGGAGAGTGGCTTTCCCAAAACCACTGTCAACTGGAAACTGGGGTGTTCCACATCAAAAGCAGCTGCGCTTTGGTGATGGGTAAAAAAACCTTTATATTCCTTCTTCCAGCACAGCTGTGTTGTGTGGCTGCTCTGTGAACCGTGGGAAGATGAAGTTCAGGAAAAATAATTCATATTATTCATTACTTATGAAACCCTTGCTCATCTTCTAAGGTCTTGGTAGCTCTCCCATTTGTGGATTTTTAACCCCCACCAATGGTGTTGTTTCAGGATATTTATTTGTTTGTTTAAAGGCATGTAGTGAAAGGACAAGGGGGAATGGCCTTAAGAGGAAGGAGGGCAGGTTTAAATTGGATATAAGGAAGAAATTCTTCCCTGTGAGGGTGGTGAGGCCCTGGCAGAAGTTGTCCAGAGAAGCTGTGGCTGCTCCATCCTTGGAAGTGTCCAGGGTCAGGCTGGACAGAGCTTGGAGAAGCCTGGGATAGTGGATGATGGGTTGGAACAAGATTTAGGTCTCTTCCAACCCAAACCATGCTAGGATTCCATGATTCTCTGCTGGCTGGGGATTTGGGAAATGTTTTAGAACTTCTACCTGAAAAGCACAGTCCAGATGGAGCCCAGGGTAGCCTGGGGAGGGCCTGTGGGTGTTCCAGGCTGGGTGAGTTGGAGGGCTCGCTAGACAGGGAATGACTTATTCTTCCCACTTGTCCCCAGCCTGAACGATGTTCCTGTAAACTGATGCACAGAGAAACAGCACCAGTCACAGCTGAAAGTGTGCATCATTCCTACAGATTCCTGTCATGACAACTGCAGGTCTGCTTTCCATGTTGCCTCTTCCCCCCTCCAAAATTAGCTCCTGCTGTTCCTCTGACAGGGTGGGGATGCAAAAAATCTGGCTGAACAAGTCTGTCCCCAGAGCAGTCTGAAATGTTCTGTAACAATGATGGCCAACCTTTTTAATGGGCTATATCAAAACTCAAGAACCAGAACCATCCCTAGGCAGGAGCTACTCAACCCACCCCTAATCCTTACCCAGTCCATCCCTAATAATCTGTTCTCCAAAACCAGTGAGGGAGCTGACACATCCAGATTTATTCCTGTGTCTCGTGGGTGTTTGGGATTACAAAAAGTCTCCCCAGGTTGGATGGGGCTCTGAGCAACCTGGGCTGGTGGAAGGTGCCCCTGTCCATGCCAGGGGGAATGGAATCACATGGTCTTTAAGTGGAGTTAGATGGTCTTTAAGGTCCCTCCCAAGCTCGCTGTGGGGTCACCACACCTCGAGTGCTTTTTTCACAGCCTCTCATGCAGAGAACATCTCAAAGCTGACACGGGAGGAGCCCCCCTTCTCTCCCATGAAATCCTTACTGGAGACTATCACTGCCTCAGAGTTTGAGCTGCTGAACTTAAAAAGGAACAAAGGAGTTGTTTGCAGGATACACGTCGGGAAGAGATCAAACCTGACAACTCAGCTACAGAGCCTTCCCCAGGCGAGGAGAATATACAGAACTGAATTCTATTCTATTTTCCCTCTTCCCCAGCTGCTGGAGGAAGGATCATCTCCAGAGTTCCTGGGTTTTAGCCCTGCTCTGCAGACACCCACTAAACAACCTCTCTCTAGTTAGTGAGGTAGCTCAGCACTCATCCTTCATGGTCATGGCTTGATCATCAGGTGGGGACTGGGGGGAAATGCCTGTTGGAAGGAGTCTTTCCCAGTCTCAGCATTCCAGCTGGGAAGGAGGGAGAGGGATGGTGCTGGGTCAGTACTCCTCGTGATTGCTCAGGACCAGTCAGGAACAGCCAGCACTGCACTGCTCCAGCCAAGGGGGTTTATTATCCTTGAAAATCCTTCTTTTTAGAGATGTGTCTCTTTTGACTTCCAGAACAATGCAGCCTCCCCTTCCTGCTGCACCTGTAAACTCCACCCGAGTTTGGGCGCACGTCAGGGCGGGGTGACAATCCCTTGGTTTGTGGAGGGTAAGGAAAAGGGAAGGCCAGGATGCTGGCAGGAGGTTGCCAAACTTTTCTACCCCACTCTAAAAAATGAGCCCTGATCTAAGCAGAATATTGAAACCACAATTCCAGCTCCTCTCAGCTGAAGGAGCTTTGTGAGGTGATCATTATTGTTTTCCCATCAGGTTCATTGGGATGTAGGGTGATATTAGACAAAGTGACCATTTCTCCTCTCCAGTGTCCAGCTGAACGGTCTAACTGGTGCTAAGGACGGTCTTTAAGGACAGACTGGCCCTTCCTCATCCTACAGGTAGACTGATCTCATTCGAAATGGTATTTTGGAGGTTTTGGAGGCTGCAGCCTGTTTGGGACAAGGAGCAGGACAATTTCTTCCCCTGCTCCTGAGCTCTGGGCCTGGGGCCATCCTCAAGCCCGGAATGATCTGCATCGATTCTCCTCCCCCGGATGCCACAAAGGTTCCCCTTTGCAGATCGTTGTCTCCTTGGTAACTGAACTACATCAAATCACAGCGGGCTGGAGCTCATCAGCCTGCAGAGCCCGAGCTGTGAGAGGGGAAGGAGGGGGAAGGATGGGGAAGGATGGGGAAGGATGAGGAAGGATGAGGGAAGCCTTGGTCTGGATCATGAGGAGCATCACACAGCCAGACCCACTGGGATTTTTCCCAGCTCCTGCTGCAGCTCCAGTGTATGACAGGTCTAACAGCTCACCCACCCCTTCCTCACATTCTCTGTTTGAGGAAAACTTTGCTGTCTCCAGGCACTGTCCTATCCACTCCTGATGGATCCCACAAATCTGTCTCCAGCTGTTTTGAGCCCTTCCTACTCCTACACAAAACTTGGTTATGGGGAGCAGGGGACACGGCCCAAAATTAAACCCATGGTATATGTTTAATTCTCCCCTCTGGCTGTGGGTGAAGGTGCTCCTGTGGGGGTGTTGGTTGGGTGTTTTGTGTTTTCTTCCCTCCCCCTTTTTGGTGTAACTTTGCTCTTCTTTCAGCGTCCCTGGGCTGTTTGCTTTGCCAGCAAGTCTGGAAGGTCTGGCTAATTTTGGCTTTAAATCAGAATCAGCAGAGGAAAATGGTACAAAACAGCAAAGAGTGGTTTATCCCTGACAAAATTCATCACCCTCCTCCAGGCATCTTTTTCATTCCTTCTTCACTCCAGGTCTTCTTTCCTTCTCACTGACCTTTCCTCCTCTTTCCCTTCCAAGTGGGCCCCAGCCCAAAAGTCACCTTGCAGACCCTGTCACCCAGATAGTCAAAGTCTGAAAACTCGGAGGAGAAAAAAAACCACAACCCAAACATCTCAAACTTGAGTGAGCATGCAGTGATCCCAATTCCTCCATCTTCGGAAGTCTGGGCAGAAGAAATCTCATCAAAAGACTGCTTTGCTTTTAGTATATTAGTATATTTTTTATAGATATTTATATATATATGGGTTATTTTAATTTATTTTTTTTTCCTGGCAATGACTTCAAGGGGTAGAAGTCAGTATGGGCAGAGGCATTTAGAAGTTCAAGGAACCAAAGTCCCAACTCCTCCCGATGCAATTCCTTTACAAACAGCACCAGTTGTACTTTTGGAAGGACATCATTAGACAAGTATTTTCTTTCCAGCCCCTGGCAAAAAGTCAACATTTGCATTTAAATAGTTCTTTTGCTACCAAACAGAGGCGTGTTACAGAATAGCTGCGTGGAGATAAAGATTCCTTTAAGACAGAGAGAGAGAGGGGGGAAATCTTAACCTCAGTGAAAGCCCAGCCCATTTCCCATGTTCTGTCAGCAGAGGAGAGGTTATTTATGCCTCCCAGAGTGTGCCCGCTGAGATATAATCTACTGCTCTCAGGAGCCTCTGCTTGCTGGAGGTGGAATTATAAGAATTAAAAATTACAAGCGTAAAACAAGGCCAGTCGAAAATGAAGTATTACCCAGTGGGTGTAAATAATTCATGGGCAAAATAACCCTCCTGGGTCCCCCATTGATTCATCCCACTCCACGGATGCAGAGAGGAATAATCTGTTGGAGGGGCCTTGGAAAACCTCCACGGTGCTTTCAGGGGGCCAGGGTGGTTTCTGAGGGGCTTTGGGCTATGAATGGCTCTGTGGGGAATGATCAGTGACGACACAAAATGGACTTTCCTCTGATATTAAAACCTTTCTCAGAGCTGGCTGAAAAGAAAACACCATTTGGAGAGGGAAAAAAAAAATAATTAAAAAAAAATCATGTTTTACTACTTGCTCCAAGCAGGGAGCACCAGTAATTTGCCCTGCATGTGCAGAGATCCCTGAAGGACCCATCAAAACCTCCTCTGGCAAATATTTGCCTTTCAGCACGATCAAATCCCTTTCCAAAGGAAAAACCTGGCATTTAGGAAAGGTTTTTCTAAGTCTGCTGAGTGCAGGTTGGCTCTGAGGTTAGAGGTGGAGAGTCATGAGGGATGACAAGGACCTGCAAACCCCACAGGAGCAATGTTTGGGATCATAGTGGAAAAGTTGGGATGGGAGCTGGCTAGTTCCTGAGAGGAAGGATGCTCTCACCTCTTTTCTGAGTAACAGAAACTCTCCAACATTTTTTTTTTTATTATTTTTTAAGTGTTAGAGAATCAAGGCATTACTTTATTCTGACCAGGATGTACAACACAAATCATTTCACCCACACTTTTCCCGGGTTGTGCAGAGAAAATCCTTCCATCACACATTAATTTTACTGTATTTTTCACACACTTACATAGTCAAAACCCTGCGAAATTCACCAGTTCATTGGTCCCAAGTTGCACATTTCTTGGTATTTGTGTTCCTATTGGTTATTGATCCCTTTGCCTTCGATGTTAGTTAGGTTCCCATTCTAGTTCTCTTTTCTCTTTTCCCAGACCAGGTGTCTCTGACCATGCCAGGGGTGATGTTTGGAGTTGATGTTCATTAATGGTCATTAATGGTCATTATCTTTTGTGTATCTTCTGTGCTACTCCCAGTCTGTTGAGGTGTTCAGCTCATCAGACCTCGAGTGCTGAAACAGTCCTTTGAAAAGAAACTTCAATTCCTTTCCCCCTGGGCAAAGGCAAATGAAACCCCTGACTAAAGTTACATAAAAATTTTAAACTCTGTATGATTTCTAACAGTTGGACTCAATGACCTTAGAGGTCTTTTCCAGCCTTAATGATTCTGTGATTCTGTTTCGTGATTCCAAGTCCATCAAACCCTGCCACCCTGAGAGGCTGAACCTGTTTTTTGGGAGAGTACAAGGATAAAATTGTTTGCCCATCATGAACCTGTGGAACCACTTGTGGCAGGACACTGAAGGATCCACGGTTCCAGAAACCAATCCATCAGGTTTATAGGGTAAAAAAAATCTATTAATGGTGATTAAAAACTAAATTCTCCCCCTCTGAGCAGAGCACCCATTAGACTTGTCCATGAGTGTGCCCATCATGGGTCCAAATGAGGCTCCTTTACCTGTGGCTTTTTCAGTTGCAGAAATCATAGAATCAGAAAATGATTAAGGCTGGAAAAACTTCTGAGATCATCAATTCCAACCCATCACTGCCAAATCCACCCTGAACAATGTCCCCAAGAGCCACATCCACACACCTTTAGAACACTTCCCAGGGATGGTGATTTCACCACTTCCCTGGGCAGCCTGTTCCAACACCTGACCACCCTTCCAGTGAAGAAATTTTCCTTAAAATCCAGTCTAAACCTCTCCTGGTTGATTTAATAGTATCTGATTATTTGCTTTACTCCTCATCTCCCCAGTGTGTGTCCCTAGCAGGGTTTTTGTCTGTGCTGGAGCTTAAGTGCTAGACCAGAGTGTTTCTTTCTGGGAGGGTTTCATTTTGTGTGATGTGTTTATTAGCCCGTGCAGTTGTGTGGTAACAGTAGTTTCAGTACAGATGTGTGGGAATGGTGAGGAATTAATGAATTTTGGGATGTTTTATGGAAGAAAAAATCCAGTGTTGTGCACAAACACACTGGTGCATTGTCCTGTCTGGGTTTATCACCTACTGGACTTCCCCTGGTGCACATTTGGTGTCTTCCAATAATTTTTTTTTTTTTTTTTTGAGCTGGCTGAGGGCATTTTTCCACTTTGTTTTCCAGAGAGAAAAGCTGGAGTGAGGTTGTTTGTACCTACAGTTTGTAGTAGCAGACGCTCTCCTGTTTTCCATGGCTCTGCTAAACTGGTGAACCAGTAAGGAAAAAGTTTCCTGCAGGTCAGAAACTGATTCTCAAGACAAGAAAAGGTTAATTACCTTAGGAGGAAGAGAAGAGCCAGAGGAAGTACTACTTGGACACCTAAGCATGAGCTTTGAAATAGGAAATGAGTAAGAAAAGAAGCCAGTGTTTGAAAGGAGGGGACACAGCTCTGGCTACTGGGATTATTCATTCTCAAAGGAAACATAAATGAGCTAAACAAGGAAAATGCCATGCAGAGATCACACATTGTTTTTAAGGACAGGCCCCTAGACATGATCCCCACTGCTGAGCTGTGACCCAGCTCCCAATCAATCTCTCCTTCTTGAAATGTCACTAACCTGCACTTAAGTGCAATAAGCCTTCCCAGCCTAATTGAAATTCTGAGCCAGAGTCAGGAGACATTTGCTTCAAGTAGTGTTTTAATTGTCTGCTCCCCAGGCTGGCAACAGAATATTTTGTGCCTTGTATTATTCAGGGAGACACCAGAGCTCAACCTTTCCCTTCAGGCTTGTGCCCCTCCTGTCTTGGGTTGCTGTTCTGTTCTTTATTTGGCCTGTGCTCACGCACTACCTGCGTGGATTCTCCTGTGTCTGCTCAGCCAGGGATCAGAACCAGCCCATCTGCTTGGATGCGGCTTTTTGATTCCACTTTTTATCTAGAAATAGATAATTTCCGGGAGGCATCAGGCCGAAACCAGACCCCTGGGCTTCTGTAGCCTGGAGTTATCTTTTTTTCTTAGGTTTAAGACAACTCCCTTTTCCCAAGCACTTGTCATTATGACTTTCCATGCACCAGTTGCTGTAACCAGGAGATTATTCTGGCAGAGAGTGGAGGAAGACTCGAACTCCCCGTGGCCTTTCCCTTTCCTCCCACAAGTGCTGCACTGAAGCCATGTCCAGAGGGCACAAAACCAGGTGGAAGTTACAGAAGCCACCACAAAACATTGGATTAGGCCAGGCATCCTCAAGAAGAGGCAAAATGAGCCTTAATGACCATCTTAATCCTGGTCCTGTTGAACTTTTGTTGGCATTGGGTCAAACTCCAGTCTGTGCTGCAGTTTGGAGGAGCTGGGCGATTCATTTCCCTTCGAGAACTTTCCTGTCCTCCTTATAAAGGGGATTCCTGTTGCCACTGAAGATGAATAGATCACACGGACACAGGTGGTGAAAAGAAGAGAGAGTTTATTTTTCCTCCCAGGATTTATAGGCTTCTGACCACGGCCAGGGATTGGATGGTCAGGATAACACTTTCTCACTGCACTGGCCATGAGAGATGCCCATCACAAGATGTGTAACAGAAAGAATGTACACATATCTATGTTTACAGTTACTGTCCTGGGAAAGTCCTTAGAAAACCATGTTAGCAAGCTCAGAAGCTGAGTTTTCAGGGCGACATCTCACCCTTTTTGGTTTAACAAAAAGAAAAGAAAAAAGAAAAATGAACAAAGAAACTAGCAACATTATAAACAATCAAAAGGATAAATAATAGGAAAATCCAATACTCCATACAATCAGAAGGCTGTAATTTCAGGGTGATAGATTCCTACAAATGCCCTACATGGACTCAGCCATGCCATCCTCTGTGGACCAGAATCAAGCAGAACAAAAACCTTCCTTACCTGTCTTGACTGTTCTCTGTGGGCAGGTACCACGCCTGTCCAAGGTGGGTTTGGTTACAATCCCTTTCTGGGTAAGGTTGTGACTGGTGGGGTTTTTGGGCTACAACAGGCTTAGTAAAAACCACAGGGTTGTTTCCAGTTGGGATCTATGTCCATAGATCATGGCCACAAAGAGCAAAATTTGTCTTTCCCAGTTTCAGCACCTTCCTACCTCATCCTATTTCCCATCATTAGCAGAAACACTCCCACCTTGGAAATCAGGCAAAGATGGCTCTTCTGAGGTGATGCATGAGATTTCTGACAAGCCTGAGCACACATCCAGAGTCCTGTGATGCAGCTGGTCCTGCCCCTTCGGAGGGCACGGCTCCCTGCACACCTCAGATGCCCTGTTTGCAGTTTGGTGTGCACGGAGCACCTGCAGGTCCTGTCCTGAGAGGACGCTGCCAAAGGGACAGCTGGACACGGCTGTGAGTCAGCAGGAGCAGACCAGGCACCTGGATAGAGCGAGTTCACCACCTGCCTGCAGCAGGCAGGGCTGTTCCTTCTCCTTTTATACAGCTTTGGCTTGTGGTTCCTGCTCATTTTAACCACTTGTGGTTCTCTGCCATCTCTCATCCCTGATGAGAGAAGGATTTCTCTGGCCAAAAAACATCCTCGATGCCTAAGGAGGCCATTTGGTTTCCTCCTATAATCAGCAGAGAGGAATGGGTGTTTCTAGCAACATGTCCAAATATAAAGTCTGTATTTTCAGAGTTCTTATTTTCCTCCTTTATTTACGAAGTGCGCAAGTAGCCAGATCTGCACCAAAGACCTCTAAAACCACCTGGGCTTGTTGCTCACCTGGCAATGCTCTAGAGGGGGGTCTGGGATCTTGCAGTGAGCTCAGAATACAGATCAGGCTGCTTTTGTCTTTCTTCCCTTTAAATCCTGCTCTGTGGGGAGAAGTGGCCCTTGTGAGGGGAGGAAATTGTGTTTTATGTGATTTGGAGTTCCTCAGAGCTCTGTTCTCCTGTCAGTGCCCCAACAGCTGAGTGCTCCAGGCTGCAGAGGTGGAGACTTGAGCTGTGCCTGTTATTCATGGGGTTTCTTCTCACTCCTCCTGGTAAGATGAACTCACAGTCTCTCCATTTTCAACTTTTTTTTTTCTTGCTAACATTTTTTGGGTGCAGCTTCACTGATTTCTTGCTCTCATTCCCACACATTCCCACACTGCCTTTTGAGACGGATTGAGAAGAAAAAAAATACCCCAAGGGCTGGTAACAGTGTTTAATTTGACACATCTGGACAGTTTTGGAGGGTGGAGCCCCCTCACATTATCTTTCCTCATAACCCAGCTTGGCCAGCACCATTTCTTATGCTGAGCTCCTATTTTGAAGTCCACACATTCTTTTAGCTCCCACCAGGAGACACCAGAAAAGGCTCAGCCTCCAAATTTTCACCCTTTATTTTTGATCTATAAAGTTGGACCACCTGAATACCCCCCACAGAAAGATTTCTTGCAGTTTTGGTGGCAATAAATGGGCTGATACTCCCCTTTAGCCTGTTTTATCCCAGGAAACCTCAACGGGAAGTGCAAGGAGCACTTTGCTAAGAAGAAATGGAGATACACAGATACTTCCATCTATTGAGATGTGCAACCCAGGACACAGTGGGCTTAAAAAGCAATTTTCACATTAGGGATGGATAAAAGCCAAGACCAGGTGTGCAAGGGTGAGATATTTGCTTTGGTGGCAGTTTGCACAGCTGGGAAGTGCTGGTGCTAATCCTGGTGCTTGGGTAATACCTAAAAATATCTCACAGATGTGTAAAATCCATGGATTGTGCCAGATCCACACTTGGTCTTGCTAAACAGCTCGGCCAGTAGATGTTGCTCTTGGCTCATATTGATGTGCTCAAAAAAAAAAAACCAACAAAAAAGAAATAGATTGATGTATCCAACCTGAGACATTTGGGAAGCCTCTGAAGCCAGGCACTGCAGATCCAGCCTTCACCAGCTTCCTGCTTTTGGCCTTCATGGGCCATCCCAGAAGACTCCAGAGAAAAATGAAATGGGACACAGCTCCTCAGACAGCAGTCACGGGTAATTAGTAGGTACAGTTATTAGAGGTTGTTTGCCTTGTGTGAAGTGAGAATTGCTGGCCCAGCAGTTGGTATCTCTAGGGGAGGTTGCCTTCATAGAATCACAGAATGTTTTGGGTTGGAAGGGACCTTAAAGATCACCCTGTTCCACCCCCTGCCATGGGACAGAACCTTCCACTATCCCAGCTTGTTCCAAACCCCATCCAACCTGTCCTTGGACACTTCCAGGGATGGGACAGCCACAGCTTCTCTGGGCAACCTGTGCCAGGGCCTCACCACCCTCTGAGTGAAGAATTCCTTCTTAATATCTCATCTAAAACCACTCCTGCTTGTCCTGTCACTATCTGTCCAGGTAAGAATTCACTCTCCCTCCTTTTTAAACCCTCTTTAACTACTGGAAGGCTGCAATGAGGTTGTCCAAAAGGGATTTAGCCATGTTCCTCTTTCCATGGAGTGTTACAGGGAAAGGGAGTCACCTGGTGCACTGGCTCTCCATCCTGAGCAGTCCTGGCAATCCAGGATGACCCAACCACTCCTGACTCCTCCAAGCACCAAAAGGGAAAAAGGAGGCAGGGAAATCTTCCACCATCTGTCTCCAACCTCTATTCTCATATAGTTTAATTTCCAGTCAATCTGGGGAATGTGCTGGGAGGAAAACACCACCCTTGGTCGGCCCAGAACCTGCCTATTTGTTCAGATAATTTTGTAGCAGAGGGATATTTGCCTGCCTTCCCTCACAGAAAAAAAAAAAAAAAAAAATAGCTAATGCACATGATGATTAGCAATTAAGTAGGGTCGATAATTTGTGAAGTGGTCTGAATCTCTGTATATCTGTTACCAAACCCACTCCTCTCTTCCCTCTCCACACACACTCACTGCCTCACTCTGTAGCTCAAATCAGAGCAGCAATTAGGCCCTGCCTCATGCAGGCTCTCAGGATCAAGGACTGTCTGTGACTGTTTTGCCTATGGAGTGCCAGTCCCAGAACGAGTCTCATTTTACTCAAGGCCTCTTAACACTGCTGGAATATAAATGGCAAATGGGAACAACAGGAAAAGTCATTTACAAATTCCTGGGTAAATGCTGAGCCTTGGTGGCATCTCTTCATCTGTGATGATATAATCGCTCAATTCTCTGCCTTTCTTTTCTTAAGCAGGACCTCAGACCGAGGGAATTTCACATCAGATTTGTCTCTAGGAACAAAGGGGTTTAAGCCTTTAAGACCTTGATCTCTCAGGGCTGAAGATTATCAGAATGAGGGACTGGATCAGCAGACTCAGGGTTAAGAAATTCTTGTGGAGATGCTTTCATTGGGGAAGAGGTTTTCTTTTAGTGGTGATTACAGGAGAAATCAGAGGGAGATGTCACCTGTAGCAAGGTAATGTCTGCTCTACATCAAGGCATTATAAAGAGCAAGAGCTTAACTCCTATTTAGTTCTCAGGCTAAAAACACAGGCTGAGACCACAGCTCTGCTGCCTGCAGGGCCACACAAATTCCATTTGGCATTTCCTTGTGCCGCTCTGGGACTTTGAGGGGGCATAACAAACACGTGTGAATAATCCCCTCTCACCACTGATAGGAAAGGCAACGACTTTGGGAACGGTCAATTACAAATCAGGCTGAGAATTGCTTTATTCATTCTAATCCAGGGTCTCTGGGGGATCTGTGAGCAAATTGCTGTGCCTGCAGTCTGTTTTGTAGTGCCCCAGCTTCAGATTCCCAGCAATGATGCTAGGGACTCACATACCACACCTCAGTGTCGAAAGATCAATATTAACCTCGTCATTATAATGCTGGTAAAGGTTGATGATATTGATTTCTTGTCCTTGGTGCCAAGGCATGTTGGATACCACGTGGTGATTATCCCAGACCCAGAACTGCAGCTGCTGCCTCCTGAAAGTCTCATTAAGCAGCCTGAAAGGAGCTTCTCATTTGAGTGCCTCCAATGGTTTGAACCTATCCCTGCCTTCTCTTTGGACTGAAGAAACTGGGGAATTTAGGATGACATTCTCTACTCAGAGAGTGGTGAGGCCCTGGCATAGGTTGCCCAGAGAAGCTGTGGATGTCCCATCTCTGGAAGCGTTCAGATCCAGGTTGGATGAGGCTCTGAGCAACCTGGGATAGTAGAAAGTGTCCCTGGCCATGGCAGGAGGGTTGGAACTCAGTGATCTTTAAGGTCCCTTCAAACCAAAACATTCTCCCATTCTATGATTTAACCTCCCCCAAATTCTCCCTCACCTCGCCCAAGTGTTGCATGAGCCAGCCATTCTGCCCGTGCTCCTCTTCATGAGGGGACTTGGAGAGAGGCAGAGGCACAGAGACAAGCCTGAAACCTGCTCCCTTCTGCAGTGGAAAACACGAGCAAGGTGTCAAGGGTTGGGACTGAGAGCGTCTTTCCAACGAGGCAGCCTGGATTCACCGTGCAGGGTGAGTGGATCCGACAGCTCGGAGGAGGAGAGGACCCCGGCAGGAGAAATGCCAGCTGACAACCTGCTTGTTCCCAGCCTGCCTCAGAGGTGACCACACAAAAAAACACTTCCCTGCGGTTTTCAGACACCTCTGTTCCCCTTCCAGGCAAAATCCACATCACTGACATCTCTGTTTGAAGAGGGATTGGCTGTGCCTATCAAAACAACATTAAATATTTGGTTTAGTAGTGCAGAGGTGCTGCCTCAGCTGGAGTTTGCCTTTCTGGCTCTATCCTGGGAGCTGGGAGGCACAAATTGTACGGTGTCCCCATCAAAACTGCCCTGAGAGGAGACACTTGGCTTCTGGCTTGTCCCCCTGGATGATTTTCTCTCTGTCCTCCTGGAAGATGTTCAGCTGAAGACAACTTGACTCCTCTCAGTGTTGTAAAGACACCATGGGCAAGCCTTTTAGCTTCACACACCTCCCCAATTCATCCTGCAGAAGCAAAAATGGCACAGCCCTGCCTTGCAGTGCTCTTGTGGCGAGAAATATATGACAGCTCGTGGAGGAGTGAGAAACTGCAGTCTTGGGGACCACAGGAATCCTTCAGGTGGAAATGCTGTCCAGGAAACAAGATGGAATTGCATGGGCTTGCAGATCCCTGGGTGTTGCAACATTTCATGGCATTTATGGGTTTATGCAGTGTTCTGCAAGTGTTTTATAGGTGAAAACCATGGCCCTTCAAGCCAGGAAAGATGGAACAGAGAATCATTGAATTGTTTAAGTTGGAAAAGCTGTCTAAGATCATCAAGTCCAGCCATTAACCCAGCACTGCCAAGCCCACCACCAAACCAACGTCCCCAACAGATCATGCAAAGACCTGAAAGGAAATTTCACGAATGCTCTCCTCTGGTTGCCTTTTATGAAAATAGACAGTGATCCTGGTGTCAGGGAAGTTTCACTCAGCTCGGGCTGCACAGTTAGATTTGAATGGGATCATGTATTCCTCACCACAGGGAGATACATGTGGCTGAGCTAATCCACCCCCTCTCTGCTTTGCACTGGGGTCTGCAGCAACATGGAGAAGCAAACAGTGCGTGAACCAGCTCTGGTGCGATTTATACAACTTCAGAGAGGTTCAGGGCGGGGAAGCATTTCATTCCTCCCTGGTGGTGCAGGCTGGGTTTCTCTTCACAAGTCTGTTCGCTAATATTTTGCCTTCTCTGCTTTGAAATGAGTTAAGTGATTAGGCCTCTATGGCTTTCTTATGGGAAGATCCTTCCATGGTTTTATTTGATCTCCCATTCAGACTAAACATTCCCTTTCTCATTTCCCTGCCCACCTCCCCCACTATTTCCACATAAATAATCTCTCTTTATCCCTCGTGTTTCATTTGCAGGGATTCATGTAATAAGCACAGCTTTATGCTGGGTTTCCTTGAAAGCTGCATACTGGCCTCATTTCCATCTTCCTTAAGTGATTTGTAGAGCAGAGGGAGATTGAAGCTGGTCCTAAATGATTGTCCAGATTTGACCCCGTTACCTTAATTTGCAGGGACTTGTGAATGCTGTGGGAATCAGTGGCAGCTTTGAAAAATCACGTCATTTATTTGGGTGCCCAGAAGTGAGTGACCTGGGCAGATTTTGGCAATTTTGGTGGTGGGAAATACTGGCCTGAACTCCAGCTGGCTGTGCCCTGACCACATCTCCATGAAGGAGAGTCACAGGGTTAAAGTCAAGGTAGGAAGAGGTCAAGCAACAGGGAAAGTACCAGGAAGCATCTTGTTGGCCAGATTAGGGGTTTTTTGGCCCAATATCCTTTCATTAGTAGTGGCTACCAAGGGAAAATATCAGAACAAGACAAACATACAACATCCAGACAGCCTGAAAGGAGGTGGTGGCCAGGTGGGGCTTGAAATCTTCTCCCAGGCAGCAAGACAAAAAGAGAGAATGTGCCAGGAGAGATCAGGCTGGACATCAGGAAGAATTCCTTCACTGAAAGGCTTGTCAGACATTGGAATGGGCTGCCAAGGGAGGTGATGGAGTCACCATCCCTGGAAGTGTTCAGGGAATGATTGGATGTGGCACTGAGGGCTGTGATTTGCTCAACAAAGTCAGAGGTTGGACTTGATGATCCTGAAGGTCCTTTCCAACTTTGTACAACTCATCCGCTTGAAGCCCAGGGAACTTCTGAGCAAGAGCTGCTGGGTTTCTATCTATTAACATTTATGGGTTTGCCTTTCATGCATTTCCCCAGTTATGTTTTATATTCATGGAAACTTTGGTTCCTTTTCCTGCTGTGAAAACATTGCACCATTTGACACAGCTCTGTGTCTGTAAATTATGTCCTTCACTGGGTTTGCACCTGCCTCCTGCCTGTTCCACTTGATACCCCTCAATTCCAGCACTGGAAAACTCAGGGAGCAGGCAGTCCCTGGTTACCTTGCCCTGCAGCTCATGAACTTTTAATGCATGTTTATCATTTTTCTCCCCTCACCCATCTCCTTTCCATGGAGAAAAGTCAAACAGTCGTGGAATTGGTTTGGTTTGCAAGGAGTCTTAAAGATCACCTCGTTCCTTTCTTGTTCTGGGACACCTCCCACTATCCCAGGTTGCTCCAAGCCCTGTCCAACCTGTACTTAAAAACTTCCAGGGATGGGGCAGGCACAACTTCTCTGGAAAATCTGGGCCAGGGCCTCACCGCCCCCACAGTAAAGAATTCCTTCCTTTTATCTAATCTAAGTCTACCCTCTTTCAGCTTAAAACCGTGCTTTTAACCATTGTCCTATCACTGCATGTCCTTGCAATGAATGATTTTGCTTTTTAGGGAGCTTGGGGCATTGTTTTTTATGCACACAATCTGCAAAACAGCAAAGTGTAACCTGGGATTTATGTTGGAAAGGGCAGAGAAGGAACCACTGGAACTCACTTGTGCTGCTGTGGACTTTCATTGCATGGGACACAAAGAGGGGACATCTCACTGAAAGATCGCTCTCTTTTTTCCCACAGAAGGAACAAACTGAATGTATGATTTTCCAGGGAACAATCACTGGTTGGTGGAATAGAAGGATGTCTTCAGAACAGCCCCTTCTGGACTTGCTCTTTCCCAGCACAGTAGAAAGGAGAGTGATAAAGGAGCAGCTCCCTCACTTACCCCATTGTGTAACAAATTCAGGATTCAGATGGTATAAGACAATCTCACTCTTGATTTTCCTTCAGTATCCTTCCCCCTATTTGCATAAGAAATGACATTTTTTCCACTCATTTGCTAATTGAGATGATTCAGAAACTGTGATACAGATTCCACTACAAGTATTGTCAGTGGTAGCACACAGAGCTGTGGTGGGGTTTTTGCAGTCTGGACATGTTCTTCAGACAAAAAAAATGCCCTGACCCGCTGAGTTGGAGACAGCTGCCAACAAGACATGTCTTCAGCTCGGGTCAGTGAGAGGCTAAATCCAAAAATGCTAAATCGGAGGTGGATGTGGAGTGTCAGCAAAGCTCTTTTTGCTGTGCTCTATTGATTGTCTCATGTAGATTCCTTAGTTTTTGCTGTTGTCACTGCCATCTAATTTAAGGGATTGCTGTTAAATTAAAAGGCATGATTGACTGACTGTCATCTGAGACACATTGCAGCTGTCAGCTGCAAAGATAAACTCCGGATCGGGATGCAAATCTTCCCGAAGATCAAGGGTGTTTGGACGAGGTGTCTAAGTGGAGCCCTCTCAGTTAATTTGCAGTAGGAAAGACCCATTCTTTTGGCATCTCTGCTTAAGATTCAGGAAGAGAAATGCCAAATATGAGCTTGCTGGTTTATGTAAACCATCTTGGAATTTTCTCCATTTAACCGGAGAATTAAAATGCATTGGGTCAGCCTTGCATGAAAACTAATTTGTTTTAGTCCATGATCATGATAAGAACTGACTGAGGAGGATCAAAAAACTCTTTAGAAACTGGATTAAAGGCCTCCCTGAATGATGGGCACTCAGACCAGCCACGAGCCCCAGATGCAACAGCCACCTTTGTTAAAACACATTCTAGGAGCTTGGGCTGCTCTCCAAAAATAAAAAAAATGCAAGTTAAACCTGGCTGTTTGATCAAGATGACAGCTGCTGGTTGTGATGGGGACCTCTGGAGCTGGAGGCATGAGCCACAGCTCCTCCAGTTTAGGGGGATAAAGGGCAAGGTGAGAGAACTCCGTGGTTCTACGAGACCTTAGCTGAGAAAAACTTCACAAAGTGGGAAGGGGTTGGGTGTGTGACCTTCAGAGGATTCAGTGCCTTTGAAAAGCAAAACCCTTTATAGAGCAGTTGCAGCAGCCTCATTATTTGTGGATTAAGGACAGATGGCAACTCAAGCCGCATCGATCAGCAGGAGCAGCAGTTTGCTGAGAGCTCATGGAATGGGACCCCAGGGGTAGCAGGGACTGCCTGCAAAGGGTCCCATTAACTTCAGAGCCAGTCTGCACTGCATTTCCTGTGGTGTCCTCGCTTCCCAGCACCAAAAAAACACCCAGCCTTGTGCTGGCAATGGAAGAAGGGGCAGAGCGAGGGATTGTGTGGTGGGCAGGTGGGGATGAATGTTTTCTAGAGGATGGGGAGTCACTGGGGCTGTGTCAGCTCGACAAGCAGAGGCTGAGTGACGGGGAGCTGTGCAGCCTCTGCAGGGACCACATCACACTTTCATCCCTCCTGCAGCTTCTGCACTGGGCTAAAAGCATCTGTGGGATGCCACAGCCATTGGAGATCATTCTTTTCATAGAATCATGGAATCATTAATATTGGAAAAGGTCACCAAGCCTGACCACCAGTGTAGCACCCCCACTATGTTTGCCACCACCGTGTCCTCCAGTGCCACATCCACACCTTGTCTGAAGACTCACAGGGATGGTGACCCCACCTCTTCCCTGGGCAGCCTGTTCCAGTGCTTTAATAACCCTTTCTGTGAAGAAATTTTTCCAGATAAATCATCTAAAACTCCTCCTGGCACATCTTGAGATCATCCTGTCACTTGTTACTCGGGAGAAGAGACTGACACTCACCTCGCTACAAGCTCCTGTCAGGGAGTTGTAGGGAGAGATGAAATCTCCCTTCAGCCTTTTTCTCCAGGCTGAGCCCCCCCAGCCCCCTCAGCCACTTGTTTCCAGAAACCAGATGCAGCAGTGGGCACAAGAACCCTGTGTTTTCCCTCATGGCACAGCATTTTCCCCACTGAAAGGTGGCATAGGAATAACTTCATATAATAGACCCTTTATCACTTGTTTACAGCTCCACTAAAAAAGACAAATCACTTGAAGCAGTGAAGGACTAGACCTGGGAAAAGAAGGGGGTTTTCAAAAGGTTTATCTGACAGACAGTAAACAAGACAAATAACATGCAGCATTTAATTTGTCAGGACCATGGTACAACCTGATGATAAAAAAAGACTGCTCCATAAAGTGGGGAGTACCTTTGTCTTGGCTGTAAATGCCTGGGTTGATTTACTAAGTGCCCTGGTACTTCTCTGGCTCCTCTGTGTTGCTCACAAATGGGATGGAATCTGAGGAGTAAGAGGAGGAAGGAAGTTATCTGTGCTCAACCTCATAAACTGATCTCATTCCAATTAAGGATTTGAGATCATGACAGTTTTTATCTTATTTTGCCTGGTTCTCCCATTGCTGGGGATAATCAGAGTAAGAATTACCCCCTCTGCCCCTCTCAGGTGAGACCCCACCTGCAGAGCTGCCTCCAGCTCTGGGTTCCCCAGCACAGGAAGGACCTGGAGCTGTTGGAGTGAGTACAGAGGAGGCACCAAGGGGATCAGAGGGATGAAGCAGCTCTGCTGTGAGGGAAGGCTGGGAGAGCAGGGATTGTTCAACCTGGAGAAGCTTTAGGGTTATCTAATTGTGGCTTTCCAGTACCTGGAGGGAGCCAGCAAGAAATAACGGAGAGAGAATATTTACAAAGGCCTGGAGTTACAGGACAAGGGGGAATGGCTTCAAACTGAAAGAAAGAAGGTTTGGCTTGGATATCAGGAAGAAATTCTTCCTTGTGAGGGTGGTGAGGCCCTGGCAAAGGTTTTCCAGAGAAGCTGTGGCTGCCCCATCCCTGGAAGTATCCAGGGCCAGGTTGGAGGGGGCTTGGAGCACCCTGGGATAGTGGAAGGTGTCCCATGGCAGGGCAGTGGAAACAAGATTATCTCTTCTTGAGGTCCCTTCCAGCTCAAGCCATTCCATGATTCTATGATTTAAGAAATCAAACACTGGCACCTTCGTTATCCCTCCTTCTTCCCTGTAGTGAGACCAGGCAGCATTAATCTTTCTGTGTATTTTAGGGGATCAGTCCCCAAAATGTAGAACTGTTTGAATAATCCATCATCAAACTGGGGACACCAGAACAACCAGTGAGTCCAGGCCCATATTTTTCTTCCAAACACAATATAAAATAACTTCTAAGGACACTGGAGCAATCATACATTTTTTCTCAACAAAAAGCATCCCAAATAAATCGCAATCCAAGCCAAGGCTTGCATGAAGCTGCTTTCGCCCTTCCCCAGCCTCACTCCTAATCTGCAAGGGAGTGAGATGAAAGAAGGACATCCTGAGAAGGGCAAGCCAGGAGCTGATTAACTCCTAAATGGGTTTGGTTACAGATATCCTATTGATCAGCTCGAGCCTGGCATCGGGATACCTCCCATTACACCGAAGGTTTCTCTTACAAAGGAAACACAATCTGTCTCCCATGAGGAGATGGAAGACAAGCTGTTTAGGAAAGTGACCAGCACAGAAAGTGACTTTTGAGGGAAAGACAGTCTTCTTCAAGGTCAAGTATTTGCTTTGTGCCAGTAACAGCTCCATCCTCCATGCTGATGCCAGGATCTCTGGGCACTTTGCTGGCAAGTTCACTGCCCTCCATTTCCTTCCTGCTCCATTTTTCCATGTTATTCTCATGATTAAGTATCTGAGTAGCTTCCATGGCCATCAGCAGTGGGAATGTTGCTGAGCCTGTGTTTATTTTCACTCTGTCTTGGGGGGAAAAGTTAAACCACAACCAGGCTGGAGGTAGCAGAGTATGAACTCGTGCGTTTTTGCTGTGGAGCTGGATGAGTATTTGCCCATCCCTGTTCAGGAGGGTGCTGATAATGTCCCCAAATTCTGATCTGGCACCTAGTTTGGCTTGTTTTTCCAGGCAGGGCTGGTGTCCTGTCTAGGGTGTGTAGGGACCAGCAGAGCAGTTCAGGGAGACTGAGTCAGCTGAAGTGGATCATCTGCATCTCTGAATTCTCTGGCTGTTGGCAAGGGAAAAAAAAAAGGGGGGGGATATTTCATTTTTATTTTAAAAACAAGAATTTTCCCAGTGTTTCCTGTCTTAAAAAAAACGCTGCATCTTTAGCTCGTTATCCTTATCTGCCTGAGCACAGCACAGAGCTGAATCCCCTGGACCTGAAACATCTCCAAGGGTAGCTGTGGGTAATGAGAGAATTCACAGCAGGAAAAGCAGCCATGTGAAAGTGGCCACCTCTGGGCTGAAGGGCCACCTCTGCTCCTCCCCATGAGGTGGACAAATGATGGAGCAGAACAGTGAAGCTGAGGCTTATTCCAGCAGATTTTAGATTGCTGCGTGTGGCCGATGAGGAGCGAACTGACCACTGAGGGATGTGACAGCTTATCCATCACCTGAAAGGATTGGATAATCCCCTGCTGTCTTTTACAACCCAAAACTCAGCCTTGCTGTGCTCCCTGCAGGTGTTTGGTCTGTGGGATGCCAGCCAGATTCAGATGGTTTTCACAGTCCATCCTGCCACCAGCATTTATGGATGTTCCACCTGGGCCGGTTGCTTTTGGCAGGAAGCAGGAGAGACACCAGTGGAGAAGGCTGCAGAGGTTCAGAATTCCCTTTAAGTAGCAGGATCATCCCTGCAGCCAGGTGGTTTGGTGGATCCATCCTTTTTCAGAGCTGTAGATTGTGGTACACTGGGGAAAGCTGAGTGTTGCTGACACCAGCACTGAGCGTGGCTGGGGAGAGGAGCCAAAAATGCACTTTCATCTTACGGTGCTCACAGGTTACTCCCCATGGGCTCTGCAAAGAGTGCTGGAGGAGAATGTCATTCCCATGTTATTCCCCCACCAAAGCTGTCCCTGACAGCGGTGCCTCTCTGTGCCTGGTGGGGTCTGCAGTGTGGGGAAAGGAAAAGTCTTTTTTTTTTTTTTTTTTTTGAAATATGAGTGGTAGAGCCCTTATCCCTTCTCACCTTCCTTGTCTTCACATCGTGTGTTTGTGTGGTGGCACAAGGAGGAAACACAACCTCACTGATGGTGGATTTGTACCTTGAAGTGGTTTTTGCTCGTGTCTTCTGAGGTTAGAAGCCAACAGGACACAAAATGGGCAGAGTCTTGTCAGAGGGGAGCTCTTTGCTGCAGTAAGCACAGGAGGAGCAGGGCTAGTTGGAATCATAGAATATCCTGAGGTGGAAGGGACCCCCAAGGATCACTGAAGTCCAACTCTTGGCTCTGCACAGGACAGCCCCAAGAACCCAGTCAAGTGCCTGAAGGTGTTGTCCAAGCACTTCTTATACTCTATAAATAGGAATAACTGAAGAGAAGTCAATATAAAGTCAGGCAATGCTTCTCCCTTCCCCGTCTTGACTTTCTGGGCTACCCTGCAGTGTCCAGCCCCACCACTTTTTTAAAGACACCCCAGTTTTGAGTCTTGGCAGCTGGTACATGGCAGGGTCCTCTGGGCCGGTGCTGCCTTGGCTCCCCTGGGCGCTGGGCTCTCTCTGGGGCTGACGGGGCTTTTCTGGATCTTGCCCAGGTGGTTGGAACTCCTGGTCGGCTTGGGGCGACTGCACCAAGGACTGCGGGGGCGGCCTGCAGACCCGCATGCGCTCCTGCAAGCCCCTTCCCAACGAGGGCCTGGCCTGCGAGGGAGTCCTGGAGGAAGGACGGCTGTGCAATAGGAAGGCTTGCAATAGTAAGTGGAGGCATGTTCCCTTGCACGCGCGGGGCCGGGGCGCCCTTCCCGGGAGGAGGAGGTTGGCCTCATCCCCATCAAGGATGGAGGGTGCTCCAGAGGCTCAGGGAAGCTGAGCTGGAGCAGTGAGCCCAGGGGGAAGTGTGGAGCCGGCTGTGCATGGCGCTGCCCGTCCCTGCCTGTCTCGCATGCACGTGCTGGCACGGTCCTCCACCACCCTCCAGACCTTCAGCCCAAAGAATTCATAGGAATCCATAAGCAGGCTTGCATCAGGTTTTCATAGGTTGGTGGTAAATCTGCCGTGTCCTGAAGGGCTTTTTATTTTTTTCAGTTCTCCTAAATAATTAAAGCTAAGAGAGATGTTAATCTTGCTTCTTCTTGGTTTAGTTCAAGAGCAGTGACCCTGCCCCTTTCTTTTACAAATGGAAGCCCCCGGTGACAAGATGTAGAGAAAGATCTGGCTGTTATGGATTGAGTGATGCAAAGGCTTCGGTGTGTGCTCCACTCTCCCCCTGTAATGCATCCTCTTTCCAGGTCCTCTTCTCCAGAGAACAGGGCACAGCGTGCCCACACCAGTCAGAGACTGATGGGTTGAACTCCAGCACTTTCATCCCCAGTTCTTCTATTGCTTTAAGCTGTGTTGAGAGTGGGATAGAGGAAAAGCCAACTGCAGACACAGCTCGGCTCAACAAATGCAAGCAAATCACTGGTTATAATTATTCCCTTCTTTTTATTTCAAATTCAGAGTAGAGAATGTTTGAATAACTCCTCTGACTAGTCAAATAACTAAGGAAAGTTCAACCATCTTCAAAGGCTGCGAAGTATCTCCTGATAAGGGGGAAGTTCAAATAAAGGGACATAAATATATTACTCTAATAAGGGCTAAAATAATTTCATGCATTTTTTAACATTTCCATAAATTTAAAATATGTTGCAATTAGGCTTAGACTTTTTTTTTTTTTTTCAAAGGAAACCTGGTATCTTGAATTCCGTCTCCTTGACTCACAATTGCTAAATTCCCTCTGAAGTTTGCCCACACCAGGGATATTTAATCCGTGTGTCCCATGCTTGGTGGTGACTTTGTATTCATGACTCAGCTGTGGCTTGTAGGGAGAATAGGAGTGCAAAGACCTGGAAGCTGGTCCTGAAAAAAGTCCAGCTGTGGGATTGGGGTGTGCCTGAGTGGGGTTGGAGGAAGGGCCACACCAGTCTTGGTGAACAATGTGTGAAAAAAGAAGAAGGGATGGCACTGGGAGTGGGACAGGGGGATCTGCAGGGCTGTCACTCTTTGAACATGGCAACACATGGGATAACAGGCAAAAAAGCTCCTCAATGTGTCCCTCCTATGCTGGGTGAACTAGGGGGGAACCCAGTTCAGCAGATTCTCTTTGCAAGACATCCTTCCTCATCCCTAACCATCTTCCAAGCTGTCCATGACCTGTTTGATTCTTCTGGCAGCCCTCTTGAAGTGGTGAGAGGGGGAAGACCCTGTTTTCCAGGGGGAAGACCCTGTTTTCCAGGGCCAGCCTCATCAGCA
Source organism: Pseudopodoces humilis (assembly GCF_049639895.1). Taxonomy (NCBI): domain Eukaryota; kingdom Metazoa; phylum Chordata; class Aves; order Passeriformes; family Paridae; genus Pseudopodoces; species Pseudopodoces humilis. The sequence continues at coordinate 2,089,842 of NC_142200.1, read as the reverse complement.
CTGAGTAGGGGGTGTAACATCTTCCCTTGATCTTCCCTAGGGGCAAAACTTTGGTTCTTTTTCATGACAGATCTTGGTTCTTCTTCATGATAGATCCCCTGAGGTTGTGGGGCAAGGAGGGATGGAGAACTGTGGGGACTGGGTTGGATTTCCATGGCGTGGAGTGCAGCAATGAAGAATTAATTGGTTTTTACTCATTCTTTACTTCGCTTTTTCGCAGAACACAACACTCAGCAAAGCCAATCCTAAGTGCAAAAAACCTGAAGGGGCTATGATTCAATAAATCATTTCACTTGTCTTGCTGTCCTTCTTCCATTGCATTCCCAGTCAATTCCTCCTCCAAATAGCAATGAGATTAGTTCAGCTCAGATTATTTGGGAAGAAGGAATTTTAAGCTAAGTGGAAAGTCCTAGTTTGGAAGGAGAATACACGCACAGAGACAGGCAGCACAAACTGATTTATTCCATTGAAATAAATAAATTAATTCTGATTAATTGTCCCAAGACCCTCTTTGCAGACAAACTGCTGAGCCCCATTTTGATGTGTATGTGTTGGAAAGGATTTGAGGGGGTGTGTGAGCAATAAATCTTTCCAGGAGACTTCTCTGTGCATGTCTTGAGGTCTGTGTCCTACTTCAAGATAAATCTGTGTCTCTTCATATCAAAACTGTTCACTTGGCTCTGAACTTGCTTCTCAGTGAATCTGTCCCCTGTTGCCTTTGCCCAAGGAGATGCACTTTTGACCCAAGAATGGTTTCTAATTTTCTTGCACATATCTTTTCCTTCTCTTTACTTTGATCTGCACCAAAACCTAAGAGGATTTAAAACTAGAATAAAAATCCTGTTTTAAATGTGTCACTGTTATTTTCATATTGACTTTTGCTCATAGATTTGTTCGGGATGAGTAGAATGTTCGTTCTTTCCCTGGAACTGTTATTATTCTAAGTGTTCATTATAAGCTGCAGTTAAATATGTTCTAATGATTTCTTTTTTTAATTAAAAGAAAAAAATGAGGGAAAATGGGGGAAAAAAAACAAAACAAAGAGGAGCTGGCCAGGAAAACAATTTTGTCTTGAATTGTTCAGCTTTTAAGCAGATTGTAATAATACTTGACCACCTCTCCAAGTATTGTGGAATAGCTGAGATCTTAATTTTCTAGTAGGAAAAAAAAAAAGCAGGAAAAAACATTTTCTTTGAATAAAGGACCATCTGTAATCCTGATAAAACACCAGAACAAAACGGGGATGAGTGCTCTGATCTTTTCCTCTTTGCTGTGGAGGTAAATTGAAACTTGTCCACTTAGGAAATGCTGGCCAAGCAAGTCAGGTTAGAAAAACACAGACATTCCCACCACCTTCAAAACCCATCTCTTGTCTTTAACTTCTCCTTCTCACTTCTGCCGAAGCGGCTCAGAAGCTGATGGGTTTTAAAACTCAGAAGCAGGAGTGTTTCAGGTGTTTAATTGGATCTCCAGCCTCTGGGGTAACTTCTCAGAGTGCTGATGCTCAGCTCCCTGGAGCTGCTGAGAGGAACTTTTATGGAAGAATCTATGAGGGTTTCATTGTTTTTTGTTTTTTTTTTTCATTTTGCAAGGCCGTGGCAAATGTTCCAGAGTTGTCTTGTCACACAGCTTCTCCCTGAGGTGGACCTTGCCCAGGTCCTGCCATTTTCCTCTTCCAGAGCTGCCCCTGGGTGATCCTTCAGCAGCTCTCAGCATGCAGGAGTGGGAATGGTAGGAAAAACCTCTCATTTTTTCCAAGAGCTGTGACTTGTACCAGCCTGGTCACCAAAACGTGGGTGCAGACACCTGAGCCCCAGTGCTGAGTCTGAACACACTGGAGGCCACAGAGATTGAAATCAGTGCTCAGGGGTGGTTGAATGACTCCACAGGTACCATTTTTATATGGTCTTTTTGCTTTCCCACTCATTTGGGCCACCATCTGTGCTCTTTCATGTAGTAGAGTCTCTTGCTTGATGATCTTCTGGCTAAATTTCCCCAGAGATATACACCCAAGCCTAACAGGAAGTGAGCCAGGTAAGTTTCCCACGGGCAAAACCAAAAGCTGTGAAATGCTGAGGAAAAACTGTACTGAAGCCTCATCCCAAACTGGGAAGAAAATTTTATCTGGTAGCAGCAGCTTGGCTTAGTCAGAGCCTTTATTTGTGGCAGCTGGAGAGAGGTAATCTGAAGGAAAACACAAAGTTTTTGCTGTAATTCTGATTTTTCCTTGCTAAAGGACTTGGTGATATTGCCCTCTCCAGCACAGACAGAGATTTCCTCCCTTTGCTGGATTTGGGCAGGAGCTGCTGTTTTATGGGGAGGGGGGAAAAATGTCAACCCAAGTGTGGTGGGAGGTTGCAGAGGAACTTCCCAGGTCCACCCACTGTGGATGGAAAGGGATGTGCTCCAGTGGCTCTTTTTGGCTGCACAGTTCTTGAGGCCAGGTTTGCCCACAACCTGGCAGGGAGAGGGTCCTCACAAGGAGCCTGGGTGGACAAGATCCAAACCAGAGGGGGAATCTCACAGCCCTGACCCCAGCATCGGAATTCAGCAGTGCTGGAGACATGTAAGAGCAATCAGAGATGTGGCAGCCTGGGTTTATTGCTGGGGAGGGAGAACCAGCAGAGGAGCAGGCTGAAATCCTGCCATCCCATCTGGCAGAGGCTGCACAGAGCCATCCCTGACATTCCTGAATATGCAGGTTGGGAAGACACAGCTCCCCACGGCTGGGAAAGGGGTGACCACACCCTACAGGTGCAGGAGGGTGACCATGGCACATTCCTGTTGTTCCAGGCTGGATTTTCAGCTTCCAGCAGGTTAGGGATGTCACCCTTCAGCTGTTAGTGGTGTGAAGGAATTCATGTTCCACATGACATTCCCAAGGCTGAGCCTCAGTCTCTGCCGCTCCTGATTCTCATTAAATCTTTATTTTTTGCTGCAGCCACGGAGCTGAAATATGCTGGGCATGTGTGGGAGCATCTTCGTTCCCTGCAGGCCAGGCTTGAGCTCACTGCAAGCTGGAGGAGCTCCTACAGGTACCTGCTGCTGCTGCAGAGACTTTGCCCTGCCCCCTTTTTTACTGGTGGTTCAGGCACTTCACCTCTGAGAGTCACAGATTGCCCCCAGTGGTGTTTTCACAAGTTTTGGATGTTCAAATTGAAATGCTTTGGGTCATTTCCTTAGCTGGTGTAACTGCAGTATATCCAGTGGCCTCCAAAATGTCCCTCTTCTCCATCCACTGAGGTTTAGGGGGTGTTAGTAGTTCTGTGCTTTTCAGTTTTACTCTTTAGCGGCTGATAGATACCCCAAAAACTCCATGGCCACCACATTTCCCTTCAGTTTTACTGCACTGAGATTCATTTGAATGTTTTGGGTACTTTTTTAATAATCCCTTTCCACTTTTTGCTCTGGTTCATCCCTTCATTCCCACCATCCCACCTTGCCCGAATAATTTTCATGATCCTGCTAATTTCTTTGCCTCTCCTGTTTGGGGGATGAGCACAGAGTGTGTAGCTGTGGTGAGACATGTTTGGATGCTAAAACCTTGGCCCACAGCACTTCAAAGTCTCTTCCCTTATTTTATTTTTCCCTGTTGCAGGGTGCTGTCTGACACATTGCATGTTCTCATTAGAAGTGTTGGTCACCTGCTTCCTATTCCCACTCCTGCCAGCACTGATCATCCTCCACATCCACACTTGAGCTGTGTCTTTTCAAAATCTCGTGTACTTGCCTCTGCCTGCAATTGAAACATCCCTGTTTGGTTCCAAGAGCATTATCCCTCTATTCCTCCTGTCGGCATCTGAAAGGTGCTTGGGTTTTTTCATGCCATTCTCACTACATTTATCCGGCTGGGATGTAAATTGAGTCTAGGTCTTCCCTTAATCCTGGAATTACTCCTTTCCACCGACCCTGCTGTGGGAAAAAGGCTGATGAAATCCAACCAGGTCCCCACTGCCTTTACTTTTTGACCTCCACCCCATAAAGTTCAGGTACCCACAGCAAAGCAGCACTTGCACAACTGCCCCGTGTTCCTAAGAGACCTGGTGTCTCCCTGCTTTGCTTGGAACCAGGATTGATTTGTGCATCTCCCCAAGGAAACTGTCCAGGTTAAATCTCAGCTGTGCTCTGTGTTAAACGGAGACAGACTGGCTTCTCTGCACATCCTTTTCCAAAGGGAAGGCTTCCTGCGGCAGTGGAGCAACCCTGGCAGGGGGAAAGCTTGGGGGAAGCTGGAAGGGTCACTCATTAAGCCTCTAGACTTGATTGGCTTTAATTAGCATGAGAAATAACTGTGCAGACTTGTCATACCTGTCAAGGGTCAAAGGAAATCATTCAATCCTTCAAGACTGCGGTAAGTCATTAGATGTCAGTGACAGCAGGCCCAAATAATTGGTGAGAGGAGGTTCAGGGTGCTAGACTTGCAATTAAAACTTCTATTTTGCTCTTTTATCTTTCCTTCCCTCTGTGCTGCCTCCTGTCTCTCTGTCCATCTGAACACTGACTGCTTCTGGGATATTCAATCCCAGGTTTTCCCTGTCACCTTCCTTGCTCTGGGCACTTGACAAAGCCATCCAAGCTCCGTGTCTACTCCTTGATGCCCAGCCCCACTTTCTCCTCCCAGCCTAAATAAGTCTGTGGGAAGCCCATGGGATGTGCTGCAGGTGGAGATTTTGTTTTTGTGTTTTGTGGGATTTCATGGAGAGGTCTTAAATCAGAGCAGATGAAAGTGTGTGGGTATGGCCAGGAATGAGTGAGGATGTGAGAAGTCCCAGATATGGGAATAATTTAAATTGTCTCCTACTAAACTCAAAAAAATTAGTAGTTGGAAAAAAATAGTTGGAAAACTACTTAGAGTTTGTCTTTTTTTTCACCTGAATCTCCCACAGGAAAAGTCCCATGATTTTTGATTTTTTAGCAATAAAAAGTGTAGGGTTTGGGACCTTTCTATTCCAGGAAAGAGCCAGACAAGAACTATGTGTTTGCAGATACCAGGATGTCTGTGGTCCTGATGTCTGGTTGAGGATGGCAGGTGGGTGACTGCCCCATCCCATCCAGACAGCAGCCAGCTGATGCTGGGAAGGTTTGGAGGAGTCCACGTGACAATTCCTAGACTCCTCAAGTTCTGCTTTCAGGCAGCAGTGATGGTAAATAATACAATTTCACAAACTCTCCCATGATCCAAACTGCTGAATATAAAGCCTGGCTCTGGCAGGGACTCTCTGAATCATTCCTCTGCCTCCTCTGCTTTCCCTTTTTGGATGGCAATAAAGACTCCTGCCACCACACTGAAGCTTCATTAACCTTTATTAATTTTCTCAGGGTTCCGGGATCAAATTTGTCACCATTTCAACCCTTGGCAGTTCATACTTCTTGAAAAGATGTCTGACTGTTTTACCTCCTTGGGGGAAAAGATCTTCTGTCTGGTACTTGCTGTTTGGAAACAAATTGGCTGCCAGATCACAGATTACTGGGGCTCAGCTCTGCTCTCAGCTATTCCATGTGACTCCAGTGGAGTCAGCTGAGCTCTCCTGATTTGCAGCAGGCGATCCTGGTGGATGGGATTTGGTTGTTGTTGCTGGGTTTTTTCTCTCTTTGCTAGGGAGGGGATGTGTCAGGGTTACAGCATGTCCACTAATACAGACAACAGAAATTTAGCTTCCCCTCCAGCCAATTCAGGGCTGATCCACACAGAATAAAAATGGAAAGCTGGTGGAGCATGGACTCAGAAGGAACAGTTAAATGCCTTTGATTTACTGTGGATGCATTATTTACCTTCTGAACTTCACACTGTGGGCTCCCCTGGGAGAGTCTCAGTAGGACGCAAGGGTCAGGAGCTTGTCTCTCACCGAGAAGGAAAAGTTCCCAGTTATGGCTGTGTTGGTACTCTGCTGATGCCAGACTTTCACGTCTCTTTGTTGCTGGTGGCAGGGTAAAGCCTGTGAAGGAGACATCTTATTGAGATATCCCTTTCCTTTCCACCTGCCCTCACCTGCCTGCTCCACTCAGCATTTCCTGGCTCCTCTACAGGACATTTCTAGGCAGGTGCTGGTTGCAAGGCAGAATTTCTCACCAAAAGCACCCTGCCAGTTACCACCATAAATCTCAAAACACCGCTAAGGATGGTGGGATTCAGTGCCAGCACAAGTGCAGCACGGAGCGCAGACACCCTAGAAAACCACTGAGATTATTTAAAGACCAGAGATAAGGGATCATACTCTGCGTGGTCCCAAATCTCACTCAAAAAGAAGGGGTTGAACCACCAGCCAGCCCGAGTCTTTCAGGCTGCTTGGTGCCGAAACCTCAGGGAAGACTGGTGGCCAGGGGTGCTGGGGTTGGAAAGCAGGTGGCCACGTCAGGGGAACGTCGCAGGTCGCTGTTGTTAATGCGTGTTACCTTTGTAGTGAAAGATCTTGCAGAGTGAACCAAGGTGTATTTACATGACCCATTACCTTGCCATAGCCAATGGACGCTATAATTCCAGAAGCCAATCGCTGAGGTCCACAGATAACAGAAAGCGAGAGGACCCTGACGACCTGCAGCACTACGGGTACCCTGCACCTCAAATAGGTAAGCTCTGACCTCCCACAGCGGCCTCTGGAGCTGGGACACTGCTCTGGTCACTGCACTGCCCAGCTGGGCTGGGCTCTCTGCACTGTTTCAATGACCCCCTAACCATCTCCTTCCCCCCAGGTCAGTGTGGGGGACACTCCCCCCGTTGTTGTCACGCGCTGGACAAATGGTCGTCGCCCCGTTTGTTCCCATTCCATCACCCCACGGGGTTTTGTGTCGTCACCATCAGCCAGAGGCGGCAAAAAGGGACAGACACAAAGCCCTGACAAGACCATCCATCCCACAGAATGTTTTCCCATCACCTTGCCTACCTCTGAGTCACTGCTTTGTCTGAGTTACCCAACCACACGTGGTTCATGAAGCCAAAGCTGACCTTGCTGCAGTGCAGCCCCTTTGCTGATGTCCATGTCATGCCTTCCCATTGGCTGTGAGAGAGGGTGAGCAGGGCTCGGTGGGGACAGGGCAGGATTGGTTTCCTCTCTCCGTGGGTCTTTAGTGCTGTGCAAGGACTTGCCTCCAGTAGGTTCTGCAGCAGGACCTTCCACCCTTCTGCCACAGAAGGGGGATAATGTGTAGCAATATCAGACAGCTTGATCTGGGAAGATGGGGATGAATTAGACCTAGATCCATGCCAGGTCTGATCTGCCCCATCCCTGGAAGTGTTCAAGGCCAGGTTGGATGGGGGTTTGGGCAACCTGACCTAGTGGAAAGTGTCCCTGCCCAGGGCAGGGGGGTTGGAAGTAGATGATCTTTAAGGTTCCTTCCAACCCAAACCATCCTGTGATTCTGTGATTCAGTCTGGAAAGGTTCTGTGCTCTCCCTTCATGCCTGTGTGTCGTGGCAGGATCTCAACACATCAGGGGTCTCAGGCAGAGCACAGCCTGCTGAACCTGGCCACAGGTTAAAATCAGTGCCCAGTGACCTTGCCAGCATTTCGTGCTCTAGAAAGGCTTCAAAGAGATGGTTTGATTAGAAGTGAGAGAGTGTCATATTCTAGTGTAGGTTACCTGTGCTCCACCCAGCCCAGGAGGACTTTGCCTCTGTGCAGCATCAGGAATCCGTGTGCTGTGGCGTATCTGGGGGTGACTTGTTTGGGTTCTGGTTTTCAACCAGAAAGGGGACAATTTCCTCTCTACCCTGCACGGACTCTGCTCCCTCCAGTGAGAGCAGCTCCACTGCCTGCAGGATGGATCCCTGGAGTCTGGTAAAACCTGCAGGAGAGGGAGGACTTCTGCAGTGCTACAACGTGGAAAAGCTGAGCTTAATCTCTCTGTCCAAAGGCAGAGGAAAGGAAGGCACTCCAAGGCAGGCCCCTGTTGTTCCTACTCTGCCTGGTCCCAGGTGCTTCCCTGGAGCTCCCGTTCCAGCCCATAACTCTGCCATCAGGTTTATAGTTTGGCATTTCTTCCTGCCGTGCAGCTGGGTGCTGGATCTGGGCTCAGTGACGTCTCTGTCACCCCCCTGCCATTGTGGCCACCGCTGTAGCATGGCTGGCTTGGGCTGTGGCATCCCTGAGGGCAGCATGGGCTGGGAGATGTGCATTGTCCTGCTGCAAGCTTCCCTCACCCCTGTGGCTGTCCCAGGCTGCTCGAGGAAATCAGGATGGAGATGTAGAGACAGAGGGTACAGCCCAGCAAGGGGTTAGAGGGAATTTTTAGCTGAGGATGCCGAAGCAAAGCCCACAACTTCCCCATGGACACAGATTGTAGGGAATAAGACATTTCACGTCTGCTCAAGACCTGGAAAAATATGAAATACAGAAATGAGCTGATGCCAGCCATAAGGACTGTGGATGAGGGGACGGCCTTGCCCAGCTGAAGAGCAGCATTTTCTTCTGTTGTCCAGGTCCTGCTGGCCCCCAGGCTGTGGCAGGGCTGTACTCTCAGCCAGGGTGCTGCTGGCTGCCCATGTGCCTCTGCCAGCAGCAGCACAGGAGCCAGATCCAGCCCAGCAGGTCCCTGGCATGGGCCCTCCTGGCTCAGCCCAGGCTGCTTCCAGGAGGACTCTGCCAGCAGCAGGATGTGCAGGGAGGCACATGGGGAGATGTCAGACTGACAGACCCCAAAACAGAGAGGGCTCCTGGCAGAGGGGTGTGCTGCTCCATTAGTGCTGAGGGGAGTCATGGAGCAGCTGCAGGCACTGATGGGGCTGCAGCCAGGAGCTGGAATGATCCTGGATTGCAGTGCTACATCCCCATGGATTAACACCCAGCGTGTCTCATTCTGCAGCACCAGCTGGACCCTCTCCATCTGCTGCAGCTGCATCTGTGGGAGCAGCAAGGGCCATCTTCCCACTTCAAGTGGGGTATGAGCCCTGGGAAATCCTTTGGGACACTCCTGCTAATCCCCAAGCTACTCTGGGGCATCACAGGACTAATAGAAATCAATCCTGAGGAGATAACTCCCTGCAGGCACCAGTGATGAGGCAGGGCAGGGCTTGGCCCCTTCTCCTCTGGGGATGAAGACAAATTTGGCTGGAGCTGCTCTGCTATGAACACAGGCTGAAAGACTTTGGGCTGTTCAGCCTGGAGAAGCAAAGGCTCTGGGGACAACTTAGAGCCTCTTCCAGTGCCTAAAGATTCTCCAAGAGAACTGGAGAGGGACTTTGGACAAGGGCATGGAGGGACAGGACAAGGGGCAATGGATTTAAGCTGAAGGATGGCAGGTTTAAATTGGATATTGGGAAGAAAATCTTCCCTGTGAGGCCAGTGAGACCCTGTCAGAGGTTGTCCAGAGGAGCAGTGGACGCCCCATCCCTGGAAGTGTCCAAGGACAGGTTGGATGGTGTTCGGAGAAAGCCAGGACAGTGTCCCTGCACATGGCAGGGGGTTGGAACAAGATATCTTTAAGGTTCCTTCCAGCCCAAACCATTCCATGATTCTGTAATCTCTGTCAGGTTGAATTATAAAACAGCACTGAGCTGGACTAGGCAGCTTTCAAACCCAATGAGCACGGTAGGCATCTTGCCATTATATCAAAAACCAGAGTCAGAATCCTCTTCTGGGATGAGTAATTGCAATACACTTCCCTCAGTAATTTGCATTTGCTGCCATTTGACCCACAGGAGTGCAGAAATCCTTCTCACTCATAGTTTTGATGATGGGCACTACTGTGTTTCTGTCGAGTTGAGAATGAATTTGTCTCATGCCTGAGGAGTGTCTCAGAACTGGGTCTCGCTTGGTTTGAAAATTTGTTAAATTTGTGCAAGGTTTAGGCTGGACGTCATGTCCCAGATGGGACTGAGATGAATTGCTTGGTTCAGAATGACACCAAGCCCAAGGGAGTCACCAGCACTTAGAAAATAAACTGTATTATGGGTTTAAAAGCCAGGGATTCATGCAATGTGAGGGACAATAATTGAGGAGATTTACCTCTAAGCACAGCTATTTCTGCTGTGAAAGAGCAAAAGCCAGAAATAATAAAGAGGAAAGAGGCAGGAGAGGTGGGATTTGGTTCAAAGATGCCATTCATTTGTCCAGTGACACAGTAGCTCTCCTGAATATGGAGATTGCAAAACCCCAGCCAGGTCTGAAGGTGAGGTTGGTGGCACAGTGAGCTCTCCAAGCCATGAGCTGCTGATGGAGGAGACCCCTGTGTCTCTGCAGGCTTCCCCTGTCCCACTTCTGGCCTCCCAGAAAGATTTTGGGACCCAAACTTGGAGTGTTTAACTACCAAAATCCCCCAGCTGCCTGGCACTGAGGGACAGGATGCTGCTGGATGCAGAGCTGGGGAGGTTGCTCAAGGTGGATGGATAAATGCAAAGGCACCACTGGTTCATGGAGCACCCAAGCAGGCAAAGGAGCAGGAATGGTTGGGATTTGTGGGTCTGAGAGGGATCTGCTGAAGTCTGGGACACTCAGGATGGCAAATGATGAAGTGATGGTACCATAAATGTAATTTTCTGGAGGTGAGCTTGCAGCATGGCAGGACTCTGGATCTGACAGAGCTGGATGTTGGAAAGGCAGGAAAATTGCCATGGAAATGCAGATGTCTCTCTACCAGGAGATCTTGTGAAGCAGGACATGGGAGTGATGTTTTCCTGTAGCCTCAAAACACACAATGTCTCCTACACATCCCAGGGGAAAGGCCAGTGGTCCATAACTTTCATCCAACTGGGACCAACTGGGCAAAATAATGAAACAAAATGCAAAAGTAGAACAGTTTTGAGCAACTTTGGCTCAATGAATAACAGCAGTTGCTTCTCATGATAATCCTTGCAATGGCACAGATGGGGTAGGAAAGATTGATCCTCACCTCCACCTCTTTCTGTGTCCACACAATAAATGAAGGAGTGAAAGTCTGTCCATTTTACAGCAAGGACAGGTCTTCCTCTACATTTTTCCCCCTCAACACACATTAATTCAACAGGCTCCAGTCAGCTGGGTGTATTTTTAATTCCCAGCTGCCGGAATGACAGGAGACATTCAAAGCAGATGTGCTGAAAAGCATGACACAAACCAAGTAACATAGATAACTACCAAAAATCCCAAAGAGCAGATTGATGAGCATCACAATTTAATTGCATGTGGAAAACACTAGTAAATAAATATAAACAAATAAATATAAATCATAAATATACCACCTCGAGGAAAAACACAGACATGCAGAGTTTTAGGCAATATTGGGAAATTTGTCGATCTCCAACCTTTACAGTCCCCACCACAGTTCCTGCTCTGACATTTTCATGCAGCTGGTTTATAACCCTCACCGAGATCTCCAGCTGCAGAGTCTCTTTCCTTCCCCACGTTGCAGCTGGACAGTTCAGTACAGCATCCTCTGCCCAGCTTTCTTTGGGAATGGGGTGGTGCTGTGGGATAGCACATCCAAGTGCTGGGTGCCAGGGTGGATGACCCTTGGGGTGATATTTACCTGTTCCAGCCAGTGCTGTGATCCCTCTTATCACCCACAGTCTGCCAAATGCATCCTTTTGGGATGAAACACGGGGCAGTCTGAGGTTCAGAATAATTTCTCATGAGAAGGGGTTGCCCCTCTGTTATGCTGGTGTTTATTTTTTGCCATATGCCTGTGTTCTATACATACCAAACACTACATTCCAGTTTTATTATGTGTAATTATTTGCAATCCATGAAAAATCAAAAAAACCAAACAATGCATGGCTTAGTTAAATAGAACAGAGCCAGCTTTTTATTTTCATGTGGGGAAGAAAAGCATTTTGTCAAAGAATAGAATATTTCCAGTGAAAACTAGTGGAAAATGGTCCCTGCTCATATCACACTTAGTGAAATTAGTGACATATTTGGAGGTTGTGGCCTGCTGAAGCAGCCGCAGCAGGAATATTAGTGACAAAGGAACACATCTCAGTGCTTTTCACTCCCATCAGTGGGATATTTTTAGTTGCTTTTCCAGTGCTGCCCCATCAGATAAAGCAGTTGATAGGGAGTGTGTGATGCCCTGGAAGAGTCAGTTTTGTTCCGTGTCACACGCTCAAAGCAGATCTCCACAGGCAGAGGACATGCCAAGAAAACTTCCTGAGATTTCATCAGCTGACCCTTCTTAGGCACCATCAGCTTCTGCTTTGTCAGCTCCTCCTCTGCCAACCTGCACTGGCAGGGGCTGTGAGAAGGCAGGAAAAGGGGTTGAATCCTTAAAGTGAGCAATTTATGGACACATTTACTCTGTCTAATCCCTGTTGGTACAATCTCTAAAGGGAGGCTCCCTATCCCAGCTCACAAGGTTCTGGAGTGGCTACACCACCTTCAGTGGTGGAGTTTGCCCTTCCCAATAACCTGATGCTTCCACAGCATCCTTTTTCTTTTATTTTTTTTTTTTTTATGTGTATGTGTTCTACAGCTCTACACAGTACCCAAAAAACCCCCTTTAGCCCATTCTCAACTCTCACAATTTCTCCCCAATGCCCTCACACCCTCCCACCCATCCTGTCACCCCACCCGCAGGACACATTGCAGCCTCACAGATCTCACAACCGGCCAAGCGTAACTTGGGAATTTCTTCCCCTGGAGATCCAAGGATGCCACATCCTCACCTTCTGTTCCAACCCCCACAGGTGACCCTGCAGCAGAGGAGTGGTCCCCGTGGAGCGTGTGCTCGACCACCTGCGGGGAGGGCTGGCAGACCAGGACCAGGTTCTGTGTTTCGTCTTCCTACAGCACCCAGTGCAGTGGCCCTCTCCGGGAGCAGAGACAGTGCAACAACTCTGCTGTGTGCCCAGGTATTGGTGGCCAGCAGGGGAGGGAGTCTGGTTGCCCGTGGTATCTCCACTGAGATATTTCTGGGAGGCCCTGGCACAGGTTGCCCAGAGAAGCTGTGGCTGCTCCATCTCTGGAAGTGTCTAAGGCCAGATTGGATGGGGCATGGAGCAACCTGGGATAGTGGAAAGTGGTTGGAATTAGATGATCTTCCATTCCAAACCATTCTGTGATTCTGTAATTCTTGGAGGGAGATGGTTTTTGTTCCCTGTTCCTTCTCTTTATGCTTTAAGGCCTCATGCAGAGACTCTTGCTAGACCAAGATGGCAAGACAAGCAAAAAGATGGCAAAAAGACAAGATGGGCACCTGCTTTGCATGGTGTGGACAATTCCATGCCATCTAACATCCATGAACCCAGTTCACCTGCAGGCAGGTGCCCTTTGGGGCGTTTCCAGGCTGAGAACAATTTTGGTAAAAAAACACATCCTGAGGAGACTGGAGCCTACGAGAAAGATGGGGAGGGACTTTTTACGAAGAGCATGGAGTGACAGGACAAGGGGAAATGGCTTCAAACTGAAAGACAGTAGGTTTAGATTGAATATTAGGAAAAAATCCTGCCTTGTAAGGGTGGTGAGCTCCTGGCACAGGTTGCCCAGAGAAGCTGAGGCTGCCTGGAAGTGTCCAAGACCAGGTTGGACGTGGCTTGGAGCACCCTGGGGTAGTGGAAGGTGTCCCTACCCATGGCAGGGAGTTGGAAGGAGATGATTTCTGAGGTCACCTCCAACCCAAACCAGTTTCTATTATAATTTTGAAGAATTTTGCTGTTAAGCTAAGAATGTTATGCATTTCTCCTGACCAGCAACATCACAGTTCAGAAACAATTCTGTGATGGTGAAACCACCATCCATGGTGAAACCACCATCCGTGTTCTTTCCTGTGTTTCCTCCTCTGGCTATCTCTTATCATGCAAGATGCCTGGTGAGAATTACTTTTGAACCCCCTTTCCTGACACTGGGGCACCAGTCACTGTTAACAATTGATGAAGGACTGGAAAAGTCCTGTTTTGGTTTTTTTTTGTGTTATTTTTCTGAAGGATTATTGATTTGATATTAGCTTCTCTGGTAAAGCTGGAAGGGATGAAGTCCCTTAAGAGAGATCAGTGCATTCTTACAACATTTGGCCTCTGGAGATTATAGTGACTAAAATTCCATAAATAACTTGGCCAGATTAGATTAGATTAGATTGGAGAAGATTAGATTAATATCGATTAGAAGGCTAATGAGAATAGATTAAAATCGATTAGATGTCTAATTCCAGGATCTACCAGTGATGTCTTGAGTGCTCTAGGAGGATGTTGCCCATTCCATTTTACCCTTCCAAGTCTCCCTAACTTTGCCTCTGAGGTGTTACTGACCTAGGATAATAATAACCAGTAGCAGACTACAGCTTTTCTGAAAGCCTTAAAATGTTGTAGTCTCTGAGGATTCGATGAGAAAATGTTGGAAGAGAGGAAATAAAGGGCAAGACGCGACAAAACGTTGGTGATGATGCTTCCCTAATGGTGGTGGGGCTTTATTCCTTTCTAGCTAAATCCATCTTTTGCTTAAAAAATTCCCTGTTGGCTCAAAAATCTGAAAAATTAAGGTCAGCTAAAAGTGCATTGTGTTTTATTTCAAAGACTGGAAAGCAGCAGGCACTTGGTGTTGATAGCAAAGCACAAAAATTACTTGATGTTCCTCTTGCACATTTTGGGCTGGTTTGTTCTCCAGCTTCCCACGCGCTGCTCATTCTGGGTGGGAAGAAGCTGTGCCCTGCGGGTTCCCTCACTTCCTCAGACCTCCTCTGGAAGAGAAAAGTCACTTCTTCTGCTTCCCTTGCAGTGCACGGCACCTGGGACGAGTGGTCCCCGTGGAGCCTGTGCTCCTCCACTTGTGGGAGAGGCTACAGGGATCGGACCCGCACCTGCAAACCCCCCCAGTTCGGTGGGAACCCCTGCGAGGGCCCGGAGAAGCAAACCAAGTTCTGCAACATCGCTCTCTGCCCAGGTAGGGACAGTGACAGATCTGAAACCTCCCCTCCAGCAGGTCTCCCCAGCTCGGTTTCCCTCACATGGCTCATCAAGGTCTGTAGCTGACTCCAGTGAAATTCTGAACTACCCCAAGGAGGATCCTGAGGAAAGGATTCACTGAAGAAGAAACCTGGAGGTGATTTCTGGGGTTGTTCAGTCTCAGGTTCAGGTTTCCCTTGTGTGATCTCTTGCAGAGGACACCTTACATGGGTTGGATCTGGCTGCCACTGCTATTTCCAAGACTATCTTCAGCTTCTTACCTGTTCTCCCCACTGAATGCTTTAAAGTTGTTTTGCCTGACTGATTTTGTTGGGCTGGAATTAATTAATAGTTTTACTTGTCTGTGCATTAATTCAATATAAATGCAAGTTTTCTCTGTGGCAGATCCTGCTCTGGGTGATGAGATGGACTAAGAGACTCCTAATGGCTTCCATGACAAATTTAATCTTTTTACCTTTTCCCTGCCCCTAAATTTCACTTCCAAATGCCTCTCCTCGGGTTTTGCTCTGAAACATCAGAAGGAACCTCAAGATGAAGTTACTTTTACCACCTGGAAATCCACTTATGCTCCAGAGGCTTCTTGCCTCTGACAGGCCTGGGTTTACAACAGAGTGCCCCTTAATTTAACTCTGGGTATCCTAGTGGACAGGATCTGTTCATGAGCTCCCTCCCCAAAACTCCCTCCCTATCCCTGGATAATGTCAACTGACATTTTTCCAGTTTAATGAGAATCATTATGAGACATTATTATGTCCCTGGAGGAGGAGAGGGATTGTGGGAGGGATGAGAACTTTGTGAAAACAGTGAGAAGCCTCCTGGCATTTCCCATCGAGTTTTCACTCCAAGTAACTATCCTTGGATACTTGGCCGCTGTCCAGAAGACTCTACTTGGAATAAGAACCTCCCAGACACCAAATTGACTCTGTCATAAAAAGACAAATTTAAGAAGTCAGAGCTGGCATTGCTTGGGCAATAAAGCATACCCTGAGTTAACATTGATCCATAATTAATTTAAATACAAATAAATACGCGACTGAAACAGCGGTGGAAAAGACAAGCAGCCCAACTGCAAGGCTTCAGCTCTAATTAGCGCCACAAAGGCAATCAGTGGCTTGGCAGCGCCAAATGAGAACGGCTTTGGGGGAATCACTGAAGCACAACAATGGGTGTTTGACACCCCAGACATTCTCAGGGTTTAATACCACCCTGCTCTGAGGATTTATTGCTACAGCTGATAAAAATGCTCTGCTGCAGGGACAACGGGGCCTTTGTTCCCCCTGAGCTGTGGATGCCACAGGCATCCAAGCCCGTGGAAGTCCCCAAGTCCGTGGAAGAGGGAAAAAGAGGAAGACAATGCAGACACCAGACAATGAACATTTTTGATAGACTCCCACTGTGGTGTGATCATGGCACCAGACAGTCCTTGGTGGTGGCTGTGGTGGGAACCCCTCAGCATCTTGACCAAGAAGCATCTTTGCATCAGTGCAAGGTGGCTGGAGGGACAGCACAGCCACATTTGTTTCCCCATTTTTTCAAATGTTTCTGAAATTACAGCCTGTGAATAACTACAAAGAAATTACCTGTTTCCAATCCCCCACTGAATGACCAGATTATGGATTTGGCTCCTTTATTTCACCATCTCCAAATGCTTGCATTCCTGATAAGCTGCCAATCACCAGCAGCAGAGAGGGTATTGGAAAAATTCAACTTCTTTTTGATAAATGCAATTTTCTGGCAAGTGTCATGTTTAATGTGGTGAATGCACTCTCACTTTTCCAACAAAGGGAAATATTAATGAGGGGCAGACACCATCATTGTAAGGAAGAAATTCTTCCCTTTGAGGGTGATGAGGCCAGAGAAGCTGTGGCTGGCCCATCTTTGGAAGTGTCCAAGTTCAGGTCGGGCAGGGCTTGGAGCAACCTGGGCTAGTGGAAGGTGTCCCTGCCTATGGCAGGGGATTAGAATTAAATGATCTTTACCTTTCCAACCCAAACCGTCCTGTGATTCCATGATTTTATGATCAGTCCATGGAAATTTAGCAGCACAGCCTTCAGTCAGAAAAGCCACGCTAATTTATACCTGGTGGGACCTACTTTGTGGAGTTTGGATCATTTCCAAAGAATAATCACCTGTCAGACACTCTGTTTCACGTTTCCCCTCGTTAGGATTGATAAGCACTGGCACGAAGCCTTGAATTTATGCACAATAAAAACATACATTTTTGGATTGTTAAAAAAAGCACCTATTAGAAGTACCTTTTTGCCTGCCTGATTTTGCACACTTTGAGTTAACAGTTGCTCATTTAGATGCTTTTCACTTTTTTTTTTTTTTTTTAACTGAGTTTGCAAACAAAAAGCAGCTCAGTTGCAATGGGGATTACACAGGGTTGATCAATTCCTTGCAGATTACACGGGGGACAAGTTGGCATTTATTTTTCTTGGGGCAGACAAGCAAAGCTAAAAAAAAAAAAATGAGCTGCAATGTGACTGAGCCAAAATTCAGACTTTTCAGAGATTCAGGTTGTTTTTCCTGAATGAGATCTAGCAGCTAATTAGATCTAAACTGAGCATGATGACCACTATTAATGAGAAAAATGCTTCAGGAAGAGCAGACTGGGTGATGGATTTGTTGATCAGGGACCAATTAGGGTGTAATCAGCACACTTGGGAATGTTTCAGTCCATACCATGATAATAAGATGTATTCCTGTTTCTCTCCAACCCTGTCCCTATCATAACCTCCCTTGTCCCTCCCTCCTCTATTTAATTATCAAAGACCCTGCTGGGTAGAAACATCTCCAGCCTGTCAGAATTAATTCAGCTGTGAGAGAAGTACATTGACCACACACACTCACCCTGATCCCAATCTTCCCAGCACGCCTTTGCTCCCAGATTTCCCAGCCAGCAGGAATGGTGGGTTCCCGTCAATAACACTGTGATTTGAGTTTCTGGGTGTGCTTTAATGAAAAAGCAAATGAAAGAGCATTTTTGTGCTTGAGAAAAAGTTCATTCTCCACAGATTTACTGAAAAATGGGTCCCTTGTAAAAGTGCTGATGGCCCCAAATGGGAAATGTCACAGTAATGTAGTGATCCCTTCAGAGTTCAGTGAAAACATGAGCCACGCCCTCTGGTGTGATGTTGTGTTGTGATTGGCAATGTTATTAGTTTGGACTTTCATGCTGGAACGGGCAATATCAGTAATTTCAACTTTTATGGTGTTAAACGGAGTGTGGAACATAAAAATAGCATCCTTTGGGACTGCTGGGAGCTGCAGAGGGTCACAAAAATCCCTGCTGCCACAGTCGTCCAAACCCTTTTTTGATGAGCTTTGCCCTCTGTCAAGTTCTGTGACTCTTTGTCCTCGGCCCCTGGCAGGCAAAGGCCTCAGGCTCTTGCCACGCTCCTCCTTCCAGAGGGAAAGATTTTCACATTCCGCTCGTTTTCTTTCTTTGGGCCACTCAGTGGACGGCAACTGGAACGAGTGGTCGAGCTGGAGCTCGTGCTCCGCTTCCTGCTCCAACGGGACCCAGCAGCGGACGCGGGAGTGCAACGGGCCCTCCTACGGCGGAGCCGAGTGCCAGGGACACTGGGTGGAGACCCGGGACTGCTTCCTGCGCCAGTGCCCAGGTCGGTGACCAATGATTTCTTCTTTCTCTTGGCCTGCCTTCCTCTGCAATCCCAGTAAAATGTTTCTTTGGGGAAGACTTGCGCCCTTTCCGGTGCAGTAATAAGGAGGTTTGGATCATTCCGGCAGACCGTGCCAGCCAAAATCCGCAGCTGGCAAATGTTTCAGGAGACCCCAGAGAGGTGAGTGATTGCCCACAGGGAGTGTCTTTCTAACCTTAGATATCAGCTTTTCAGCGTGAGCTTAAAAAAACTCCCAAGAAAATATCAATTAAACCCTTCCCTAGGCTCCACAGGGCTTCAGCTTCCCTCCTCTTTTTGTTTTGTTCCTGCCCTCCCACTATTTCAACATTCCCAGTCATATTTCAAGCAAACAGGGGATCCTCCATTGTATTTCAGCTTTAAACCTTATCAGTGAGAAGGTCTGTCACAATAAAGCCTTTGTTCAAGTCTTATGTCACTTACTTTACTCACCTGTGACTTACTAATAATGACAACAATAATAATACTAACAACAGTAATAATAATAGTAATAATAAAAATAATAATTCCTACTGGAATTCATCCTGGTCTACCTGTTTCTTCAGGGAATCCCTTTACACTCTGGTAACACCATTATCTGCAGTATTTAACAGAGGTGTTGGATTTTCCTACATGGTTTTGAGTAGGTTTGGATGTTTAGGTATCTCACTCCTTCTTTGCAACTTAGGGAGATCTTCAAAGGCAAAAAGGGGCTTCAGAACCCCTCTTGAGACAACCTTGTCCCACTGATTTCAGAGTTTCCTGTCAAAAATACTTTCTACTGCTCAAAATATCACTAAATGAAGCACCAGGATTTGGTGCTGTCCCTCTTCTTCAGTAATTTTTTTCTACTTCTTGGAGCAGGCATGGATCTCCCACACTCCCAAAAGGAATTATTCAACCCAAGATGATGTGGTAACTCAAAATTAAAGCCCAAATAGTAAAGAGCATACTTAGGCCCTGTTCTAGTTCTGTCACTGAGTTATTGTGGTGCAGCAGAGGAGAATGTTTCCCTACCTTGCAGGCTTGTTCTGAGGGCTAATTAACATTTTTATGGCGCTTTGATAAATGCCATTGTTAACATAAAAGAAGCAGAATTTTGATAAATGTCATTGTTAACGTAAAAGAAGTCACAATTCCACTGAATCTGGAAAGATGTTGGGAGAAAACACAACATCCCAAACTCTTTCCAAGGCACGTGAAGCATCAGTGCAATGGAAACAGCTGGAGGGAGGTTTATTTGATGTTCCTTCATGGCTTTTTGCTCTGCTGGTCTCTCTAAATCTCTGAGCCAGACCTCCTCCAGGAAGGCCTGTTTTCACACAGGAGTTGTACATTCCCAAGGAACTCCAGACTTGGACCTTGCCCATGGGAAGAGCGTTCAGGAGCACAGCCCCAAATCTCAGCCCGAGGAAAGAGTTAGGGCTGCTTTTGCAGAGCGTGGAGGTGCTGAGGAGGAACACAAAACCACCCTTGGACTGATGGGATGGGAACGGGAACACTGATTTAATGTCTGTTGAGGATCAAAGATCCAAAGCAGGAGACCTCCCTTCCTACCAAACCTTGCCCTACTCACTCTATGTTCCTCTGCTCACCTTTGTTTCCTTCTGCTGCAAATGATGTTTGGGATAACAGGCTGTTTCTCCTATTTTTCCTCTTATTTTTTTGTTTCCAGTGGATGGGAAGTGGCAGGCCTGGGGAGTGTGGGGCAGCTGCACTGCCACGTGTGGAGGTGGCACTCAGAGACGTGACCGGGTGTGCTACGGCCCCTTCTTCGGTGGACAGACTTGCCAGGGTCCCAAGGAGGAGTACAAGCAGTGCAATGACAGAAAGTGTCCTGGTATGTACCCCAGACCCCTCGTGCTTTCCTTTGATTGTGGCAGAATTCTGTAATTTTGGATTTTGGGAATGGCTTCCATGTCCTTTGTCAGAGATCTGAATGCTACAAAGGGCTGTAATCTAATAAAATCCTACCCATGACCCAGGTACAAGGCAGAATCCAGTGTAGCTGTGTTGGTTTCCATGAAAATTTGGTCAATCCCACCAGCCTTGCCTTGGTGGTTTCACCTTTTCATTGCCATAGAGTTACAGGAGGAAAAGAGAAACTGTTTGGTTTTGGTAGCAAAAACTGATATTAGAGTCTCAAGTCCATGATGTTGTTGAGTACTGAGGATGCTGCAGATGTTTCCCACCCTTTACCTCAGAAGCCTGCACACCACTGGAAATTTTAAAAACGATGTGTCTGCATCTGTCAGAGCTTTACCCGAATCTCTCCCTCCTGCAGAGTGCAAAAGCTGAGTGGAGGGTGAGTGAGCTGTAGGGCAGATAAAAATCTGGTTTGGATGTGCAAAACAAGCTGGAGTAAACACTTCCAAGTGGGAATGTTTCTGCCTGCCTCTCAGACTATACAGAGACCGAAATAAAGGCCTGCCCACCATTTCTGCTTTCTTCCTCAGTCTGAGTGGAAGGGCCTGGTGAAATTGCTGGTGGGGAATCAATGGCCTTTGTGATGTTTGCAGTCAGATTGCATCGATTGTAACAGGCCATGAGCTTTGGCTGAAAGGGTAATTAATTGCCAGAGCAGCTCAGTGAGAGATTCTCATGGCAGTGTCCCAGCATTCCCAGTGGAAAGGGGCATCTCCCTAAAGGACAGGAGGCAGCAGTTTGGATTCAGGAGTTCCTGGGGGCAGATGTGCCATGTAGAGGCCAAGCCAACCCCTCAGACTCCCTCACAAAGTGCTGAAGACAAAGAGATGAAAGCCAGAGGACTTCAGCATGGAAGCTCCAGCACGTTCAGCTCGGAGATGACAGAGAAAGAGGCTGTGTGACAGCCTCGTCACTCTTCCCAGCTAGGCTCTAATAAAAGGCATCACCTCTCCTCACAAGCTGTGCCTCTCAATTAGCAGTGGCGTGTGAGAATCTCTTCTAGCTCTGCCACAAAGCTCTCCCTCGCCACAGAAAATCTTAGCACCGGGTTGTCTGGTGGTGTCTACAGAGTGAGGCGGATTTAGTTCAGCTTCAGCGTGTGCCAGCTGGGGCCCTGGCAGAACAAGCCCGATCCTTTCTTCTCTTTCTGCAGGGGTTGATGCCTGTGCAGTGCTCCAAAGGAAAAGGCAAGTCTCAGGCACTGGGGCCTGCCAGGGTTCACAGCCAGAAGGGTCTCGCTGCAGTTGTTAATTTGCAAGGGAAGGAAAAGGTGGGGAAACATCAGAGGCTAAAAATAAACCCGCTCAATTTGTTCTCCAGAAAGTATCAAATGCTGGTGTGATTTGATTTGAGCAGAAGAATTGAACTTAATTGGGTTAGTTATTAAAATCTCCCAGTGCAAATAGGTTGCTCTGGTAAAAGGGATTTTGTTGTGAAGCAACATCAAAAAGAAAAAAAAAGGAAGAAAAAAGGAAAGGATGAAATGATTCTCTCCTGGCCTGGGAATTGCTCCTGCGCTCACTGGCAAGACAACTCCAATCAGTGTATTTTTAAAGAGCATCTCTGATCTACAGCATCCCTCAGTGGTCCCCAGGGACACTGCAGGGGTGTTGAGACCAGGAAGTTTTGACAGGCCAGCGGGGGAGAAAGGGGAGGAGAGATGTGAACACTCCCCCTCTGCTTTTCCCTGTGCTCTCCTGCTTTGTAGCTGACGGTGCTGGAAGTTTCCACACCCCAGAACCCTCCTGTGAACCATGGGACAATCTGTGGCGGTGGTCAAAGCAGGGGGACAAGAGTTTGGAAATCAGCTCCCTGCTCTGGGACGTGCTCTGTGGGTGACCAAGTGCTGTCACAACTGGGTTATTCCATCTCCCTGTCCCTCAGCTCCATGTCAGCAGGCTGGAAATTAAACTGATTCTTTTCCACCCCTCTTCTGGCTTATCTGCAACAGCCTGAGCTGTTGGCTCAGGGATGAGTCCTGCTCATGTGCAGAGCACAGCTGGAGCCCTGCTGCCCTCCAGGGTTCCATCACAAGAGCAATTACTCACAAGGGAGCTTTAAACCAAGGGAAGGAGCATCTGTTTCCAGGCAGAGAATTCAGCTTATTCATTCCCAGTGTCTGCTGGGGAGGAATCCATCTTTGAACTGCAGCTGGGGCTGGGGCCACACACTCTTGGAGCCTGCCTGCAGGAGCAGTGGTGTGCAGGCAGCTTGTTGGGTCTTGCAGGAGTTCTTCAAAGCAGCAGGACTTGCCATGCCCATAATTTAAATCTGAGCCCTCCCCACAGCCAGGTTGGTCCCTGGGTAGTCCCAGAGCAGCAGTGGGACATGTCCTGACCAGCTGCAGGCACAAACTCAGCTTCCTTTTGATTGGAAATTTTGCGTGCACAATGAATAAAAACTGTAATCAAAAACTATTAAATCAAGTTTTTTTCTCCTTCCCTCCCTCAGGAGTGATAAATAGCTTTAACACCATCCTCATGCTTTACATGTTGTAAATAATGAGTTTCTCAGCACAAAGATCTCCCATGGTGAATGTTTTTCTCCCAGATCCCACCAACTCCAGGACCAACTCAGTTCCACCCACAGACAGAAGCTTCCAAAACCATCCTTCCAATGTTTTTTTTTTTTCTGTGATGTCTCAAAACACATTTCTGCAGGCTCCTGGGCTCTGCAGCAGTGTTTAGAAATGAGCTGATGCCATTCCAAATTGTTTGGGGCTCATATATGCTCTCTTTTGTGCACAAGATGGAATCAGGCAGAATAAAGACAACCCAGGGGATGTGTCTCTCCATTTACTTGTTCTTTCCTTCATTCTTAATCCACTGATTCGTGCCCAGCCTCATTTTAGATACATCCAACACTGAAGGTGGTGACCCTGAGGGATGGAAGAGGTGGAGTCTGGAGCCATGGAGTTCACCCACAAAAGATCTGCCCATTAAAAATCAAGAAATAAAACTCTTTACTAGAGGGTAGCAGCAGCAGTTTTCTTGCAAAGAGCTGCCACAAGGCAAGGCAAGGATGTGAGTGGACTTTCCCATGGATTTTGGTGAGCTAATCCTCGGAATGGATGAATGCCCAGTTTTCAGAGAGGCAGAGCGAATTCCGGAGAGGTGAAGTGACTTTGTGAGGGATGAAACGCTGGGAGTGCAGCTCCAGGCCTGCTGCCTCACAGACCACGCTCCCATACATCCCTTTTCCATGTCCTTGCTGAGGAGGAAGCTTTACCAAATGGAGTTTTTCTCTCCTGGCAGAGCCCCATGAAATCTGTGACGAGGAGAGTCTTGGCCCTGTGGTTTGGAAGGAGACACCAGCCGGGGATGCTGCAGCTGTCCGGTGTCCCCGTAATGCCACCGGTAAGAGCGACTGTGTGGTGGGGAGGTGGTCCCACATCAGGGGATCCTTCATCCTTTGTGTCCTAGATGAGGAGAATCTGCTTGTGGGATGACAGGACAGGCACATGGACTTCCCTCCCTTTGTCCATGGCTAAATTTACTCTGTCTGGCTTTCTGTTTTCACTGTTAAGCAGAAACCTCTTAGTTGTTACTGGATAATCTGCGGTGGTTTCCATCCATCCACTGCCTGGTCCTGTGAAAAATTTGAAATTAAGGAATGCTGGGATATGTTCTCTCCATTATCTACAAAGAGCTTTGCAGAGCAGGTAGAGCTTTAGAGTCCTCTGGATTTGGGTGTTGTAGTTCTCTCCAGTGGCCATAAAAGCAGCTGCTGTATGAGAGCAGGAAATCTGAATTCCGTTGTCCACTTAGAAACCCTAGCACCTCTCTAAAAATTCCTTTGAGCTGTCAAGTTGATGGTCTGATGGTTCTGGTGTAAACTGAAAGGATATGGTGTTACCTACTGTTCCCTAAGGGAGTGGAAGGCGGTGCAGAGAAGGCTCCAGAAGCGATGCTGGTGGTGGGATTTGTCCTCAGCTGGGTGTTCCTCCCTGCCAGGCAGGAACAGAGCTAGTGGCAGCAGTGTCAATGATGTGTAAAGGTTTGATTTTTTGTGTGGGATACAGACAGCCTGGCACAGTCAGCATCACCCCAATGCTGTCCTAGAAGGGCTGTGTCCAAAGAAAGGTCAGTGAATCATTTGGCAGCATCAGTGGGACTGCAGACCCAGCAAACCTGATCCTCAGAGACTTTCCAAGTGGCATCATGATGGCTGGGACAGGGTGATCCCTCTCCCTTTCCTCCTCCCTGATATGTCTGTTCTCTGAACATCTCTGATGTTCCCCCACATCACAAGGCATGTGATTATCACTGCAAACCCCTCTGTGGATTGGAGCTGAGGGGAGGCCTGGGGGAGGACTGGAAGCAGCTTTCAGAGAGTTTCAGCTGATGCAGAACTGGTGCTGTCGGGTGTTTATTCCCCTCCAGGCTGCGTGGGCAGCACAAGCCCTGCTTCAGTTGCAAGTACCAGACCAAACCACCTGGGGAGGCTCGTGGGGCTTCCCAAGCCAGGGAAAATGCTGCCATCCAAGGCAGGAGAAGAAACCTTCCCTTCACCCTGAGTAGCCATGTCCAATTTGTTAATTTTTGTTTTCCTGCCCCGTTCCTTCTGCTGCTCTGCAGTAATAAAAGGCAGGAGAAGGAAATAAAGATAATCCTTTCTATGGGCTTGTTCGGGCATCTGCAGGTGCCTCTGATGCCCTTTGTGCTGGTAGCTGAGTCTGGAGTGGTGCACTGACCAGTTCTGGGTGATCTCCATAGAATCAGGAAGGTTGGAAAAGACGTCTAAAATCCTCAGGTCCAACCATTAGCCCAGCACTTCCAGGCCCACCACTAAATCATGCCCTCAATGCCACATCCACACGTATTTTGAACACTTCTATGGATGATGATTCCATCACTTCTCTGATCAGCTTGTCCTGATGCTTGACCACCCTTTCAGTGAAGAATTTTTCCTTCATATCCATTCCAAATCTTCCCTGGCACAACTTGAAGCCGTGTCCTCTTATCCCATGGCTTCCTACTCATGACAAAAGACCAGTCCCCATGAATGCTTGGCCTTTCATCCTGTCCTCACTCCTATGTTTGTTTCTTTCATTCTTCCAGGGCTGATCCTTCGAAGATGCATCTTAGATGAGGAAGGCATCGCTTACTGGGAGCCTCCAACGTACATCAAGTGTGTTTCTATAGATTACAGGAACATACAGATGATGGTAAGGCAGCCCCACTGCTCAGCTCAGCAGGTTTGGGATCCTCCCCAGTAATTGTTACGTGGCTATAGTTACAAAAAGAGAAGGAAAAAAAAAAAAAGAGTTTCCAGCTCTGCCTTGATTTTCTCTCACTGTTCTCTCTGCTTACCTTGTGATGCACTCCATGGGCAAGGAGTGGTTCCTTTCAGGATATTTTAATGTCCAGCTTGGCAGAATCTGGCTTCTTCTAGGCTTTTCATATCACATTATCATTAAGTATCACTATCACTTTTAAATAAGCATCTTATTTCTGTTAAATTAATTGTTATGAGCAATTTCTGCTGGTCTCCTGTGGTCTTTAGGAGAACTGATCCCTGCTGTTCATGGTAAGGTACAGGAGAGTCCCGAGTCTGCCCTAAAATAATTACAAATTGGTTGTAAGAAATCAAGGTTTTGGGGAAAAATGTTCTGTTAGGCTGTGAACAGAAGAAACTTTGTAGTAGGATAATTTCTTCTTTGTGGGCAAAACAGAAATTTTCAGTTCTCTCTCATTTTAGAACCATTTTGAAGACAATTTAGAATCTATCACTCTTTTCTATCATTTAAAAAAATATCAGAGGCTCTCAGGTCAGCAAAGATTGTCAGATGCATCTGATTTGCACTCTGAATTGTGAGGGAGGTCAAAAACCTTCCCTGGCAGCTCCTTCACTGAGCTCATTAACTCGACTTTGACTGTCCCTAAAAGCATTTCCCACATTTCTTTTCCGTTTCTCAGACCAGGGAACACCTTGCCAAAGCTCAGCGTGGGCTGATGGGAGACGGGCTGTCAGATGTGCTCCAGAACCTTGTGGAAATCTCCCAGGATGGGACCAGCTACAGTGGGGACCTGCTGTCCACCATGGATGTACTCAGGAACATGACAGAGATCTTCCGTAGGGCTTATCACAGCCCGACTTCTGGGGATGTGCAGGTGAGCCCAGGTGCATTTCCTGGAGCCCAAGGCTGGGTTTAGAGAGGTGCCCATGCTCAGGGCTCCAGGTTTGGTTACTGGTACTGATTGTGGCTGATACAGTGCTGATGAAAATCAGATTATTATTTTTCCCAACATAAATGTCTTTCTGTATTAACAAACTCGCCTTTTGAGGTGGTTCTTCCTTGGTTTATAAATTAAGAACTTGAAAGCCAAGGTCACTCTGGACTATTTCAACCTGATAGCACTTCACTGCAGAGCCTAATTGATATGAGAACATTATTTGGTGGGGATTTCAGGCTAATGACTCGAGGTAAAACAATCCTGTGGCATTGGGTACCTGGGTGTTGATGCAGGGGAATATCACCGTGGTTTCTTATCCCAGGGTTTTACTTCCAGCAGCTGCAGAGCAGCCGCAGGATACACCCTTGGGATGGGTCATCACCTCATGACTTGAAACATTAAACTGATCCTGCAGGATCTGCAGAGAGTGGTAAAACTGGAGAAAAAAATCAATAGTCTGAAATTTCCTGTCTCCTTCTTCCTCATTGTGTGCTGCAAAGGTCTTACCATGGACAGCAGCCTCTTGATCCATCTCTGCATCTCCTGCCTGGTCACAAGCTAAAGGGGATCCTGTGGGATCCATATATT
Organism: Pseudopodoces humilis; assembly: GCF_049639895.1. Lineage (NCBI taxonomy): Eukaryota > Metazoa > Chordata > Aves > Passeriformes > Paridae > Pseudopodoces > Pseudopodoces humilis. Next base: position 2,062,703 of record NC_142200.1, on the reverse strand, counting down.
GGAAACAACAGAAATAATAGAAAAAAAGATATGGGAGGATTTATGCAATGGAAGATCACCTGCTTTTAACCAGTTTCTGACAAATATTTACCATATCTGTCCTCAAAAGTCATCAGGAGTGGATACAAGACCTATTCCCAATTCAGTGCCTTAAAGATACAGTAGTTAAAGTGTGGGAAAGAGGTCTTATTAAAACACATTTTGCTATTAACATCCTTGGGCACCTGTGAAATGCTCTGGAACCTTTTGGGAATGGGATCATGAGAACGCTTTTGGAGCATGTTTAGATCTCATGTGTCCCTCCCACACCACTGTGACCTTCCCAGCCTGGGCAATGTTTCATAACAACCTCTTCTGTCCTCTCCTGTCTCCCTTCTCCAGAACTTCGTCCAGATCATCAGCAACATTTTGTCAGAGGAAAACCGGGAAAAATGGGAGGAAGCTCAGCTGGTATGAACCTTCAGCACCTTCCCTGGGAATAAAGAGGCTGTGGGCACCGGGTTAAGCCATGAGGAGGGGAATTTCCAAATGTCTACATGACCTCCTGAGAAGAGCTTAGTTCCAGGCTGAGTCACATTAAAGGAGTCACTCAGGGAGCCACAGGATCCCAGCTCTGAGCCAAACTCTCTGCATGAAGGACAGTGAAATGCTGGTGGTGTAAACCAAATTTGGGATGGATTTCAGGGGTCAGCCTTGGTTTGGAGTTGATAATCCTGATGTCTTCCTGTAATTCCACTCTTTCCTCTTGCCAAGATAAAGAAGTAGGATCACATGGCTTTGAGTTCCTGTCTGAAGTGATGCAGGACAGGAGAGATTTTCAGAGCTGTGGTCTGCTCAGCTGAGCTTCTGGGTTCAGTTATGTTTTATTTCTCTCCTGTCCATGTTAGGGATCCTGCTCAGTCCTGAACTCCTCTTTCCTGGAAGTGTTCAAAGCCAGGTCGGATGAGGCTTTGAGCAAGATGTGGAAAGTGTCTTGCCCATGGCAAGAGTTAGGAATTAGATGAACTTAAAAGTCCCTTCCAACCCAGGCCATTCTAAGATTCTATGAATAATTCTGTAGCTGAATTCTCAAGTATTGGGGAATGGCGTTGTTGCCTTTTCTCTCTGTGTATTATTTGTCCTTTGTCTTGTGTGCTCTCTCTGTTGTGGAGCTGTGTCACACCTATTCCTGTGTCCCTTTACCATTCCTTTTGTGAGCTGTTGCTCTTGCAAAATTCCACCAAAAGATTTGGAAACAGCAAATAATCAAGGAAAAAAATCACTCAACATGCAAAGCAACACCAGAGTACAGTTATCTTCACACCAACCGGCAAAGTCCTCAGGGAAAACCTTCTTAAAAAGTGCTGGCATATTTTTTGAAAGTCCAGAACATGAGACAGGGACTCAAAAATATTTCCTTCATGCAACAGCAATTCTGTCAGGAGATGAGCAGCCCTCCTCCTTCTCCTTCTCCTTCTCCTTCTCCTTCTCCTTCTCCTTCTCCTTCTCCTTCTCCTTCTCCTTCTCCTTCTCCTTCTCCTTCTCCTTCTCCTTCTCCTTCTCCTTCTCCTTCTCTCTTTCTCCTCTCCTCTCCACTCCTCCCTGATATCTTGTGCCTTCCTGTTGAATTTGAATGAGGGTTTCGGGGTCTGTCTCTGGGTAGGACAGAGAATCTGGTCATGGTCCTGGCAAGGTGGCCCTGCTTGAGCCACTGGGTTGAGTCAGATGGCCTCGGAGGCTCCTTCCAAATTTAACTACACACTGATTCTGTGATTTTCTGCCCAAATACTTGGTCTCAAGCCTCCAGGTGTGTGTAGGTATTTCAGCACGGAGCAGAGGAGACTGTCAGGTTGTCATGGCAACAGGGAAACCCTGTTGATCCCCTTAAAAACAGCTCACTCTGTGTGGCCCTTGGTTCCCAGTGGCTTTCCCACTGCAGTCTGCTCCCTGCACCTCCAGGCAGGCACAGCCCAGCGTCACCGTGACCTACACGTGGATTGGGAACATCACAGGGAGAATGTTTTCCTGGTGTGTATTCCAGTGGGAATTGAGATGACAGCCCAACACCACGACTTTAGGACACAGAAATCTCTGTGAACAGGACGCCAACGGAGGTTTTAGCAGTCTCTGTGTTTCTCCCTCGAAGCTGCTGGACCAAAATCACACCTTGAATTTTGTGAGATCAACCATTTCTTTTAGAACAAAGCCTTTGGCTCCCAATTTGCTCATTAAAAATAAACCCAACTTCATTGCAGTCTCACGTTCCAATGTCCTGTGGCCCCTGAGGCAGAAAGATGTTGTTCAAGGAAAATGAAAACTAAAACAACACATAAAGGTATTCAGAGAAGGGCTGCAATGATTTTTGAAGAGCCTTTGTCAACCATTATGTGATAAAGCCTAAAATACAGCATCCAGTGTAGCCTGGATTTGGTTTGACCTTGTGATTTCAATCTGTAATGGAATATAAAAATGTGCAGCTAAAAATAGCATCCTCACTCAGTTCTCCTCCTTCTGTGCACACCTGCTGTACTGGCAGGACTTTTCAATCTCATCCTGAGACCATTTTAGTCTTATCAAGATTCCTTGGATAGGCAGAGAGAGAGACACGCATGGCCACCCTGTGGGCTCCTTGCCCACGCTCTCCAATGCTCAGCCTTCCTCCTGCCTCCTTCCTCTCCTGCTTGTCCCCAGCTGTCCCTCCAGATCACTCAGCCACCCCAGATCAGTGTCTGGATAATGGTGAGGAAGGGAAAACACTGTGGAAGTGGTGGAGAAGGAAAAGAAGAGGAGCTGAAGTGCTCTTCTTCAGCCTTTCGTGGCATTTGCTAAGCCCCCATGTGCTTTGAGGAGAAGACAGGAAGTCATCACAATCCAATTGCTTCCAAGTGGATTATAGTTCATGGAATCTGTCACTGGAAAACTGGTTATTGTTTAATGGCCCTGTCTTAAGTTGGCAAAGTACAGGTAAAGAAGAGTCAATGCCAATGTCTTTATCAATGGGGAAAAAACAGGAGAGAAATAAAAGGCAGAGAAACTCCAGGACAGCCCAGGACCAAGGACTTGATGGTTCAGAGGGTGAGATCCTGACAACAAAACTGGAAAGGAGAAAAGGGAGAGGTCCTGACAACAAAACTGGAAAGGAGAAAATCAGGCTGGCTGGGATTCAGCATTAGACCACAACTGTCCTTTGGTGTAGCTGCTTTCAACAGAGGGAGTTGGAATGAGATGATCTTTAAGGTCCCTCCCAACCCACATCATTCTGCATTTCTGTGATTTTATGAAAGAAGATGGGTAGGTTATTCTCTTCTCCAGAGAGTCTTCAATATTTCCATTTGCCCTCCACCCTAAATTCTACCAATCTGAGTGTCACATTATCATTTTGGCCTTTTTCTTTTTCTTTTTCTCTTTTTCTTTTTCTCCTTTACCTTTTCATTTTCCTTTTTCTTCTTTTTCTCCTTTTCCTTTTTCTATTTTCTTCTTTTTCTCCTTTTTCTTTTTCTCCTTTTTCTTTTTTGCTTTTTCTTTTTCTTCTTTTCTTTCTTTTTCTTTTTTCTTTTTCTCCTTTTTCTTTTTCTTATTTTTCTTTTTCTTTTTTCTTTTTCTTTTTCTTTTTTTTCTCCTTTTTCTTTTTCTTTTTTTCTCCTTTTCCTTTCCCCTTCCCTTTCTTGTTCTTTTTCTTGGCTTCCTCCTCCACAGCTCCACAACAGTCCATTATACTCAGCATATGCTCCCAGTTCACGTGTGAGGGCAGAAACCTTTTCCCACAGAGAAGCTCCTGCTGTTCTCCTCAGGATCTGATCCACCCAAAACTCCTCCTCTCTTTGCAGATAGGGCCAAACGCCAAGGAGCTGTTCAGGCTCGTGGAGGATTTCATTGATGTCATCGGCTTCCGCATGAAAGATTTCCGGGATTCCTACCAAGTCACAGACAATCTGGGTGAGTTCACTGGCGCTCCCCACATCGGGGAGAGACCCCCAAAAGCTTTTAATTACTGTGCAATGTGGACAACCTGGGCTGTGGGGATGGGGAGGAAGGAGGGGAGGCAGCAGGTGGCGGGACATTAGAAGGTCTGGGGGAAGACATGGGCGGGCATAAATACAGGGTGGCTTTTCTCCAGAGAAGTTGGGATTTCATGAGGAAGAAGAGATATCCACAGAGAGATCTGAAAGATACCTACCAAATGGAGAACAGATGACGAACTGGGAAGAATAAGACTCTTTCTTTTATTTTTGAGCACAAGAACAGCCCAGCAGCCAATGGAGGCGGTGAGCAAACAGCAGGCAGTGTTTGACTGATGCTGTGTGCACAAACGCAGCGTGGAACTTGTTGCCAGAGGAGGTTGCAGAAGCCAAGAAGTACAGATGGGTTCATGATGGGATTAGGGAAGTGCATAGAAGAGAGGTCCATTGGTGCCTGTTGAAGTTGATGATCTGGATGCAGCCAGGAGCTGAGGAAATCCTGCTGATTGCTGGGAGGACAAACCAAGAGATGTCTTGTTCTTTCTCACACTTCTTATCAGCTGCTGCTGGCCACTCCTGGAGCTAAGGTGCTGGAGCAGACTGTCCTCTGGCAGATTTAATGCAGGCAGGACCCTTAGAGCACAGCACAAGCCCTTGTGTCTTCTTTCATGAATAGACATTTCCTCAAGAGAGCCTCACTCCTGTGGCTCCCAAAATCCAATCTCTCTGATTTCCCACTAATGCTCCCCATGTTTTCTGGAGCAAATGTGGAATTTACTGAAACTAGTTTCACTTACTGGTTTTATTTCTCGCTTCTCCCCAGTCCTTGGTATTCACAAACTGCCTGCAAACGCAGCAACAGACATCACCTTCCCCATGAAAGGCTGGAGGGGAATGGTGGACTGGGCCAAGAACTCAGAGGACAAGGTCACTGTCTCCAAGAGCATCCTCTCTTCAGGGCTCTCAGGTAGGCAGCACAGCCAACACAACTTTTTCCCTTCATTTTCTAAGAACGTTTCCTTCTGTTTGCCTGGTCTTCAAATCCTCTTTGAGATCAGCTGGATTTGCTCACAAATGTTTGGGCATCAAACAGCACTGATGAGTGCAAATAAGGCTTTTAAATATGGCCTGGCTAAGGGTTCAAACTAAACTCCTCACAAAAGTTCAGGGGCAGGTTCAGTACCTGGGTGTGGATGCTTATCTTTCCCTAAGGAAGCAGGAAAAGTTGGCAAACATTGCTTTAGGTGCCGTCCAAGCCTGGATTCAGACCTGATGGAGCCATCTGAGGGTGAATAGCTGGGAGTCAGCAGCTCAGGCTGAGCAGCTGATGGCTCCAAGTCTGCTGCTTGGACAAGCTTTGATAGATCTGGGGATTTATGGCCCTTGTGTGAAATTTCCTGCCCCCAGAAATGAAATTCAGAGGCATTTATCACTGAGGCTCCACATCAGGGCATGGATAGGAGCCCCAGCATGGAGGTGATGCCTCAACCATGCTGGCCTCACTGCCAGATCTGGAAAAACACCTGGAGGTTTCTGGGATGGTCTAATGGATGAGAATCCCTGGAACCAACACTCTGCTCATCTTTTGGCAGAGAACATTTGGAAGGATTGATCCCTGAGTTCCCAAAAGCAGGACCCTGAATTGGGCTGATTGCTGGGAGATGATGGGATTTGCTTTTGTCACTCATGGCTTTGAGAGCTGCTGGCTCCCCCTTCCTTGGGACAGAGGCTGGAGACTGAGTTGTTGCTACAAAAGACCTTTGGCCTCGAGTTGACACACCAGGACCTTTTATCATGGGCCTCCCTGCCAGGGATGGCATCAGCCATCACCTCTGCTTGGGAAACCTGAGGCCAGGAACAGTTAAGTGCCACCCCCAAGGGTAAACAGTGAGTCACTGGCAGAGCAAGGACCATGTCAAGCTCTCCTTGTGCTTTGTTGTGGCTTGCAGACAACGTGAGCTCCCTGGGAGAAGCGTTATCCCTGCTTGTTTGGTGGTGCCTTCACCTTTTGAAATCTTCAATCACTTGTTGGAAAAATTGTTGGACCAGACCGAGACAGAGCTGATCCTGCTCTGAGGCTGAGGGCTGTCCCAAAAGTATCCAGCTCCCCCTGGAGCTGTTTTCTAGATTTCTGTTGGAAGCATCCTCACACAGATCTGCACCAGGGCCCCGAGCTGTAGTGACTGAGCAAACAAAACATGACATCCTCCCCAAGGAAACCGCTTCCAGTCAGTGCTCACCTCTCCAGGGTTTCCTGAGTACCACCCAGGGCTCGTCTGCCTCTCTTTCATTCAGTATCTTGTGCTGGTGGTGTAGTTTTTGAGAGGTTACTCACTTACTCCAGCAGAAATCCACCTCCATTAGTTTTGATCCTCACTTTTCTCTGGGAACAGGAGTAGCTTTCCTGAACAAAGTGATGAAGACAGGAAGCTTCGTGAGACCAAATCCAAACCCCCTCACTGCTGGGAGCTGACTTTGAACAGTTGATTTCGATGGTCCAACACCGATTTATGCAGTTGGGTGACAAAATTGCTCTGCAAGGCTGTCTGTCAGTCTCTCCCTGTTATGTGCTCACCAGCTATCCCAATTTGATGATGAGAAAGACGGACATGCAGAGCTGTGCCTGTCCTGCAGTGATGGAGCAGACACACTGTCAGCTCAGGTTCAGTACAAGCTACCAGAGAAGCCCCACCTGGTGCTTTCCCAGGCTTCTTCAGCATTGCTTTCCACCCAGCCCCTTGCTTTTGCTCCCCCCATGAAAATCCAGCCCCGGGGCTGCCTCTGCTGCTCCTGGTTTATCAGAGGAAGTTCTGGCTTTTTGCAGCTGGGCCCCGTGAGGTAGTGGAGGAGGAAGAATAGGAGGAGAAGGAGAAGGAGGTCAAGTGACATGCCCAGAGGTCACACAGATGATTCAGAGGCTCATCTGGATCTGCTGCAGCCCCCAGAGGCAGTGCATGAGTTTTGGGGTCAGAGCAGGAGCACTGGGACCTCTCCCCTTCCCACTGGCCTTGTCGGCCCCGGCACAGCTCTTCTCTCTGATGGCCTGATAGCTGTGGACGGCTCCAAAGGCCTCGAGGTGGCTGCAAGAGACCTTTCCCCCCCTGCAGATTTGTCTGCTGTGGTGCTGTCAGAGGAATTTGGGGGTTTCTGAATGGGGTGGCATCATTTTTGGAGGGGTGAGCCTTGGTGAGGGCAGAAATCTGGGATGCTGGGTCACCCCAAAGGTGCTGAGCCCTCCCTGTAGTGTCAGCAGCCGCTGCATCCCACTGCAGTGATGTTGGCATTGGCCATGCCCCAAAAGAGAGCCCTCCACCACTGGCCACGCTCCTCCAGAGCCCAAATCCTGCCCCTGGGTGTCCCGTGGGGACAGCTGCCACCCTGATTGTCTCAGTGCTGTTGTCTCCTTCCCCCTCCTCTGCTGTCCTGCAGTGTCAGACGACTCCTCCGTCTTCGTGGTTGGGACCGTGCTGTACCGGAACGTGGGCAACATCCTCTCCCTGCAGAGGTAAGAGGGGCTGCCTGGATGGGGAGCAGCTGGGGAATCACCAGGATGATCCCTCTGGCTGCAGAGCACTGGTACAGGGAAAAGTAGAGCAGCTCACTGGGTGCAATGAGACAGATTGTGATCTGCAGTGGGAATATTTTGACCCCCGTATTCAGGTGGGGCCAGGCTCATGCATCCCGTGCCGGAGGTGCAGGAATGTTTTCCCCATCCACGTGCAGACACGAGGGGAAGAAGCTCAGTGCTGCTGTCCCAGACTTCCCTGCCACCCAGGAATGGAACCCCACCCTGCCCTCCTGGTCAGGAGGGATTTCGGCGGCCCTGACAGATGGGGATGCTCAGCTGCCCCGATCTTCCCGAGCTGCCGGAGAGCTGCCAGCCACACTGAGCCCTGGAGAGCGGCACGGCAGAAGACAGGCTCGGGGAGGAGAGAGGGGAGCAGAGCACGCCTGGCTGCACATGTCTGCCGTGTTCCCAGCGCTGCAAACTGCCTCGGGCACCAAAGCTTTTGTGTTCAGCACTCCTTCCCTTTCCTTCGCTTCTCTCCCTTTTCCTCTCCCTCTCTTTTTTATTTTTTTTTTCTCCCCAAGACTGGTACTGAGGCAGTAAATTAAGCATCCTAAGGCACCTTCTAAATCTGTTCTGCACTGATTAGCGTGAGCCCATTTACCATAAACACCAGGGCATCTCTCCTCACCGATAATCATTTAAATACCTCCAGATTTAGCACTGGCAATGGCAAAAGAGCTCCGAGTGAGTGCAGAGAGGAATTAGCAAGTCAGCCAACTGCATTCTGTAATATCTTCCATTACAGCAGTGGGAATTAGATCAGAAGGGCAATAAACATCATTGGCTCAAATGATCCAGTGGTATTTCAGCTTCCTCTGGCCAAGCAGGGAATGAGCTCTGATAACCAGCAGCTGCGGCAGCCACAGCCTCTGAGCAGCGTTCCCACAGGAGAGCTGATTTAAGATGTTCCTTAATTAAAGGACAGTCCCTCTTTAAAAAAAAATCTCGAGTCTTGAATCACCTGTGGAGAGTCAAAGAAAAAAAATATAAAAAAATTAATGAAAGCAGCAGCAGCAGTAAAACAGCTCTTACTTCAGCGCCGTGCAAATGGACACAGCACTAAAGAGAACGTTGTGAAATAACCAGGTAGCTGGCTATAGGTAAAAAATATTTCTGACCACTGAGGAGAGCAGCTATTCCTGGGTACACATAAGAAATACAGACCCACTCCCTGGATTGGACTGCTCTGATTCAATGCAGAGTGATTTTTCCAAGAAGGGGGAAAAAAAAAGTAGATTTAACTCAGCAAACTGCACCAGCTGAGCTGTTCCTAATTGTCCCAATTTACCTCCCCCAAGCAGCAATTCTGTCTCTGAGTCACACATTTCTCTGTCCCCTCGGATCCAGAGAGCCCAGCGGATCTTGGCAGCTGCGACAGTTGGGATGGGCTGCACACAGAACCTGATTTTCCAAGCCAGGGAGGTGATGGAGGCGCTTGGTCCCAGCTGGGTTGTGCTGCAGAGGACACAGCACAGAGCCGCCAGCCTGGCTCTCCCCGTGTACCCTGTGGTCACAGCTCTCTGCACACCCTCGCTGGCCACTCAGGAGCCCTCTGAGCTCCTCTGGACTCCTGCTCCAGCCAGATCTCTGCGTGTTTTGTTTTATTCCCAGAAGCTGGGCTGCAATGCGCTCGTAGGAAAGCGACTCCTCTTCCTCCTGAAAGACTCCCCGTGACACCGAGTCCTTCGCCACCCCCGACAAGCTGCTGCTTAATTACCTTCTCTGCCAGGAGCCTGCCTCTCTTTTTAAGGCTGAATTTGTCTGGCTTTCACTTCCAGGCACTTGGCCTTTGGATGGGTGACTGAAAAGCCCCCCTCGTGCGAGGAACTCCCAGACAAGCCTTCCAACAGAGAAATTTTGTTTGTTTCCCTGCACCTGGATCAATTTTGTGTCTCTGTTTTGAGCTCCCTTTGCTGTTTCTCCCTCTCAAATTGAAACTGAACCCAACAGCACAGTGGAAACCACACAAGGAGGGCACAGACAGAAGTTCTTTGCTTCATCTCAGAGGAAGTGATCTTAAAAATCATCCCATTCCACCCCCCTGCCATGGGCAGGGACCCCTTCCACTATCCCAGGCTGCTCCAAGCCCCATCCAACCTGGCCTTGGACAATTCCAGGGAACGGGGCAGCCACAGCTTCTCTGGGCAACCTGTGCCACCAACCTCTGAGCGAAGAATTTCCTCGCAACATGTAATCCAAACCTCTCCTCTTGCAGTTTAAAACCATTCCCCCCCTGTGCTATCATTATTTACCCATGTAAAAAGTTGCTCTCCATTTTTTTATAAGCCCCCCTTCAACTTCTGGTTGAGCTGTGGCTTCTTGGCCACTGATCACCCTTTGAGGTCTGCACACCGCTGGTTTCTGTGTTCCAACATCTTGGCACGCTGAAAAATCAAATTCTCTTTCTGTCTGTGGTTGCTGCATCGATTCTCACCTGCTCCCCAGCCTCCACAGGGAGGTTTTGGTGTCATCCCTGCTGCTCACGCGAATATTCAGCAGCACTGACCCAAGGACTGACCCTTACAGACACAGCCTCTAATGAAGACATGCACTGGTGGTTACCTTTCAGCAGATCCCATTTTTAGCTTCTTACAGCTGCCTACTCCCATTGATTTACTCCTTTACTTTTCCTCTGTAGGGTGATAGTTGGGCTTTGCCGCTTCATTCTTTTTTTTTTTCTTATTGTTTAGGTCTTTTTAAAAGGAAAAAATATATTTTTGATTTTTTTTCTTCCCCTGTTAAATCAGTGTTGTTGTTCCCTCTAGTGTTGGTGGAACAGTGACTCTTTGAGCATCCACTTACACATCCAAGCACAATTCCAAATATTTTTCCTCTTTTTTTTTTTTTCTTTAAACCCTATTTTCTTTTAGCTGCTGTTCAGCAAGTATAAATCTTTCCCACCTAATTATTTTTTTTAATAAGAAAGATAAAATCCAGAGAGAAGACTGAAAGATTTCAGCAGTACCTGCAGATTTGGTGAAGATTTGGATAAGGAAGGATTTCCTTTCTCCATGGATGCCACAGGGGCTGGGAGCAGCCTGATCTGGATCCACCACTCCGCTGCTAATTCCCTCATGGCAGCAGCTTCAGCTGCTGCTTGTGAGAAGTTTAGCTTATTTAAATACCAGTAAACTGCAGAAAAATGAGGAAACCCTGTTATTCACATGTTCAGTGTCCAGGGAAGTGCCTACAAAGAGTTTGGCTTTCTAGGAATGGAAGTTATCTCCTGACTTATTGCCCCTCCCAAGGGCCAAATCTCCCAGGGCTGCCAGATTTATTGCAATATTTGTCTGGGCACAGGCATTTAGACATCTTCATGAAAGGTTTGGCGTTTTTCCATTTGTTTTTGGTCCTCAGGGAATGAAGATACACACCAGTGCCTCCAGCTAGGATTGTCTGTTGCCCCATGGATAAGCAACCATGCCTCAGCCTCACTGCAGTGCAGGCTATGCCAGCCTTGGAGAGGCAAAACGGGATTTTTTTTTTTGGAAAACACATGAAATCATGGAATATTCTGTGCTGGAAGGGACCTACAAGGCTTACTGTAGTCCAAACGAGCTCTGTTTTCTCGTGGCAGGGACAGAAAATGAACCCAGGAATGTTTTGTTTCTGGGATAGATACAGACTCCAGGTCCAGTTTCTTTTAGGTGTTGATGAGGTTCATAAAATGGTTTGATTTTGGAGGGATACATGTGGATTGGCTGTGAGGGGAGCCCAGAGGGCAGAGGATGGGGTCCAGCAGCAGCAAATGTCTTTGGGGGTATTTTATAGTGATGGGGTCATCCCCTTCTGCTCTGTGTACACCAAACCTTGCAGCGCCAGTGATGGTTGTCATGGTATTCCCTGCTCCACAAAAATCCCTCTAAAACCTCTCTTTCCCCTCTCCTTCCCAGGAATAGCACCGTTCTGAACTCCAAAGTCATCTCTGTGACTGTGAAGCCATTCCCCCGGTCTCTCCTCACTCCTCTGGAAATCGAATTCTCCCACCTGTACAACGTAAGTGGTTCCTGGGAACCTGCCCCATCCCACAGCTGTGTTTGCTTCTCTGGGGCAGGAATGTGCTGGTGCAAGGAAGGAGGTGGTTTTGATGGGCTCCTGACATCTTTTTGCTGGTGCAGGACCCTTCAATCTTCCCCAAAATCAAAAAACAACTTCATTTCCAGAGCAGCAGGAGGGTGACACTGCTGGCACAGGGCCATGCTTGTCCCCAGTTCACACCATTTCACTGTGGACATCATCACACAGGAATAACTGTGCACTCATTAAAATAACTCGATGTAACAGTGGTCTTCCTTGAGGAGGGAAAGACAGGGGGAAAGGTTGTTCCCATTAATTCTGGAATATTACTGTTGTCCTCAATGCTTTCCAAGGCAGGCAAAAATCCCCTTCAGGTTCCTCTGCTCAACCCTGAGCAGATTTATGGCATGGACATTTACATACCCCAGGGCCTGTCCCTGTGGAGATTAGATGCCCTCCTGAGGCTCTACAACATGAATCTTAAGATCTGTTGTGTCTTTGGACTCTCCTGGAGGGATTTTCCAAAGCTGTCTCAGACAGCTGGGGTCCGAGGCAAACCTCTTCCAGGGGGTTTAAACACACCTGGCCCCCTCCTGCAGGGCTGTGGTTTTGTCCCACGGAAGCAGAGGCTGTATTTGATCCACTTTCCAGAAGGGAGCAGCAAAAGGATTCTGTGTGAGAGGAGGGATGAGGAGGAATATCCGTAGGTTGAGTCAGGAGAGAGGCAGAGTCAAATCCCTCTGCAGTGGTCATGAATCAGAATAAACCAAAGCTTGGATTTTTCTGGCTTTTCCATCCCAGGGTGGCAAAAGCCATTCCAAGGATTTGAGATCCATGACAGCTCATCTGGTGTATCCCAGACACCCCATCCTTAGAGCAGTGGGAGGGGTGTTACAGGCCCCACATTCTTCATTCCAGTCCAGACACTCCACAAACAGCATGACGCTGATTTGTTTCTATTTTCCCTTTCTTGTCTCCTGGCAGGGAACCACCAACCAGACCTGCATCCTGTGGGATGAAAATGATGGGTGAGTTCTGTGGGTTTCCCTTTACTCTCACAGGTCTGTTTGCTTTTTTGGGTGAAATGATCACAATTTTAGCAGTGATGTGTCAGTTCTTGCCTTCTTTACTCAGTATGTTCTTCACCCTGGTGGGGAGTGCTTTCCTCCTTCACACGTGCACTGCTTCTCTCTGAGATGTCTTCTAGTGGTCTTTTGGATTTTTCCACAAAAAGGATGCATGAACTGGGACCCAGGACTGTGGAAGTGTTCAGATTGAGCTCAGCAAATCTGTGCTTGGCCCTCTGCAGTGCTCACCCCAAATCATGCACTGTAAGGAGAGTAACGAAAAATCAGTGCAAATATGGCCTGTGGAGGTGAAGTTCGGGTGATATGAACTTTATATTGTGCTGCTGTGACATAGAAAAATGATTTTTGCCAGAATTCCAGTGATGACTGGTGCTGTTCAGCAGGGTTTGAGTGATGTGGTTGTGGCCAGCAGGGAAAAAAGCAATCCCAAGTTACCATGAAGAGTTGGGACCATAAATCCCATATGGGGAGTAGTTGTCAAAGGATGTGCATCTTGGAAAGGAAAAAAAAGTCCCACTCTGAAAGTGAGGTCTTAAATCCTGAGTGAACTTGACAAGGATACAAAGTGTTTGATTTAAGGGTGGTTTTACTTCACTGACTTTTGCATCTCAGTTTGAGCACCTACCTGGCTCCTCTTCTGCTTGCAGTAAGTTCCTCTCCTTGAGATCTCAGACATTTGGCACATGCCCCTGCATTTATTATTATTATTTATTATTATTACCAGCAGCATCTGAAAAATGATTCCATTCTTGTCCTTTTATGCTCCATTAAGTAGCGTATGCACAGAGAGGCAGGCAACATATTTACACTCAGCTCACTTCATGTTGGTCTGGGATTAGTTTGGCATCTCTGAGTGGCTCCAAAGCAAAGCTTTGAGGGTCTCCCTGCTTGTGGAATCACACCTGTGTTGTAGCCCAGGGCAGAACTGGTCCCTCTTCTGGTGAAAATTAACATTAGAAGATGGTTGAGACACAGGTGGACTTTTAAGCAATTATTAAAAGGGGGTTTTATAATATTTTGTGTGTGCCAAAGAGCTTGTGGGTCAGCACAGGGGGTTGGATTGGTGGGCAGGCTCAGGAGCTGGCCTGCTCTGCTAGATGTGTTGTTTCTCCATGCTGGAATGGAATTAAAGCACTTGTACAACAACCCAGTTTTGGCAAGTAAAGGCAGGAGCTGGAACCATTGCCCCTTTTGCTCTGCTCTCCATCCCATTGCTTTTGGCTTTCCAAAAGCACAGAGAAGGTTGTGTCCAGGAGCATGGAGATGTTTCCCTGCCCTGCTCAGACCTGGATTTAATTAGCTGCAGTCTGAGCATGAAAAGAGCAAAATCCAGTTTGGACGTGGCTGAGGGAGAGGGCTGCCGTTCAGGGTGGGTACGGGAATCTGTCAGAGCTGGCACTGAGAAGAAGGCACAGATGAAGGTTTGCCCAGTGCTGAGCAAGGACTGAGAGGTTTGGATGGCTTTTCTGAACTGGAGGCAAAGCAGTGCCCAGTTCAGCATCATCAGCTCTGCTGATCATCCTAAGAGAATGGTTTGGGTTGGAAGGGATCCTAAAGATCATCTCATTCCAACCCGCTAGACCAGGTCACTCCCTGCCCTGGGAGCTCTGGCTGCTCCACACTCTTCCTCCCAAGGCTCAGCAGCTTGTTGGGCTGCGGGTTGTCCCTCTGGGAGTGCAAGATGCTGAGATTCCTTTCAGTCCTTCATCCCTGCATGCTCACAGCACCAAAGAGTGGGAGCTAAGAGCTGAGCAGGAAATTTCTTGGCACCAATGCCATGGTTCAGTTTTCAAGGATGGATTCCAACCCCCCAGCAGATTGGTTGTGCAAATGTTTCTGCCAAACCTGCACTCTCCCCATGTTCAGGGCTTTTGGGGTGTGTGTGTACACGCCTGCAAGTGTTTGAAACCAACATTTGCAGTCTCGAGCAGCTGAAATGCCCCAGATCCTGATGTCAGCAGATTTTTGCTCGGACAATGTTCCAAAACTTAGAGCTGATCCGGCGAGCTCTGGCGAGGGGAGCTGCCAAGCTGTTTGTGCAATATTTTAAAAGCTGATTTGCGCAACATTTTAAAGCTGATTTGCTACCACTGCTGCCTCCTGGGAAAGTCTAAGGAAAGGCAAATTATGCAAACTCTGTTCCCCAGTCCTGACTGCTCACCTCGAACTTTAACAGCGCTCTGGAGCTGTCAGGGGGTTTGAATCACGATTTTGGGTAATTGTTTCCTGCTTGGAAGAAAAACTTTTAGGCTGCCCCCTGGACTTGTTGCCTGGTTTGTGGTAGAGGTCCTGATTGTTGACTCTGTGCCAGGAAACCCCGTGGTTCAGCCACTCTTTTGTGATTCCCCTCTTTGCTCCCATCTTCTCCTTCCTGCCACCTCTCCCTATGAACTGGGGCTTTTCCCACCCATCAGTCTCATAAGGTGGCTGTGCAAATGGGTGAAAATAAGGATGTCACATCCCTGGAAGTGTTCAGGATCAGGCTGGATGGGGCTTTGAGTAACCTGGTCTAGGGAAAAGTGTCTCTGTCCATGGTAGAGGGGTTGGAATGAAATGTTCTTGAAAGTCAAACATTTCTGTGATGCTGTGAAATCCCATTTCCCAGTTCTGAACAATTTCATGGATTTACAGCTTCATTTCCCTGCCTGTTCTCCACCCTGCTGCATTCCCTGCTTGCAGCCCAAGCTAGCCTGTTGTGGTGGTGCTTGCTCAGAAGATGCTGAGACCCCTCAAGATTCCTCTTTTGCCTCTCTCCATGTTCCTGCTCCAAGGATGGGTGGCCAGGTGGAGCCTCCCCGTACCCAGAGTCACCCAACCGAGGCTGCAGATCTTGGTGACCCAAATTCCACCTGATTCCAGTGGGCCAGCCTCTGGATTTAACCCCTTGCCTCCCGTGACTGAAGAGGTGCAGAGGCTGGAAACCTGGAGCAATCCTCCCATGAGAGATCCTGCCTGTTCCAGCAGCCACCTGAGCTTCCAATCCCACCCAGAGTATGCCAAAACCCTTTAAAGGCCACTTAAAATCCATGGGCTGTGAAGGGTTGGACTGTAAAATTGCAATTAGAACCAGACAATTATCTGGTGACCATGTGCTTCCTCAAAGATGGAGCTGTCGAACAGAGCACTTGGAAATAAAAAAAAAGAGGAGGAACCCTTGAGTGTTCATTCATTTGCATTTAGATGGATATTTAAGCTTGTACTATTAACAATGGATTTTTGATTTATTAATCCCAGACCCTCTGAGTGACTGTGAGGTTCGTGGGTGGCACCTCTGCCTCTCTTTTCTCATCCCCTTGCCCCCAGCTCCTCGTGTCATGAAATAAGAGGATTGAAGATCAGGGACTAATTTCTGTTGTGTTGGGTGCTGCGAGTGTGATTAATGAGCCTAGCACGGGCTGGGTAAATTGAAAGTTGGAATCAGAGAATGATTTGGGATTCTCTGGCTCTCCTCCAAGGGTATTCATCTGGAGTAATTATTGGCTGCTTAGCCCTGATGAAGTGAAAACCCAGGCAGGATCTGGTCTCCTGCTCCCTCTTTCTCCTGCTGGGACAGGAGAGGAGTTGATAAATGCAGCCATGGATGTGTGTTCGTGTTCTTGTGCTTCACCAGAGCTGTATTTCTCACCTGCCTTGCTTGGGTGAATAACAGGAATTTCATGTGGCAATGGGAACAAGGAGACAGAGCCAAGGTTTGTTACTGGTGGTGACAGCATCACTTCACAAAGGACGTTTTAATGAGGTTGGAGTCATTCTCTTCTCCAGGTAACAAGTGACAGGACAAGAGGAAACGGCCTCAAGGTGCACCAGTGCAGGTTTAGATTGGATTTTAGGAAAAAAATTCTTCACTGGGAAGGTGGTCAGGCTTTGGGAAAGGCTGCCCAGGGAAGTGGAGGAGTCACTGCACATGGGAGCACCCAAGAAATGTGTGGATGTGGCACTTGGGGATGAGGTTTAGTGGTGAACACAGCGGTGCTGGGTGAAGAGTTGGGCTCGATGATCTTTTCCAGCCTTAACAATTCCACGATTCTGTGGCTGCAGAGGAAGATGTGGAGCTATTTAATGTTACAGAGCTGACCCACGGGGCTGATGAGTCTGGGTTCAGGCCATCAAAGCTGTGTTTGGGTGTTCTTTGAGCATGGGATCTGGTAAATGAGGAGGAGAGGTGTGAGATGGGAAGGGAGAGACAAGCCACAAGGTGTGGGATGTCTGACAAGGGCATGGAGTGATGGGACAAGAGGGGGATGGTTTAAAGTGAAATAAAGTAGGTTAAGACTGGGTATTAGGAAAAAATCCTTTGCTGAGGTTGGTGTTGGAACCCTGGAGACTGGGATGACCAGAGAAGTTGTGGCAGCCCTGGAAGTGTCCAAGGCCAGGTTGGGTGCGGCTTGGAGCAACCTGGGATAGAGGAAAGTGTCCCTTACCAGGGGAGGGAGTAGGAATGAGAAGGTATTTCAAGTCCCTTCCAGCCCAAACCATCCTGTGATCCTATGAAGGGTCTGGAGAGGCAATGTGGGATCAGGCTGCAGCAGGTGAGCACTAATTGTCCCCTCCCTGGTGACAGCAGGGTCCAAACCAGCTGAGGGCTTTTGTTTTAGCCCCTGGTTCAGGAGAGAGAACCAGGCCATGCAGGTGTGAAATCCAACCCCAGACACACAAAGTGTGAGACCCAGCAGATCTGCATTTCCAGGGGAGCCCTCATCCCACAGGGAATGCCTGGCTCCATCAGGCAGCTCCTCTGTCTCATCGTAATTACTGAAAACTAAACATTATAATAACCAGGCACTACAATAACAGATCGCCTTTCCAAACCTATCAAAATATTTGCATAAAAGCTTTTCTGCTCTCGGAAGAGAAAGCACCTCAGGAATCTGTGGTTTTAATTCAAGGACACCCTTGGCTTCCCTTGGGAAAGATCATCTGTTCCAGTAATTAAAGCCTTTCACCTACCTGACTTAGGAAATGCAAACCTTGCTGTTTAGGAAGGTGACCTGTGCAAGCAAGGTTAGGCTTGGAGAGCAGAACAAGCACTGCCTCAGCTCTGGGGTGAGGTGAAATCACTTGGAAACTCGTGGTATCCTAAAATACAGCTCCCAGAAGCTGAGGACAGCCCTGCTCATGGGACTTTTTCAGACAGGAACTGCTTGAAGGGTAGGGTGTGGTTGGTCCTGGAGGTGGTCACACAGAGCTACAAACCACTGTGAGAGTTTTGAAGTGTCAGAGCAACTTTTTTTGGGGTGTTTTTGTTTGTTTGCTTTGTCTGGAACAACTCAGAGGAGCTCCCAAAATACCCTAGAAGGAGGAATTGTTCGTATAATTTTTCAATAGGGTAATTGTACTCTTTGGTGTTTATGGTCCAGCCACCCCATGGATCTTGAAGCACAGCTGCTTTGCCTGAAATTCTCGTTTTTTGGGTGGGATAATCTGCAGAATCCACAGCTGTCTGAATTCCTGTCTGCACGCCCTATGTGATTACCGGAAAGTCCTGGCAAGGAAGCACAAGGAGCAGGATGTGGTGTGAGCTCTGTGGGCTTCACACCACTTGTTGAAAGAAAGGAATTAACTTTTCTTTCCTGTGCTTTTTGGGGCTTTTTTTGTCATTCCAGCCTTGCTGATTCTCGTTGGAGGGCATTTACAGCTCCCTTTGTTCCTTTACTCCCCACCACCAGCAAAGTGTCATGCAGGAGTTGTCTTATCTCTAACATCCCCCAGAAATCATTTTGCTCATTACATCAGTTAATCCATCTCCCAGTGCCTGTCTTTTGAAGAAAAGCTTTCTAAAGTCAAGAAAGAGCTTCTCTTTTCCCCTGTCTGTCACCCAGAGCATTAATGACCCTGCTAGAGCTGTAGATCAGGCAGTCATAGCCTGTCTGTGCTGACAGGGATAAATGATTCCCCCAGACACAGACACTTCACAGGATCACAGAATGGTTTGGGTTGAAAGGACCTCAGAGATCGAGTACCACCTCCCTGCCATGGGCAGGGACACTTTCCACTAGCCCAGGTTGCTCCAAGCCCTGTCCAACCTGGCTTTGAACACTTTCAGGGATGGGGCAGCCACAGCTTCTCTGGAAAACCTGTGCCAGGGCCTCGCCACCCTCACAGAGAAGAATTTATTCCCAATATCCAACCTAAATCCATCTTGTTTCAGCTTAAAGCCATCCCCCCTTGTCCTGGCGCTCCATCCTTTGTCCAAATTCCCTCCCCAGCTCTCTTGGAGCCCCTTTAGTCACTGGAAGGGGTTTTAGGGTGTCCTTGACACTTCCTTTTTTCCAGACTGAACACCCCCAGCTCTCCCAGCCTGGCTCCAGAGGAGAAGGGCTCCATCCCTGATCACCTTTGTGGTCTCCTCTAGAATCTCTCCAGCAATTCCACATCCTTCTCATCTGGAGGTCTCAGAGCTGGACACAGTCCAGGAAGGGTCTCACAGGAGCAGAGGTCACCTCCCTTGACCCATTGGTCTGTTAAAAACCCAAAACCCTGTGAGAAATCAGTGCACTGCTCTCCTCTTTGGACTATTAATGGCCTATTACATATTAATTTTATACAAATTGTATGTTAGATATTATATATTATTATATATTATCACTATATTATTTCATTATTTTATTATAATATATAATATATATTATATATTGTGCATTGTATATTACATATTACATATTATATATTAATTATACATTATATCTTATATCTTATATCTTATATCTTATATCTTATATCTTATATCTATCTTATATATTATATATTATACATTATACATTATATTATATATTATATATTATATATTATATATTATATATTATATATTATATATTATATATTATATATTATATATTATATATTATATATTATATATTATATATTATATATTATATATTATATATTATATATTATATATTATATATTATCTACAATCTTAGCTATTATACATAATATATATTATTGTCTAATATATAATGTATATTGACATGATATATATTATCTATTACATATATTATATATGTATTATATATTATATTTTTACCGCAACACTCCAGCTGTGGGGGAGCAACACTGCCCCTCATGTGATCCCCTACAGGGTGTTTGTGCTGATGTTTCCCAGTCCCCCTGTTCCAGCTCTGTTGCCCTTAATCAGTTTAATTCCCCACATCTTCAGCTGCAAATCCTGCCTTTCCCAACTGCTCCTGTGGGTGTGTTGAGGGGATGTCAGTGAGGGAAGAAAGCAGCAAAGCCTGGCTACACAGGGGCATGCAGGGAGGTTAATCTGAATATTCCCATTAGTTCCCCTGTGTTAAACCCAGTTAGAAGTATCCCTTAATTCAGCCTGTCTGACTGCACTCGCAGAGTGCAACCAGGCAGATGGAATTATGGTCCCAGGAGGTTGTTTTTTTTTTAGCCCTGGATGAGAGCAGACAAAACAGGGCAATGCAGTGAAACCCAGTGGCAGCTCCAGAGCCTGAGGATTTATCCCTGCTCAGCCTGGGCTCTGGGGCTGCTGGGAGCACAAGGGACAGATCCCAGGGGGATGTTTTGCCTGACACCTCCCTTGTTACTGGGACACCTTTTCCTGGCAGTTGTTACCTGGATTCCAGGTGTTTCAGGAAAGAGGTGGGCAGTTCTGTCAGCACAAAGCAGCAGAGCACAGGGCTGCGTCCATCCCTGTTTGCGACAGGAGTTAAACTCCTCTGGCATTTTCTGAGCAGCTTCCCAGTGGTCAGAATTGCCCATGGGATTGGGAATTAGGTTCTGGGTTGTTCCCCAGTGCCTTTCACAGCTCAGGATGCAGGAGAAGATGAGCAGGAGAGCTCAGGGCTTCTGCTGCCTGCCAGCAGGACAGGGTTTAATGGCTTTTGACAGAAAGGAAAAGGGGAGAGGACAGAGGATTCAGAGGCTCTGAATCAAATGTTCCCTTGCTTCCCTAGCAAAGGGGTCGGGAATATGGGTGGAATAAATGAATTCTCTCTACAGACCTGGCAGAAGCCAGACCCTGACACCTGGAGGATGCTCCCACTGGGAAGGGGCTTTGGCTCAGTGACTTGATTCCCAACCTCGGCTCAGTGCTGAGGGGGAGAGCTGGAGCCTCGCGAGGTTCGGGATGGTTTCTGTGTTCACATGTGTTTGTGTTGTGTATCCTGATAAAAAAAAACCCAAACAAGCACCAGAAGCAGCTGAGGGAGCTGGGAAAGGGGCTCAGCCTGGAGAAAAGGAGGCTCAGGGGGCACTTTCTGGCTCTCCACAAGTCACTGTGGGGACAGGAGGGTGCAGCCAGGTCAGGGGCAATCTCTTCTCCCAGATAACAAGCAACAGGACAGGAGGAAACAGCCTCAAGTCACACCAGGGGAGGTTTAGATTGGAAATTGGGGAAAATTACTTCATGGAGAGAGTTGTCAAACCCTGGAACAGGCAGCCCAGGGTGGTGGTTGAGTCACCATCCCTGGAGGGATCTGAAAGATGCACAGATGTGGCACTTGGGGTTGAGCTTTAGTGGTGAACATGGCAGTGCTGGGTCAAGAGTTGGGCTTGAGGATCTTTTCCAAACCACAATTCCATGATTCTATGGCTGCATCCTTGTCTTGCCTGCATCCCTGCCAGCTCTCCTGGAGCCATCTTCGGGGACATTCCAGGCTGCTGAGAGTGGCTTGTGGTGGAAATCCAACTTGACTACATCTGTGTGTGCCAGTGGAGAGCTTTGGATCACAGCTCCAGGCTTTGAAGTGTGGGGAAAAAAGGCAGGTTGGGAAAATCTGCTGCCTGCTTTTGGTCTGCTCTCATTCCAGTGACTCAACAGGCAGCAGGGTGCAGCTTAGAACGAGCTTCAAGGCAGGCTCAGGTGCGCGGAGGAGACACAAAGAGCTGCGCCAGCAGAATGCTCTGCACCCTCTGTGTGTAAAATTCAGAGTGGAGTGGCTTTATCTCCATGTGCTTCTTTGCTGGGTTGAGTTAGTCTGCCTTTATGGGCACAGGAAAGTCTTGTCTGGGTACAGAGCACCACTTTCCAAGCGGTTCTGTCTCTGCAGGTGCAGATCCCACCAGGTCTGTATCCTCTGGAATATTGGCTTTGCTGGGAGCTGAGGACTCCAGAGCAGCCTGTGCATGATTTGAGGAAGGTGTGGCCACAGGTGCCTCAGGACCAGGGTTGGACCAAGCCTGGACCCACCAGCACTAGGAATATGTTTGAGCAGGTGATGTTTTATGTGTCTTTGTTAAGGACACAAGAAGAAGTTTCCCCATCAGGCTTCTTTGCTCAACTTCCTTGCAAGACTGAGTTCATGTGAACTTCTTAAAATGCTTCATTTTTTGGAGCATTTTAATTTAATTATTTAATTAAATTAATTTTATAATATTTAATTTATAATATTTAATTAAATCCTTCAATTAATGAGTCCTTGAACTGCAAGCCAGAAACACAGCAGTATCCACCAGAACCAAAATAAATTTTGTATTTCTAAAATTTCATCGTAGATCAGAGAATGGTTTGAGTAGAGAGAGACCTTCAAGATCATTCAATTTTTACCCTGTTCCATGGACAAGGACACCTTCCACTAGCCCAGGTTGCTCCAAGCCCTGTCCAACCTGGCCTTGGACACTTCCAGGGATGGGGCAGCCACAGCTTCTCTGGGTAATGTGTTCCAGGGCCTCAGCACCCTCACTGGGAAGAATTTCTCCCTGATTTGACCTATTTTGTCCATTCCAGTCCCAGACACCTCATTCTCATGATGGGATTCCATGGGAAATGGTCAGAGTGCAGGTTCTTGGGTCCATGCCATTGCTCAAAGGTGATGGACTGGCAGGATGGACAAGGCAGGACTGATGGATGTGGTGGAAAAGACTCCAGAACTGGCACACTGTGAATAAGGATAGGGAAGGTTTGCCCCTGTCTTAATGAGGAGAAATGTTCATTTTCACCTGACTGCTTGTGCGCCGTGCTAGGAGATGGAATGTTCTGCTAAAACAGCAGCAAAAAGAGGCCACAGTGCCCAGGATGCAGCCCTTGTCTAATGATGAACTTTCTGTGTGTCTGGGCAGATCAGTGTAAGCTTCGTGCCTCAGTTTTCCCCGAGCCTGCTGTGCTAAATAACATCAGACAGCTCCTCGAAATGTCAGGAAATCTGGGAGCGAGGAGCTCCTTTCAGTGAGCAAAAATAAGTATTCCTATTTATCACTGAAAACTGGTTATCTAAAGGTGAGTTTGATGGTCAGACTGGCCACCCAGAGGAGCTCCCACTGTGGTTTTTGTTCCCTGTGGGCAGCAGGGAGTGTCATTTTGAATTTTGGTGAATTTTGGTCTTCATGAGGTGCAATGAGGAGACTCAGGGCCATCACTGCGAGATTGCTCACATGAGGACACGAGACACCAACCTGTGCATGCCACCTGAGCTCTCTGTGGCCTCTCAGCCCCATGGCAGAGAGGATTAGCAAAAACATGGAATATTCAGCCTGCTCTGACAGCCAACTCAATGTGGAGCTCGATGGATTCTCCCAGTGGGCCTCCTGGAAGGCAATGGGCACAACTCCTGGAGAGGACAAATCCTCTGTGTCCTGACCAGATTTATTTGGATGCACTTTAACCCTCAGTCAGAAAAATAACTGATGCAGCGAGGTCAGAAAGCCAAATTTCACAGAACAGAACGATTTTCAGACCTGTCAAGGCTCTTTACAGGGCTTTGCAAATCCTTTAATTCAATTACAGCGCTGACCAGTTGGAAGATGAGTGTTCATCCCCCAGAGCTCCTTTCTGCTTCAGGCCAGAGCTGCATCTCCAGGGGGTTTAATGGACATGTGGAATGTTGGTGGGATGTCAGGAGGGGATTTGCAGCTTCCCTCTGAGGGAATAAATTCACCCTCTCCCAGAGCCTGGTGCGTGGCAGGGTGATGAGGGTGGTGAGGCTGCCCAGAGGAGCTGTGGCTGCCCCATCCCTGGAAGTGCCCAAGGCCAGGTTGGATGTGGCTTGGAGCAACCTGGGATAGTGGAAAGTGTCCCTGTCTATGAAACAGGGTTGGAATGAGATCAGATTCAGGTCCCTTCCAACCCAAACCACTCTGATTTTATGGCGGTGGCCTGAAGCCTGACCCAGCAAGGACCTTGATCTTCCCGGGTTTGAGGAGAGCCTTTCTTGCCGCTGAGGATGGAAGTGCAGGCAGCAAAATGGGTGGGAAGGACATCAGATATCCTCATTTTTGGGTGATGGATCCAGCCCACCACCAGCCAGCCAAGGAGACAAGACTGGAAATGCACTGATGAGTGATGGGCTGTCCCCAGAACCCGAACTGTGTCATTTTCAGGTGGGGAGGGAGAAACAGGGAGGTTTATCCTCTGTCACCCAGGAGGAGCAGAGCAGAGCCACAGCTCAGCTCTGCTGCCCTCTCTCACAGCTCTGCTGGTGGCTCTGAATAAAAGTTAACTCTGGTCTGTATTGGTAGAAGAGGAGCCCAGAGTAGCTGGGATCCAAGGGAATGCTATTAATTTTTAGCTGTGGGTATTATTTATTCAATGGTGCATAGAGCTCATATGTCAAATCTTAAGGAACGCTAAGCATCCTTCAAACCTCAGCAAGATTCCTGACAGCTTCAAGGGCACTGCACAGGATTGTTCCAGGGATTGCCAGTGTGCATGTGACTTTTTTCACCCATAATCCTAGGCTGGGGCCTGGGCAATGGGCTGTTGCAGGTTTTTTGGCTGTCAGCTGGGATGTCTTTACCTTTAATCTTCCGTACAAGCCCAAATCGAAGCTGCGGTAATCTATCACTGCTGCTGGGAATTGCACTCAGACAAATCTTTTCCAGTCCTGGTATCCCATGTATTGGTCAAAACAGTGCTGGAGAGCTTCCTGACATTTAAAATATCTTCTTGTTTGGCTACTGGTAGTGATGAGGGAGGCAGAACTCCGTGATGCAAATACCTAAAACCCAGAGAGCTTCAAGAAAAAGTTATCTCCAGAGCTGCTGCATGTGGAACAACACAAGGAGAGCAGAGGGAGCTCCCTGTGTCCAATATTACTGTAGGATCTGGGTCCTGGCTGGGAAAATCATCCTCCAGCTGCAAAGGCATCTGAAGGGAAGGGATTTTTGGTGCCTAAGGTGTAATTTAGACATGCCCAGAACATGGAGATCCAGTGTGAATGCAGGGATAGGGAAAGCACACACGGGGCTGTGGCTGTGTTGCAGCCCAAGGATTTTTTCAGTCATTAAAGTTGCACTGATGAGTCCCAGGAGAGAATCTGCTGCTCATCCCCAAGAGAAACCACTCAGGGTCAGGGAGGAGACTGGAGATGTTTTGAATGAGACACCTGGAACAGGGCAGGGGAAGAACCTCAGAATTGCCGTTGGATTGGAATGGAATGGAATGGAAAGGAAAGGAATGGAATGGAATGGAATGGAATAGAATAGAATAGAATAGAATAGAATAGAATAGAATAGAATAGAATAGAATAGAATAGAATAGAATAGAATAGAATAGAATAGAATAGAATAGAATAGAATAGAATTTTCAGTTAAAATGGACCTAAAACAATCATCAACTCCAATTGCCTGACCAGTTCAGGGCTATCCAGAAGTTATTAAGAGAGTTTTCCAAATCCCTCTCAAACACTGACAGGCTTGAGACATCGGCCACCTCTCAGGGAAGCCTGTTCTGGTGTTTGACAACCCTCTGTGTAAAGAAATTCTTCCTAAAATTCAGTTTGAAGTGATGGTGAGGTGCATTCCACCATGGCATTCCCAGGAATATCTTGTTTGTGGAACAAAAACGTTTTTGATTTTTTTTCCAGGTAGCTATATAAAGAACTCCCCCTCTCCACCCCCGCTTCTGGAGGCTACTGTGTTTGTCTCCACTCAGGCATCAGCACCTCACAAGAGTTGTTAGAAATGGTATCACAGCACCGGGCATTTCCCGGCTTCCCTGCTCATTTCTGCCCAACTAGTTCAGTTTACAAGTGCAAAAGATGCTTTTGCTAATTGCCAGCTCTGCCAGCTCCTCCTGGGATCTGGGAGGCAGCTGAGGTTGTCCTGCTGCTGCTGCTGCAGTCTGTGAAGCAGGACTTACATGACTCCTATTACTGCCATGCCCGAGCATTTCACAGCTTTCAACGTGCTGCTATTGCAACTGGAGCTGAACATTAAAAAAAAAAAATAATAATAAAAAAAAAAATCTCCTTTTCTAGGTCACTTACAGCTCTGAATTTTCTTTTACATTTGCTTTTACCCAGATGAGTGTTTTTGGAGGGTTTAGGAGGGAGCAGTGTTGGTCCAATGACAAGTGTCACTTTGCTTTGGAGGCTTCAAAACACAGCAGAACTGACAGGAACTCTCAGAACATTTTCTGCTGCTCTGGAGCAGGAGCGACGTGGGGACCCGCTCTCAGGTGCCCTGAACAAGGAGCATTTATTTTTGTCCTCTTGGCCTCCCTCCCACCCCAGAAAAGCTTTCAGAAGAGGTGGCCTGGGAGCCCCCAGCTTGTGAGCAGCGCTCCTTCACTTTGACACCGCCTGTCATCTCAGGAAAGAAAGGAAGATCAAACAGGAGGATGGAGTGGGAGCTGTCACATCAACTGTACTTTTCCTGCTCAATTCTGCTACCCTTGGGCAGGTGAAGGCTGGGACCAGCAGCCTCCTCCCTTCAGTCCTAACCTACCTGTCTGCTTGCTGCTCAGTCTGTGTGGATGACCTTGATTCATGAACCAGCAGTGCTGGCAGGGACGTTTCGGAGTGTCTGGGGAGAAAACAGACAGATTTGCACCTTAGCACTGTGGTTCCCAAACTTTCTTCCTTCCAGGATTCCTGAATGTCAAACCAAATGTTCTGGTCAACTTTCTCTACACCATCAGACCCTCATTGATTTCCTGACTCTTCTGTCTCTCTCCCCAACTTGTTCTGCTTCCTTGGTGGCTCCATAAAGTTTCTTCTCTGCAAAATCTTCCCTGTTTATTCCTTTATTCCTAATTCTGACGCTTATCTGCTTCTCTCCTCTGGACATTCCCCTCTACCCACTGTCCTGGCTGGGATGGAAGGAGCTGCAGCAGCAGGAATCTCCCTTTTTCCACCCTCTGCAATCTGATCTGCTCCTTTGGAGATTCCTGGCTCCAGGTGCCAGCTTGGCTTTCAGAGAAGGCACCCTGGCAATGAGCAGTCCTGAGCCAGAGGATGAAAGCTTCCTTCTGGGATTCTGCATTTCATCTGTGATGGTGATAGTGCCTGGCTTTACCCCCGTGCTCCCTGCCTCCCCTGGGCCCTGGCAAAGAGACTGCCAGCAGGGCTGAGTGCGTTCAGTTTTACTGGCTTAATCCATGAGATATCAACGAGTCTCAGGGGGACTTGGGAGCTATAGACCCCATCCTGATCCCTGCACCAAAGCCCTTGAGCAGCAGGAGCTGGTTCTCCCTCTGGAAGGATGTTCCAGTGTGGAAGCAGAGCCCAGGGAATCTGTTCAGGTCTGCGGGAGGTGCAGAGGAAGGGCTGAAATGATTGCCCTGCCAAGGGAGGAGGCAGAGATAGATGTGTTTGGCAGTGTTTTATGTGCTTTTTATTGCTGGGCAGGTTGTGGGGGGGTGGATGGGCAGGATATAAAGGACATTTCACCCCTAGGACTGTGCCTGCTGCTGCACCATCAGCAATTCCTGCAAGAAAGGCCACTCCCGGTGCTGCAAACCCCAGACAGGACAGCAGAGACATTTTTCAGTAAAAATTGCTTTGGCCAGCACAGCCATCATTGGTGCTGCCCTATAATTGGCAAGTATTTAATTAGCTGAGGAATATCCCACATCTTCTCACTCAGTGGGAAGTCAGAAAATCCCTCTGGGATGAATGCTCTCCCAAGCCTGTCACTGCACCTCAGCTGAAACCTCAGCACATAAAGCACAGCAGACAGTTGAGTGCGAGTTTGCACAGATGCTGCAACATCTGTCCAGTTTGGGAAAGGTGGGTGGCTGAAGGTAGGGGTGTCACTGAAAGTGGGAATGGAGTGGTGTGGAACGGAGTGGAATGGAATGGAATGGAACGGAATGGAACGGAATGGAACGGAATGGAATGGAATAGAGCAGAACAGAACAGAACAGAAGCCAAATCCACTGCCTGTTTTTTGGGGGAACTCTCTGTCCTTTCTGATTCCAGATGTACAGAGATATAGCAGGATGGGGAGGAGAGAGGAGAAAGCCTAATGAAGACATATTGCTGGGAGTAGAGAGGTTTCCACCAGCCTGTACCTCTGCAAGCCGTTTTCATTAGCAGAAAGTGGCTTTAAAAGGTTTTGATAGCAATCCCTCTTTACATGAGCTCCAGAGGGGCCAGCTGAGCGTTTGGGTACCAGCGTGGCTTTGGTTAAACACATTTGCAGTAGCAAAGCTGGGAAATGACTCCCCCTCCTCCCCCGTGACCTGCTTTCCTGACAAAAGCACAAGCAGATCCGTGTCGCTCCTCTCAGCACCTGCTCCTTATTCCTGCTCCTTGCAAAATCGCTGGGGTGCTGTGACTCCAGACCCAGACCCAGAAAGACTGGGTGCTGTCTTTCCTCCCAGACATCCGTGGCAGAAAAGCGGGAATTAGAGCAGACCTGGCCACAGTCACGCAGTCCACTTAAAACCACTGGGATTGAGTGGCAGGGGAAATCTTCCTGCAGGAAAACCTCTGCCAGCTTTGCAGGTCTGGAGCTTGATTTGTGTTTGCAGCTCCTGCCCATGCAGGCTGGAGAAGGGAAGTTGCTCTGCTGCTTTCTAGCTTTGCTACAATCCTCTGCTTTGCTGCTGGTGGCTCCCTGCATCCCTGCATCCCTGAATCCCTGCATCCTCGCAGCTGCCAAGCTGTGACAAGGTACCATGCCTGGCAGCCTGAATCCAGCTGCCTCAGAGCCGCTCTGTTCCCACTCCTCCCGAGGGATCTCACCCTCTTCCCTCTGATCCATCCGGGCCCTGCCCAGCGGGGAGATGTTTACATCGACCCCCCTGGTGCAAAAACATCAGATCAGCCCCCAGGAGGGCTGGGAACAGCTTGTTCAAGGAGAGGGGGCAGCGCGATCTTAAACATCAGCATTTATTTATTAGCGTTTATTTAGCCACGACTGCGCCAGCCCCCTCACTGCATTAGCATCATCTCCATTTCCCACAGGTTTCCTCCCCTTGTGCAAATCCAAATCCAAAGCAAAACCTCTGGATTCTTTCTACACCCGCGTAAGTCAGGGCAGGAATCACACCGGTCCCGCCTGAGTGGGTTTTTGCCGTTTGCTTTGCGTTTTATTTGCCCCCTCCCTCCCAAAATTTGTAATGAAGCAGCATTTTATGTGACAGGACATTATGGCAGCTCCAGGCACAGCATAGCAATGAGGAGGTGGTGCAGCATCCCTGATCCAGGATCCAAATGACCTTCAGGAGCAGGCAGATGTTGCTTTCCAAAATTCGAGCTGGGAATGAGGGAGGCATTCCATGCATTCAAGGAGCTGCCAGCTCAGCTTCACTTGGCTGCTCCTCTCCCATGAAATGTTCATTTCGTGGAGTGCAGAGGAAAAGGAGGCCAAAGGGAAAGGAAGGAGCAGTGGCAGGGAGAAAAAAGTGCAGTAAGCTGAGCTCACACTGATGAAACCTTCTCATCTTCAGAGCGGCATCCCCACGTCCCTGTGTTGGTGTGTACCTGTGTTGTGGCACTCTCACCTGGCTCAGAGCTCTCTAATGTCCGGCTGGAGGCTTGAAGTGCATGTTGAGTTTGATTTTGATGTTTCCCTGAGGTTCTGCTCATGGGAATCCTGCCAGGAACAGCAAGGCTCAAGGCTGTGTTTGTCCCAGGAGAAGGGTTGTGCCATAAGGGACAGGTTCACACAGCCAGATCATGGCTGCCCCACCCCTGGAAGTGTCCAGGGTCAGCTTGGATGCAGTTTTCAGCAACCTGGTCTAATCTGGTCATTACAATGAGTTTTAAATGTCCTTTCCAAGCCAAACCATTCCATGCTGCTTTTGTGGGTACTCCTAAGTCTGTATCACCCAGGAAACTCTCACCAGAACGTTTGAACAAAACACCTCAAGGTTCTAAAAAACTGAACCTCACAAACCCCTCCAGTTCCTCCACCCCCTCCACTCTCCCAGGAACAGGGTCTTAGAGGCTGCAGTGGAAAATGTGAGATGCTGGTGCTGAAAGGAGGTGGCAATGCATGAGAGACCTTTCTCCCGGCAATCCCGGAACGGGAATGTGCAGCAGTGCAAAAACCTGATGTGCTGTGATGGGACGAGGATCCTCTGCTCCCAGGGATGGAGCCAAGGGGTGAACCTGCTTCACCTACTCCACTTTGATGGGGATGTTGGCAGAGCTGTCTCTTGCTTTGGGCTGTGAAGGAGCAGGTGTGAAAGGTGCACTCCCACGTCGAGCTCACACACCATTCCTTTGGAGCTGGCTGGCACGAGATAAATTAGGAAATGCTCGGTGAGCAGACAGCCCCAAAGGGCTTGGCTGCTTCCCTGGATTCAGAATGATTTGAATATACCCCCAGAATTTATCTGTACTCTGCCAAACCCTTCTCTAACGACTGCTTGCATCCCCTCTCCTTTACTTCAGTGCACGGCTTTCAGTTTTTTAGGGTGATTGCCTTTCCTTTGCTTTTAATTCCCCTTCTCAGCTGAAAATACTGGAGCGTGAAACCATCCAGAGTTCATAGGTCCAGATATCTCTGTTACTGTGATCCAGCTGCATCTGTGAAAACTTTATTCTTAGGAGATTTGTGTGGGTTTTGTGAAATGCATTGAAGCAATTTGTACCTTTTAAAGGGCCATGTTTCCAGCTTGGTTACGGTTAATCTTTACTCCAGCATCTTCATCTTTGCCTGCAGCACCTTAATTTTGCTCCTTGATTTAATTTATTTTACCGTCTGCTACCTCCTCCCATTCCCAGCCCCTCTGTCATCCGTCTGATTTATTTTTCTTTGTCTCTTTATCCTCTAGCCCTGTGCTCAGCCATTAAAATGTTCTGATTCAGGTTTCTGAGAAGCAGCATCCCCTGGAGCTGGGGTTTTGGTAGCAGGAGAGCCATCCTTCTTCCCAACCTGGCCCTGGGGCCTCCTGTGCTCTTGGAGACAGGGCTGGGATGTTGGCAGCACTGTTTGTTTGCTCTTTTGGGAAGTGCTGTTTAGAGGCAATCTGCCTGTCTCCATCCCTGGCCTTGCCATGGAAAGCTGGGAAGAGCATCAGGATGGATATTTCAGAGAGGGGGAGGCTGAAAAACAGAGGGCACAAGGGACAGAAGATCTGGACCAGAGCTGGGACTTGCAGGCTCTCTGTTCCCAGCTAGCAACAAACTTCCGTCTCCCTCTCTCCTTTCAGTCCCATGTACCAGAGATTTTGGGTTCAAAATCCCCAAGTGGACAATCCCAGTGCCCCTTGCCAAGGTTTGGTGTGAGCAAACACAGGGTGATGGTTGTAGCTCTGTAAATCCTTCTGCCACCCCCGAGCTCTGACTGAGGGCTGGTTTGGGGGCTCTGAGGGATTTTAGGATCTGTTGGGGTCATCCATGGAGTTGGAAGTGCTGAGCAGCGAACAGGACACGTGAGAACAGAGGATGTGAGCGAGACATCTCCTCCCAGGTGTTTGCATTGCTCTCCCAGCCTTTAATCCAAGTGCATTTGTTCATCCTTGAGCAGCCAAAGGGAGCATTTCTAGCTCATTCACTGCTGGCTGCAATGTCCTACATTTCTATTGGCACCTGCTACGCTCAGCAAAAACCTTCCCTACCTTGTTTTCCCATCTTTCACATCTTTCCCATGAGGCTTGAGCGTGGGAGCATGATGTCCAGGTGCAGGAGATGGTGGATCCTGCTAATGCACTCGGTTCCTTGGAGGATTTTCCCTGGAATATTTTCAGTACATGTGACAAAGCTGCTGCTCATCCCGTGGGTGCATTGATTGCTGTTTTCTGTGAAAACAGGAAAATTTCCCAGTTTCTCAGGAGTGCTTATAGGATGACTGGCTGTTATTCAGGGCAGAGAGAGAGGATTGACTGGACCAGCTACAGGTTAATTCCTGATGTGGAGCCACATCCTTTTTTAAATAGAAAAGCAGAGTCCCATCTTTTGGGCCATGATCCAGTTTGATCCTTCCCAGCTGGAGAGGGAATAACTGTAAAACCAGCCCCAAGTCTCTGGAATCTCTTGATAATTGGGAAATTATAGCAGGAAAGCCGATGTGGAAGCTGAGGGAGCGAGCTGAACATCTCTGTGTGCACACAACACGTTTGCTCAAGAAGGCAGTTTCAGGAGGGTCCTACAGGGTGGTACAACAAGGGGACAACAGCCCAGCCCTGGCTCCAGGTCTTGCCATGCAGGACCTGCCAAAACACTTCCATGCAAGCTCAAGGCCACCCAAGGAGCTGCCCCTGGAGAGGAGCATCCTGCAAGGCCTGGATAAGCAGCTGTGAACGTCACGGGGGGTGGGAGGGAGGCAGATCCATCACTCACTGCTCTCACCTTGTCCTCTGCTGGAAAGCAGCCCTATATGATAATGAGAGCAGCCATCCTCCTGCTCATCTTCCCATCCCCCTTTTGTCCCACTGATACACTTCCCTCCACTTGGAAAAGTCGGCTTCAGAAAGTCCCAGCCTCTGGTTACAATATTTTCACAGTAGCTCCTGTTTTTTTCCTTTTTCCCAAGGTGATCTTGATACCCAATGAGTTTAGGCAAGACAGGGAACTGGTTGAATCAGCAGCACTGGAGGGATTTAAAAGATGTGTAGATGTGGCACTTGGGGACACAGTTTAGTGGTAGGTTTTGCAGTTCTGTGTTATCAGTGGGACTTAAACATCTTTTTCGACCCAAACTATTTGACGATTCTGTCATTTTTATTGTTCTGATACTCTGGTGTATCAGAAAAGATCCAATGGGCAGCTCTGCCCAAAAATATATCTTATTTATAAAATTTATTTAGAATATTGCACAATTTTATTTATAAATCTTATTTGCAATCTTACTGCTAACTCCTAATCTAGAAGTTATGGCCTGGATTTCTTACACTGAAGGGATCCCAGAAATGCTGTAAAGGTGTTTCTGGCTCTGGATAAAATAAGAAATTTAAAAGCAGAGGATAAAGACTTAGATTAATAAATTGTTGATCTGTTGTGGGAATAGACTGAAAAGAGCTTGTAGTGAGGTGGGTGTCAGATACTTCTCCCAAGTAACAAATGACAGAATGAGAGGAAACAGCCTCAAGTTGCACCAGTGGATATTTAGGTTGGACATTTGGAAAAATTTCTTCATGGAAAAGGTAGTCAAGCACTGGAAAAGGCTGCCCAGGGAAGCGGTGGAGACACCATCCCCAGGAGAGGTCAAAAAATGTGTGGATGTGGCACCTGAGGATGTGGTTTAGTAGTGAACATGGTGCTGGTTGCATTTGATGATTTTAAGGATCTTTTCCAACCTTAACAATTCCATGATTTGACAATTCCATGGAAGCAGTCCAAGGTCATCCTTTGCAGCCACATCCAAGAGCTGACCTGATGATAGCATCGTTTGCAGTGTGGCTAAACATGAGAATTATTTTCCTTTTTTTCTTCTTAAGGCCATGAAGCCTAGGGATTATAGGGAGCTGTCGGCTTTTCTGTTTCTGTTTCACAGGATTCTGTAGAGGAGCTGGAAAATGTCATCCTTTTGAAGGAAAAAAAAATCCACAAGACAAAAAGACCAAATATGCCTTACAGAAAAAACAAACAAACAAACAAACAAAAACCCAAAAAAACCTCAAAATGAAAACAAACCAAAAAACCCTCATGATACTTCAAATTCTGACCCTGATTAGGTGCTGTGGGAGCCACCAGATTTGTAATTATTAAACAATCTCTAGAACTGGGGTAATTCAATCACAGAATGGTTTGGGTTGGAAGGATTCTTTAAGATCACCCAGTTCCAAGCCCCTGCCATGGGACACCTTCCACTATCCCAGGTTGCTCTGAGCCCTATCCAGCCTGGCCTTGGATACTTCCAGAGATGGGTCAGGAAGGAATATTCCCCTGAGTTTTATCACCAGGGTCTTTTGAAGTGGTTTGGAACATTGTGGCACCTCACAGGGATTTCCACATTAATTTCTGATTTAGAGGACACAAGGCCGAGTGCTTTTATGTTTCTCCTTTTCTCCTCTGCCTAGTCCACGGTATCACATTTTCTGTATGAAAATTCTGACACATTCAGGATTGTCCAGTGGAATATTGAGTTGGGACAGAGGAATCCTTCTGGGGGCTCATCCCAATGAAACATCTGTCCTGTGACTGCCTTTGGGAAAGAACTTTGGCAGGGGAACGCAAGGAAATTGTCGGAAATTGTCTGTGGGCCCAGTGGCAAACTCCACCCCCACCCTACCCCACCTTCCTTGTGCACCCAATCACAAAACCACAGAATGGTTTGGGTTGGGAGGGCCCTTAAAGATCACCCAGTTCCACCAGGGCCCTTAAAGATCACCCAGTTCCACCAGGGACACCTTCCACTAAACCAAGTTGCTCCAATGCCCATCCAACACAACCTCGATTGAGGCAGATCCTTGGACACCAAGCCATGGTACAAGCTTCTCCTTCAAGAGATGATTCCTGCATTTCAGGCCTTCTTCTGGAGCAGTGGAGCCAGGGTTGCAAAGAGGGAAAGTGTTCATTAATTCTCCACCACGAGCTCTGGATTTGAAAGGCGGAATCCAGACCCCAGAGGCCGATGATGGTGGGAAGTGCTGAGCTCCCTCTCCGGTGGGATGGCCGGGGCCCTGTGATGAGAATCATTAGAGCTCAGCGTCAGCTGCACTTCTGGTGCCTGAAAAGATTATCTCCAGATAATCTTCAGGGTATTTAACCAGCCATATGCTTTATTTCAATGGTAATATCTATTTCTTTATGCGTTTGAACATTGTTTATGTTAATTAAGGCTTCAGACTGGAGGCTGCATATGGGCTGTTTCTTCTTTCTCTTTTTTTTTTTTTCATTTTTTCTGGGACTAATTTGCAGATAGAAAGTAACCTTGTCCCCTGAAAATGCTGCAATTCAGTTTGCTGTGCTCAT
Organism: Pseudopodoces humilis; assembly: GCF_049639895.1. Taxonomy (NCBI): domain Eukaryota; kingdom Metazoa; phylum Chordata; class Aves; order Passeriformes; family Paridae; genus Pseudopodoces; species Pseudopodoces humilis. The sequence continues at coordinate 2,028,097 of NC_142200.1, read as the reverse complement.
GAATTCACAACTGGGCAAAGGGCTTGCTTGTCACCTCTATATCTTTTCCTGTCCCTCTCTCCCACACACATAAAAAGGAAATCCCAAATATTCCTAATTTCCCATAGGTCACAAATCTTTTCTTAAATCACTGTTAATTCTGCTTCTGTCAGTTCTGAAGGAAATCAACCCAAACCACCTTGAATTAGAGGGTCTGAAAAATAAAATCAAATTAATAATCCTGCTCTGGTTTAATTTTCCTTGTGCCAAAAAACTGGATCAGGAGTATGTTTTTTCTTCCTTTTCCACATTTTCCATTTTCATTGTTTTTTTGTTGGTTTTTTGTTTTGTTTTGTTTTTTTCTAAAGAGCTAATTTAATAATAGCTTCTGCTCTGATTATTGATCCTTTCAGACTCACAGAATATTGTTCTGTTCAGTGCCAGGCCTGTGCTCCTGGGGTAGAGGTGAGAAAAAGGGCATCAGTGCCGAGCAAAACTTGTAAGGAAACTGGGTAATCTGAGTAATTTAGCAGCAAGTTTTACAGCGGTTTTGTGTTCTTTAGGGTTGTTTTTTTTTTTAATTTCTTTTAAAAAAACCAGGAAACTCAGCTAAGGGATGTGTGGACATATTTATTGGCTGTTTATTCTAAATATCAGAGCTCTGTTAGTGCCTTCTTCCGGGTCTGTATCCATTCGTATCTTCTCTGCATGTCTCAGTTTCCTTCTCATAGAATGGGTTGGGTTGGAAGGGACCTTCAAAATCATCTCATTCCATGGACAGAGATACATTCCCCTATCCCAGGTGCTCCAAGCCCTGTCCAACCTGGCCTTGGACAGTTCCAGGGGTTGGACACCCACAGCTTCTCTGGAAAACCTGTGCCATGGCCTCACCACCGTCACAGGGAAGAATTTCTTCCTTATATTTAGTCTGAATTTCTCATCTTTCAGTTTTAAATCATTCCCATGGCCCTGTCACTCCATTTCCTTGTCCAAAGTCCCTCTCCAGCTCTCCTGGAGCCCCTGGAAGGGGCTCTGAGGTCTCCCTGGAGCCTTCACCAGCTGGACAATCCCAGCTCTCCCAGCCTGATTCCAGAGCAGAGGGGCTCCATCCCCTGGAGCATCTTCAAAGCCTCATCTGGATTTATCCCAATAGGTCCACATCTCTCCTGCCCGAAGGATCCCAGAACTGAATTCAGCACTCCAGGTTGGGTCTCACCAGAGTAGAGGGGGCTCTCCCTTGACCTCCCCACACCGTGGGGATCCAGCCCAGGAGCCCAGGACACATTTGGCTTTTTTGGCTTTGATCTAAACAAGGCTGATGATGCTTGATTTCCTTAAATGACTGTAGGGAAATTGCTGGGCCATCCTTTATTTCATTGGAACTTCAGATTTCATTTTGAGCTACATGGATTTACCAAACTTGTGCTACATTTCAAATTCAGAGGCTCAGAAGTGGAGGATTTTTCCAGGAGGTTTGGTTTTGCTCCAATAAGCCCACACCGCCTTGCTGGATGTGTGAGATGTCTCTCAGGATTTTCAGCAGCATAACTGAGAGCTCAGCCTGTCTTTGAACCAGTGGATTGATCACAGAAAGGGAAAATTATCTCTTGGATAACAGAATGACCCCTGTGAAAGAGTTTTGCTGGTTTTATTTAGTTCTTAGGAAGGTCTCAACTAAGCAAAGCACGATCACTGCTTTGGTACTGAGGGTGTCCAAAACATTCCAAGCAGGTGCAGTGTTAAAGATTGATTTAAACCCTTATTTAGCTTAGTGTTTAATGAATTTCAGCATTTACCTCTCTGGCATGAGATCCTTTGTAACTGCTTCAGCAGCCAATCAAAGATTTATTTTATTTTATTTTTAATCAGCCTATTTTTTTTTTTTCCTGAAGCTTCAAACCTTTTCATGTCCCTTTCTCTTAGGAACCATCCACTCTTTAATTCAGCCCCGAGGTCCTGGACAAACAGTGACTCTGACACACTTTTTGCAGAAATATGATTGCAGGGGTTTTTTTTTTGTGTCCCACGCTATTGTGCAGAGCCAAAGTGTCTGAAAGGCGCTTTGGGGCAGCCTTTGTGGCTGGAAATGAAAATTGCTTTTGGGAATCCCACAAAAAGGATTAACTTTGACTTCATCTCTGGTTTGTTCTCCAAATTAATAATCAATCTGCCAGCGGGACCTGTGCCAAGCACTTGCCTGGAGTTGGAGAAGGGGGAATGGCCCATGTGAAACAAGAACAGTCAGAGAACCACGGAGTTCTTTGGCTTGGAAAAAACGTCTGGATATTCCTTTTATTTCTCACATCTCAAATATCCACCCCAATTTTACAAACTCTCCCTGCTCTGTGACTCTTCCCACAACAAAAGCTCTTCAGTTGTGCAAATTCCTGCTCAGAGCAGCATTTCTGTTTGAGAAAGTCCTTAAACATGTGCTTAGCTCCTGTTTAAATCTACAAGACAGTGCTTAATTGCTTTTCCCCATCAAGTGCTCAAACAATGTTCAGAGTCATGTTGTAACATATTGTGGGACATTTTCCTGTGCAGCATCATTGGAATTACACCGGAGATAAATCTGACCACGGATGTGAGAGACAGAACCAACTTGTCAGGTTCCCTGCTCACCCTCCCAATCCAACGTTTTTTACGCCAGTCTGATTCGGGGATTTCTACAATTCCTTTTTGACTGGGTTGTAATCACTCTGACTACACTCTGCTCTAATATTCTACCCACGTTTTCCCTTTAGTAGAGTTTCCTCTTTCTTGCCTCCACTCTGGAGACCGCCTGAAAATAATTCTGCTCCCTTATTAGCGTACCTGGATTCAATATTTGTGAAGAAGTCGAATTCTGCTCTTTTTCTTTGCCTCTGAGCTTTGATCACGGATTTCCCAGCACAAACCCAGTGTAATTTTTTTGGTAGAATCAAAGGCTTTTCAACTGCTTTACAAATGAAACCTGAACCCACAGGCAGGCACACAACACACAAATATTCCTCCCCTTATGGACCGGTTCATTAATAGCCCATTGTCTTCCAGAGCTTTTCATCAGGCCCAGGGTGAATGAATTTTGTATTCAAATGTGAAACATGCCCTTTTTCAATCTATCTGCTTTGTAACTTGAACTCCTGCCAGTGAAATAATCTTAATATGGCAAAATCCAGTGATTGAATTTTGAAATTTGAGTTAATGATTTCAAGTCTGCACTGAACTAGGAGGTTTTTGGTAACACTTGATGGTTGGATCGAGCACTATCTGGGCAGGTATCTGCAACCAGCAAGACCCAAACTCCTTCAGATGCGTTCCCCTGGACCTTGGAGAAATCCCACTAGATCCCTCTTAGTGGCACTGAGTATGGGGTCTGCAGCAGGTGACACTGGACAGTCAAAACCATGAATGGGACAACCCAAAATCGCACGGAATTACTGTGAGACCTCACCTGGAGCAACAAATCCAAGTCTGGGACTTGCAGCATCAGAAGGATGTGGAGCTGCTGGATGAGTCCAGAAAAGACCCCCGAGATGCTCCAAGGGCTGGCTCTGGAGCCAGGCTGGGAGAATTGGGGTGTTCACCTGGAGAAGAGAAGGCTCCAGGGAGACCTCAGAGCCTCTTCCAGTGCCTGAAGGGGCTCCAGGAGAGCTGGAGAGGGACTTTGGACAAGGGACAGGACAACGGGGAATGATGTAAAACTGAAAGAGGGGAGTTTCCGACCAGATACGAGGAAGAAATTCACCCTTGTGAGGGTGGTGAGGCCCTGGCACAGGTTGCCCAGAGAAGCTGCCTCATCCCTGGAATTATCCAAGGCCAGGTTGGACAGGGCTTGGAGCACTCTGGGATGGTGGAAGGAGGATGGAACGAGGTGATCTTTAAGATCCCTTCCAACCCAAACCATCCCAGGATTCTTCATCCACACTGGGAATCAGTGAGAAGAGGTTGGTGGCTCTTCTGCCACGTCCTTGACCTCCAAATTTGTTTTCCCAACCCATCTCCAAGCTCCATCCCCAAAGGGTGCAGAGGTGTTTGTATCCAAAGGATTTCAGGGCAATGAGAAGAGGTAATTAGGGAGATTTGCAATGAGGAAGGAAAGGATGAAAGAAAAGTTATTCTTCTGAGGAGATTAAAACCAGAGGAATGGACATGCTCTTTGGAGCATTTGAGTGGTTTAATGACTGGTAATGACTAATTAATTAATAATCACTGCTAGTAATGAGGGCCAGATTTTCATTTTCCATTAAATGGTGTAGCTGGACTTATTCTGAGGTGATTTACACCAAGTTCCTGACTCAGCTCATCCACATCACCCATCCTTTATGTGACTTATAGCAGCTTTTAAAACAAGAACTGGATGGCTTTGATCCAATTGCTGTCTTTGAGTCCAGCAGGATAAATAAGCAGGCACCAGACCAGGCCTTTGAAGAGCAAAAGGTGGTTATTTTAATTTTTAATTTTTTTCTTGCCTCAGTATCGCTGTGCACTTTCTGTGTGCATCTAGAAATGTATTTCAGGCTGTGCCAAGTGTGGCTTTGGCCCTGGATAGATTTTATCTTGATACTGCATTCAGTGCTGTTCTGTCAGCTTTTCTGCCATGGGAGTGTGAGACCAGGCACAGCATCTGGGGAGTGCTATTTGTTTTCTGACACTTTCCCTGGGGTTTCCTGTTCCTGTTGGTTTTCTGATTTATTTTCCCTTTTTTTTCTTTTTTTTTTCCCTTTTGGATGAGGTTACTTTTGTTGATGTATGGCCCAGATCTGTCCTAGTCTACTTTGAAAGCTGGTAAATGAGTAAAGCTGGACTTTGGGATTGGAAGTGATGTGAGGGCAAATGTATTCCCACATTTGAAGAGAGTTCAGGTTCCTTGGGGCGGAGGGTGTCTGTATGTGGCGATGTGCACAAATTTGATGCTCTAAAAATGGGAGATTTAAGCATTTCTGTTTGTTGGGAAAGGCTGCTTAAACAGAAAAAAAAAACCTGAGGATAGAGTTGAGGATGAAAGGACAGGCTGGAAGACCTGGGGTTGTTTAGCCTGGAGAAGGGAAGGCTCCAGGAAGACCTCAGACCCCCTTCCAGTGCCTAAAGGGGCTCCAGGAGAGCTGGAGAGGGATTTGGGACAAGGGATGGAGGGACAGGATACAGGGAATGGCTTGAAGCTGTCAGAGAAGCAGAGTAAGATGGGATATTGGGGAGAAATTTTTCCCTGTGAGAGCAGAGAGGTGCTGACACAAATTTTCCAGAGAAATTGTGGGTGCTCCATCCATGGAAGTGTCCAAGGCCAGGCTGGATGGGATACTGAGCAGTCTGGTCTAGTTGAAGGTGTCCCTGCCCATGGCAGGAGGTTGGAAAAAGGTGATCTTTGAGGTCCCTTCCAAAACTATTCTGTGATTCCAGAATTCTATAGATAGGAACCTTTTAAAAGCAGTTTTTTAGATACCCATAAATGAGAAAGATAAACAGAACACTAAAAAACCTTTAGCTAACAAAAAATCCCTACCACAAGCCAAATGTACCAATATCTACAGAAAAAGCCCCACAACAGTCTGTTACAGAGGGAAAGTAAAAGCTGTTGTGGAAATCTGGAAAAAGGATAAATTGACAGCGAGCAATGCAAATTAAAAGCTTGAAAAACACAAGAGGGAAAAAAGAAAATAGGGAAAGTGTAGGAATTTCATTCTTCAGAACAGCAAAGATGAATAAAAAGCAAAATTTAGATTCTACTAAACCCATAATAAATCCTGATGGCATTGGTTTGTTACTAGCTCAAAATGACAGATTTATTTATAATAATGCAGGAATTTCAATAAACGCCTGTATTCTGTAATTGGAAGAGAGCCTGGTTCCTTAATCCACATCCCAGCCTAATGAAATACTTTTCATTACACCAGCAGCTGGAAAACCTGCTATGCATCATCCAGCAAAGTGAGATGTGTGCAAGAGTAACAAGACAGAGCAATTTGGGACGCAAGGATTTTAAAAGAGCAGGTTAAGACTAATTTGGGATCATTGCTCTTTAGGAAAAGGAAGGTGGAAGAGTTCCCCAAATCTGGAGAGGGGAGCATGTGTGTGTAAGCACAGCAGCCTCACATCTGCCGTAGGCACAATATCCATCTGAAACGGGATCCAGAAATTTAGGGATTGTGGGTAATATTATGATTATAATTGAATAATAGCATGCTCATTAAAACAGAGACATTAATAGCAATCAACTTATGGAAAAGAGATTTTGTCAAGCTAAATTAATACTTTCTAGGAGAATACAGAACTGTTTGTTGGGAGTCTGGGAATTTGTCATTATTTGTACACATCATAAATAAGGCATTTTTCTTGGTGACAGTGGATAAACAGAACAGCTCAATAATGCAGATCTTGGAAATTCGAGCAGGACACAGAGGGGAGGATACAGAACTCAGATTTCCCATGAGATTGGCCTTGGATCTCCTGGTCCCTTCCAAGAAGGGTTTTGGGGAATGTCAGAAGGTGCATGAAAGAGAGCAAAGAGCAATGCCAGGGTCTGAAAGTCTCCCAAGAGATGATGTGACAGCTCGGAGAAAATCATGTGAAGAGCTGCTGATCCAGAGAAGACAGATTTATGTCCCGTGAGATGGATGGATGGATGGATGGATGGATGGATGGATGGATGGATGGATGGATGGATGGATGGAGAACCACAGGATCACAGAATGGTTTGGGTTGGAAGAGACCTTAAAGATTATTTAATTCCAGCCCCCTGCCATGGGCAGGGACACCTTCCACTAGACCAGGTTGTGCCAAGCCCCATCCAGCCTGGCCTTGGACACTTCCAGGAATGGAAATTTCAGACATTTAATAGGGTCCAGACATTGAGAAAGCTCTGGGTGAGGTTCTGTGTATTGCCTACAACTTCGACAGTAAAATTAATTTGGGGTTTTTTTATGATTTTACTTTTTTTTTAAACTATGAACAGTTCTCTAGCTCAAGCCAGAAGTAATTGAGGGAGGCTCAGTGTCACATGTTGAACAGGATCTGAGCAGATAATGACAGCAGGATGTGCTGGTGCTCTGTCACCCAGGCCACGGTGGCACAGGGAGGTGGAGGGAGGCTCGGAATCGTTGCGTGAGGAGCAGGTCAGAGCCTGCATCGAGTGGAGACCTGCAAAGAACTTGTCTGTGACTCAGGGCAGGTCTCTGGAGCCAGCAGCACGGAGCTGTCCAGGCCATCTGTGATGCACCCAAGGCTGCTGAGCAGCTTGGCTCCATCTGGAGCTGCCGTGGGCTCGCTGCTGGCGTTGCTGCCGAGGTCCCCTCCTCTGAGGATGGTCAGCTGTGGAGATGGGACATCTTTCCTCATGTCCCTTCAGTGAAGGCAGATGGCCCTTTTGCTCTGCCTCCACATCCTGTCTCAGGAGCCCAAGATATGCACAGAGCTGCTGACCTTCTCTCCATCTAATGAATTTCTGCACTTGTGCTCTGCATCTGCACTCCCTGTGTGGCCACATCCCAGGAGATGGGACAGAACAAGACACAGAAGCAATGGGTGGAAAATGACTGCAGTTTTTGGGTCCCCACTGTCCCAGCACATGAGGCAGAACAGGAGATTCCCCTTTTCCCTGACTTAGCCCCTTGTGCTCACACAGAGATGGGGCTGCAATCATTTTTCCTGATGAAACCACCCCACCTGTGGGATGAAGACCATGGAGACTTCCCTGTCTATGGCCCCTTCCCCATTCTGCTGCTTCTCCCCAGCCTGAAAAGATGCCAGGAGAAGGCAGGGATCTGTCCCTTTGATGTCCTCGGGTCCCCCTGGCCATGAGGAAGGAACATCCCTGCCATGCCCAGAGCTCTGGGAATGTGGGGAAGGGCTGAGGAGGCTCCTGGTCCGGCCTTTGGAGAAGGAACAGGGGAGGGGAGAAGCTGTGAGTTGGGGGTGGTCTAGACACATCTATATGGGGTGTGTAGCAGGGGCTTGGGGGTGTATGGGGTGAGAGATGGGGCTGTGGGGGGAGTGAGGTGTATTTTAGGTCTATAGTGTTATATCCATAAATGGGACATGTGGGACAGGGCAATAGGGATGCAGAGGCGTGTCCAGGTCGCGTAGGGACAGGGCTATAGGATTACTTACCCATGTGTCCCACATGGGGATCACTATGGTGGGCGTCACAGGGCTATAGGGCCGTGTTTGGGTGGGAAGTTCTGCATAGGTGTATGGGATAAACGGGCCAGAGCTATGGGGTTAAGGTGGTGCAGAGCTATAGGCTTAAGGAAGTGTATGTGGGATATGTGGAACTGGGCACAGGGCTAAGAAAGTGTATATGGGATAAGTGGGAAAGGGCTATAGGGTTAAGAAGGTGTATATGGGGTATGTTGGGGCAGGGTTGTAGGGTTAAGGTGCACATGGGATAAGTAGGACAGGGTTATAGGGGCAAAAGTGTGTATATGGGACATGTGGCACAGGGCTAGAGGGTTAGGGAGGTGTGTATGGGATATGTGGGAAGGAGCTATAGGGTCAGGAAGGTGTATATGGGATATGTGGGGCAGGGATATAGGGCTATGCATCCATGGGGTGGCTGTGTGGGATAAGGCTGTGCAGTTACACCTGCACACATGGGACTGGAGGGCTTTAGGGTTAGGGGGCTGTATATGGGATATGTTTGGGGCAGGGCTATAGGGTTATGGAGATGTGTATGGCGATCGTGAGACCGGGCAGCCCGGGGGTTCACATGTGTGTGGGGTGATAGAAGGGTCACAGCGGGGCGGGGGGACCCGGGGACGGACCAGCACCAGGACCAGGATGGAGACGCAGGTCCGGCTTGGGGTTGGTGGGATGGGGGCGGCGGGGGGCGCGGTGCCCGCTCCCCGCCCGCCCTGACGGCCGCTCTCCCTCTCTCCCCGCTCCGCCGCCCCGTCCCTCCCTCCCTGCTCTCCTCCCTCCAGCAGAGCCTCCGCCTCCGCCTCTCCGCCCGGCGCCTGGTCCTGGCGCGGCTGCCGAACGGTCCCGCTCGACGCCTCCCGGACCAAGTGCCTGTGTGACCGGCTCTCCGCCTTCGCCATCTTAGCCCAGCTCAGCCCCGACATGGTGAGTCCCGCCGGCGGCACCGCGGAGGGAGGAGCGGAGGGCCCGGGGAGGCGTGGGGACACGCGGGGGACAGGGCGAAATAAAGCGGGCGGGAAGGGGACGCGCCCGGGATGCAGCGGAGCATCCCCGGCGCTCGGCTCTCGGGTACCGCGGCGGGGACAGCCCCGAGCGCTGCTGCCGCTGCTGCTGCTGCTGCAGTCCGGTGTCACCGGGACCGTGGCGACACAGCGTGAGGCTTTGCATAACCCTCCCCCTTCCTTCCCCGCCGTCCTTCGTCTCCCCTTCCCCCCGACCCTGGCCGCAGCTTTGGGGACGCGCACGCAGGGACATCGCGGGTGCTGCCGCGCTGCTCCCCGCGTCCTCGCCATCCACCCTGCCATCCCTGCGCTGTGCCTCGGGACGTGAATCCCGCTAAACGTGGGCAGCCACCGGCCCCCGCAGGCGTGTTCACTCCCGTGGGCTCCCCACGCACGGCATCTTCGCACGTGGCTCATTTTGGGGGGGCGGAATCGCCCCGCTCCGCCTCCCTCCCCGCGTGTCTCCATCCCCGCCTCGGCGTCCTTCCCGCTACCCCAGGCAGTTTTGGGGTGGGTGTGTGTGCGGAGTGTTCCCACTCTGGTATCGGGGAGCGCGGAGGGGAGGAGTTGTGAAGTTTTGGCCGCTTGTCGGGGACACGAAGTCGGTGCCGCGTCTCGGACGGAGCCTCCGGAAAAGAAGTGCGAGATTCCTAGAAATTGTCGCTGGGCGGCTGCACCCTGAGTCAGAGCACAGGGAGGGTGCCAGGGCACGAAAGACTGCACTGGGGTCATCAAAAGACGCTTCACAGGCTCCTCTCTTCCAGCTTGTGCTTTTGAAATAGTTTTTCTTTTCTTTCTTTTCTTCTTCGTTTTTTTTTTTTTTTTCTTTCTTTTTTTTTTTTAAGTAGTTCATCCCTGTTTGGGCAGTTCCCGGGTTCACAGATCAAAGCCACCCCCCTCCTCCACCTAAAGCTTCTCCATCTGCCTGGGCACTGGGAGTGACTGGGCCCTTGCAATTATTTACTAATTATGGCTTGCTTGTTAAATGCTGGCTTAATTCGGCAAAAGGGGAGGGGAAAGGAAGAAAGGAAGGGTGAGCGTGGTAAAGGGAGAGGGGGGATCACATTTTCCAAGATGAAGGTTTGGTTTATTATTAGAAACACTAATGTATTTGGTCCACTAGTTACCATGGAAACAACATCTGCACTGAAGTGGTTTTAAAGACACAGTGTTGGTTGTGTTTGCCCGGGCCACAAGCAGGCCCAGCCACCACAGGGCTGAGAAATGAGCTCTGGGGTGTTGGGCAGAGCAGCTTTTGGGGTCCTCTGGGCAGAGGCACCAACACTGTGGTCTCAGGTAGAGATATCCTGGCTGAAGGATGCTCAGAGATAGGATTGGGAGTGTGTTCCCGCTTGGAAGGGCTCTGGAAGCAGCTGGCTGCCTCAATCCTGCCGTCCTCATACCCATCTTCTTCCATGGGTTGTTGTTTCCTAGTCCTCCCACCATAAATCAGGTGGACAGGGAGGCAGCTGCTGGGCTGGGCTCTCCAGGAGTGTTTCCAACCTTTTTGAGGTGGACAGGGTGATCTCAGGTGAGCCAGGTGGGATTTATCACCTGCCCTGGGAGCTGGCAGGGCTGTGTCCTGCCAGCAGCAGGGCTTCACCCTTCACCCCAAGCTCCAGAAGCTTTAGTCTGGCTCCAGAGGTTGTGATCGATGAGTGAGCTTTGCCCTGCATGGGAAGGACTCTGAGATATCCTGAACAAAGTTTTGGGAGGTTGCATGGCTGGGGAAAATAAGTTGGGATTTCTGCTGCAGGGAGGCTGCTAAGGCAAAGCTTTGCTATTATTTAATTAAATAGCCTGGGGAAAAAATGGTTAATTTGATGTGGCCAGATGCTGCTGCTCCCTCAGCTGCAGGTGTTTGGGTGTTATCTGGATAACACAGGGTGGTTGTCAGCCCTTTATCACCCCTGCAAGTATTTCTGCATTTGAGAGTGGGCTTGGCTGTAGGAGGATACAGCTTCCTTCCCCCAGGCATGTTTTATTATATCTGCAATGAAACTCACAGCTGCTCCTTTGGGGTTTAGGCCTAAAATTGCTTCTTTTGCCCTCTTTCCGACTCCTCTGGCTGCTGGTTGGGTTATGTTTTCCCAACTCATTTTTTCCCAGCCTCAGGTCCACTCATGAGCATCAGGATGAGTCCTCTGGCTGTATTAGGGGGAGAACTGGGGCTTGGATATCTCCTGAGTCCCCCAGCTAAGCCTGACCAAGGGTTTGATGGTGATGGGGAGCACCAGCCAGGCTGAGCCAGCTGGGACCCATCTCCCGACTGTGAGCTTGCAGGGCTGTGCTCATCCAGCTCCTCATTCCCTCGTTTTCCTCCCCAAATCTCATTCTGAACAAGCCCACGTTGCCTCCTGTCCCCAGAGGTGGCATCTCGTCATCGTTGGTGTCTGCGGTGGTGACATTTATGGTGCAGTTTTTCATGTGCCTTTGGAGCTCTCAGGACAAGAAGCTCCGTCCGCCTGTGTCATTAATATTATTTATTGCTATAAATCTCCCTTCTGGAGCCTTTGGCCCTGGCAGCTTGAAATATTTGTAACCCTGGTATGGGCACAGCTCCTTTGCAGTGAAAAAAGGCTCTGAAAGGTTTTTGGGACGACTGTTGCTGCTGATTCGGACTGGCCAAGGACAGTTTGCCTGGGCTGGGACCTGAGAGCTGCTCATGTAGGGAGGAAAGGAAGCAGTTTCCCTTAATTTCAGTGAAGCTGGAGGCTGAAAGTGCCGTGTTTTGAATCAGTTTGGGAGACAGACGTCCCTAAACTGTGATGGAGCTGTTCGGATCCAGCTCAAAAGCTGGAGTTCAGATTTGTTTGATTTCCCCTGCTACTTCCACTCGACAGAGGCAGCCTCATGCCCTGCTTTGGCACAACTGCTGTTTGAGCATCATGAAAGATTAAAACCTCTTAAATTAAGGAACACAGACAAGCATTTTGGGACTGTCCTTTTGTTTTAGCTTTATACCCTGCCTGTCTTGGAAGGGCAATGCCTTTGGTGCTACACCTGCACAGTAGCAGTGCTAACAGAGAATGAGGGCGAAAGGAAACCTCAGAGCTGCATGTGAGGCTTGGGGTGGTGGTTTTTTCAATATATTTCAGCAATTTTTGGAGGTGGGAAGGAGGTAGAGCAGGAGCCTGAGGATGAGCAGTGAAGCCTTTCACTCTTTGGTTGTCTCATTTGAGTTTGGCTCGTGTTGTCTCTGCTGCCTTCCACTTTGTGCTTGGCCTTTATAAAGTCAGCCAAGCTTAAAAGCTTGGTTAAGGATGGCTTGGATGGTGTGGATTGGTCCGGTGGAAGGTGTCTCTGTCCATGGCACAGTGTGGAAATTGGATGACCTTTAAGGTCCCTTCCAACCCAAACTGGTAGTTCTGTGATTTCTGCAGCCCTTAGGGCTGGAGTAAAATTCTAAAGTTCATTTCTGTTGTCTCTCCCCCTCCTTACTGGTCCTGCCTGCAGAAAACTGATCAGAGAGAGGCATCTGAGCTGTCCTCTCGTTTCTAGGCTTGATGAAGATGTGGAGCTGGTGGCAAGAACTTGTAGGAGTGCTGAGTTTGTTACGTCTGGACTGAATTTTTGGGACATCTCACCTCCTTGTCGGTGTTTTCTGACAGGCAAAACCAGCAGCTGTGGAGTTTTGTGGGGTTTATTTTAGCAGAGCTGGCCTGGGTGAGTGCTGGCCAGGCAGCTGAGCATCCATAGTGAGCAGACCTGTGAGAGGAGAGGAAACGGCTTCAAGTTGTGCCAGAGGGGGTTTAGATTGGATATAAGGAAAAGATTTATTCATGGAAAGGGTTGTCAAGCACTGGAACAGGCTGCCCAAGGAAGCGGTGGAGTCGCCATCCCTGGAAGCGTTCAAGAAATGTGTGGATGTGGCATTTGGGTGCTGGGTTGATGGTTGCACTTGATGATCACAGAGATATTTTCCAACCTTAATGATTCCAGGATTTTTATCCCAGGATGTTGCAAGAGGCTTTGTTCAGTGTTATCTCCAGTTTGCAAGAAGGAGAAGCACCTTTCCTGGTGTGCTTCCTACCCATGGGGATAAAGCTCCTCTCTCAACTCACATTTCTTTCTTTGTCCCTCAAAACCTCCCATTTTGGGATGGAAGGGACCTTCAAAAATCTTGTGTCCCGAGGATCTTCCCCCTGAAAAGATTGTCCTGTGCTACAGGAGCTCTCTGTACTTCATGGACAGTGCACACACACAAGGTGGGTTATTTTAAGCTCCTAAAATTCTGTAGGGCCTCTCTTGCACAGGGAAAAGATCCAGGTTTCTCAGCTGAAAAAAACAAAAAAAAAAATAAAATAAAAAAAAGTTGGTGTTATGAATCAAATATTTTGTAAGGGAGTAGCAATTCTGACAACGTGTTGATGGAAAATTTAGAAATTGGAAATTTAGATAACACTGGAGAACTTCATTTGGAGGTGAACATTTTAGCATTTATATCCTTCCATCATTTATCACGTGAAATTTGGAGTCTGGGTAAGAACAAAGCCTTTTGCATACCTTGAGAACTGACAGTTCTCCTGTTCACAAGACACTTAGTTAATATTGGTGCTGCTTTTTCTGCAGAGAAGCCGGACTTTTCTGAGGAAGGGAAGTTTTTGGTTTTGCCAGGCTGGAAGTTTTTGAGACACAGAACTCTGGTCAGGTCGCACTGGGATTTAGGGAAGACTTTGGAGTATTTGTGTGTGTTGTTGAGGCTACAGCCAGAGCTTTTCTGTGCCTGTCAGTGAAATTGTGACCTTGAGCTAAACACTTCCTTGCTTTCTGCTTCCCTTTCTCCAGCTGCAGCACCCTTGCAGGTGACATCCCGGGCTCTGTGCATCCACATTTGCACAGTGCCCCGAGCCTGAAGGGTGCTCCAGGAAGCACCAAGTGCTGTCATTTCCCTGACAGAGCATTAGGAGCCTCCTCTTGCCCGCTTGGCAGGAGGTGTGCCAGGGTGAACATTGCTGAGCCACGAACATTTGGGCTTTTGAGGTCCAAATGCTCTGCGAGCCCCCGCACTCCTGCTGCTGGCACCTCATCCTGCAATCACCCCATCCTCTCCAGGATGCTGCTGTGTGCAGAGTGTCTCTTAGGAGCTGATTATGCCTCTTGAGCTGGAAATGTTGCCTAAGATTTCCTGGGGATTTGTGCTGTTGCCACTGAGCTCTCCCTGGGCACGGAGATGCCAAGGTGGGAGTGGCAAAGGGCCACTCCAGCTGGACTCCTGCTCATCCCAGGAGAGCTCCGTGCTGGGATTGGGGAAGGATGTGGTCTAAGTGCTGCTGGGGATTTCTGGGCTTTGCCCATCTCCTGCTCCACAGCAGGAGCAGCTGCTGTGTTTTCTCTGGGGTGCTTTTCCTCAAGGTCCATGGCAGCCTGTAGGAGCAAGCTGGTGATTCTGTAAATCACGGGCTGCTCTTTGCTGTGCTCAGCAGGGAGGCTCTTTTCACTAAATCCAGTTTAGCCCTCCTGAGTTTCAGCAGGCGTGGATAGCATGGAAGACAGAGTAGGAACCAGCTGGGCAGACGGTTCTCCCCTCCCACTCTCTCTCATAATGTGATTAAGAAGGAAACAGGATGCGTGATGCTCTTAGGGGGCCAAAAGGGCCAACCCATGGTCTAACTCCCTCTTGAAAGAAGGCCATTATTTTTCCGAAGTGCCCCCTTAACAGAAAGCACTGGATTGTATTCCTACAATTTTGCTGTGCTGGAAATGACCTGGCTTTAAAGGATTGCTCTGTCACTGACGTGGAGTCTGTCAGTTTGTGTTGCAGAGCGAATTCGGGCTAAGTCTCATTTGAATTTGGAGAGGACGCGGGAGTTGATGTACACGTCATTTTTGTTGGGTTTTAAGAGGAAGGGGATCACTGACAGAGCTTGTGGTGTGCTCCAGGTGCCAGAGGCCGCCTGGCTTTGTTATTCTGCTGGGAGAATTGACTGGAGATTGCCACTGCTGTGTGCCGTACCCAGATATCTAATAAAAGTTCCCATTAGCAAATAAGTGATTGATACTGGAACATACGCAGGCAAGGCATGAGAGACGAGTGGGATAGGAATTCCCTCTCAGCGCTGTGCTGTGCTTCTAGCAGAGACAACACTTGAATATATTAAAAGAAGACAGGTAGCACAGGAGGCAATAATAGGAGGGTTTGGCTCAGCATAATAAGCAGTCATCCAGCATCCCACCTCCTTGGCGGCTGTCTGCGGATTTCGCTGTCTGTCGATCCGCCGGGTACTTGGGGAGATATTCCCAGCTGACAGCTTCCCTCCCTGAGTTCCTGCTCAGTGCTGCTGGATTCGCCCAGGTCTTTAACTCCTGACAAAACTCCAGCTGGGAGGATTGCAGCAGCGTGGGGCTGCAGCTCGGCCCCCGCCAGCCGGAGCTGGAGAGCTCAGCGCAGCCCTGGCAGGGACTCTCCTGCAGGCAAATGCTGCATCACCCTCCCGTATCTCTCCATCTGAAGGGGATGTGGGAGAGGAGCAGGATCAAGTAGGTGGGAGCTTAAAGCCGTTGTGGGATTCAGTGCTGGTGCAGGAGTAATGCCGAGCCAGATTCACCCCTCAGTGGAAAGGTGAGAGCGGCACTGGCATCAACCAAGTGACCAGAGTCACTCTGCAGTGAGCAGAGCAGGGCTGGGGTTGGTCCCCTGTCTTCAGCTCAGATTAAAGCCTCACGGAGGATGCCTGGGATCCTGCATGTCCAGGCATTCCCGAGGGGTTTGGTGCTTATTCTGAGCTGCAGTGCTTAATGGCTTGTTGCCATGAGGGCAGCTTAGCAAGTGTGACAGCTGCCCTATTACCCTGCCACAGCTTACTGCTCTGCTAAAGCAGGTGTGGATTTCAGCCAGGACACCAGGGTCTTCCCAATTCCCACTTTCCCCTTTCCTAAGAGCTTGGAAAGCAGCGCTCAGCCTCACTTGTGAGCAGATCTGAAGGCCAGAAATGTGAACCAAGTGCGTGAGTGTTACCTGCCTGGGATTACTCTGCTCTGGGTCCAGGCGGGATGACTGGCACAGCCCAGGGTGTGGGAGGGCGTGTGGGAGAGGATGATATGTCAGAGATGTTTGGTGTGGTGCCTCCACACTGATGGCTGAGCTCTCTGAAACATTTTGGCTCTTCCCTCAAAGAAAAAAGGCTGAGGGGAAGGAGGATGATAATCTTCAAGCCGGTTGAAGGTGGCTGTGGAAAGGGAATAATCTGCTTTCTGTGTCTGCTGGGGATTGGGCTCAAATTGCGGAGTGAGAGATTTAATTCAGGCATAAGAGAAAACCTTCTGACTGCAGGGATAGTCAAGAGCCCAGACTCCATCAGCAAAGATTTTCTTGAAGAGGCTGGGGGTGGTTTTGATGGTTTTGCATCAGGCTGAGGTGTGAGCTGAGCTTGTTTCCACTGTCTTACCTGGAATTCTGTGATGTAGATCCCCTTGGTGTCTGTGCCTTGCTGTTTACAAAGAGAGGAGCATGGCAGAGGGGCAGCACATGGGTGGGAGGTGGAGGAATGTGCTGGAGGCAGGTGGGGAAGCCAAAAATCACAAAGTCTGTCTGCAGCTTCCCACTTCCACCTGTAGCTGTCGATCCACTGTCACCTCCTATTTACAACCTGCAGTTCGTACCTCTGTGCCACCCGGGAGGCTTCAGCTGTGAGAGCACCACTTCAGCCCGCTCAGCTCTGAGCCACAAAGCCTCCCTGACCCAGCAGTGTGGGAACTTCAGCTGAATTCTCCATCTGGAGCCCCCAGGATGCCGGCACGGGGGCGGGTGTGGGGGCCCGTGTAAACAGCACAGGGTTGTTAGTCACGGTGAGTCGCGGAAAAGTCGCGGCGCATCTGCCAGGATTGGGCTTGGGCATCGCAGCGGGCAGGGCTCCACAGGGCAGGCTTGAGGCTCTGGGTGCCTTTCGAGAGGGGTCTCGGGGAGCTCCTCCCGAGGCAGGAGGACGGCGTGGGAGCATCACAAAGGAGCTTGTTTGAAAATGGTAACGAGTGGGTGCTGGAGGCTGGGTTTCATGGGCTCGTGGGGTGGGAGTCAGAGTCAGTGCTAAATGAGATTATTTTCCTTTTCAAAGCACTTCAGGGACTGCGCTCAAAGAGTCAGGTGAACTGTTGAGTGTTGCTTGTCTTCTATTATTCTGCACTCATCTCTGTTGTACTTTGGCCTGGAGAAGCCATTCTTTAGGTAAACTTGACAATCTGCTTCACCTCTGGGCCATTTATACCCTGCACAGAGGCTGAGGTTGCCCTTAAATTGCCATGCAGTAGGAAATGGGTAAATTGTCATTATTATGTTCATTTAAGCCCAAATTGAAGCAGTGCATGAAAGGTTTGTGCCCTTCATACTTTTTTGCCATCAAGTAATAGCTGGGTGGATAAACCTGCTGGCAAGATTTTGGTGATCTTTAAGCAAAAATGGGCAATATGTGTGGAAAAGTAATTTCAGAGTTGTAATTGGGAATATTTGAGCTTGGAATCTCCCTCTAAATGTGAGGAGTGTCTAATCAAGAAACTGATATTGTGCTGGGTGTGATAACACCAGCAAAAACTCAGCCTGCAGCTCCATTGCTCTCTGCCTACCTGCCCTGCTCACCACAAGAATATACAGAATATATTCAATAAATCTGTGAGAGCAAAATGATTCCGCTCTTTTCCCACAAGTGAGACAATGCTTTCATTTTCCAAGATGAATGGATCTTTTCCCTCTTTTTAAACATGGCAATCATGCCAGAATCTCCCCAGGTGGGGAATATCCAACTGCTGGGGCCACTTTTGATTTTGTTTATATCAGCTCAGTACAGCTGTAAATCCAGGGGCTGTTACAGCTTCACTTTCCAATCACTCAGCTGTGAATGAGTTGGGGGCTGGGGTTGGAAGCTGATTCCTTGAGGGCTGCTTGGAGATCTCTGCTCCACACAGAGGGAATTTGCACCAGTGATTCCCCAGTGATCAGCTGGGGATGGAAACACGCTGGATCCCAGGGGCTCCTCAGATTGCGGTGGGAATAAAGACGTCATTATCCTCATAACAGCAGAACAAACCAAATGGCTGAAATCCCTTCATCTTCTTTTCTTAGCCAAGAAGCCCCTGAAAGCCTCTGAGGACTGGCAATGAACCGGGGATGTTTTACTCCAAAGTTTTTAGTTTGGGTCAGGAGCCATTGTCAGGGCAGGGGTCTTCAGTGACTGAGTAGTGAGAGATGGGAGCATCTGCAAGTAATAATTAAGGTTTGTTCAGCCTGCAGGAGACTGAGGGGGAGACCACATTGGGGTCTGCAGCTTCCTCATGAGGGGAAGCAGAGGGGCAGCACTGATTTCTTCTCTCTGTGACAGTGGTAGGACCTGAGGGAATGGCTGGAGCTGTGCCAGGGGAGGGTTAGGTTGGATGTCAGGAAAAGATTCTTCATCCAGGGGGTCATTGGACACTGGAACAGGCTCCCCAGGGAATGGTCAGACTGACAACACGAGGAATGTTTGGACAGTGCTCTCAGGCACCAGATGGGATTGTTGGGGTGTCCTGTGCAGGGCCAGGAGCTGGACTCGATGATCCTTGTGGGTCCCTTCCAGCTCAGGATATTCTGTGATTCTCGCAATCTTGGATAAAGGCAGGTTTTACGAGATGCTTCAGGCATGGCTTGTGCAGTCTTTGCACAAATGTTCATTCCTTGTGCTTTGGAGGAAGGTTTTTCTTAAGGACTGCTCTGTAACAGGCGAGGGGAAAGTGGATATTTGCTCTCTGCGCTGGTTGGCAGGTGGGTGATCTGCACATCTTAGGCAGGAGCCATCCTGCAGACACCGAGACCTCAGCTGCTGCCCCACTCCTCAGGCGGGTCTCTCCGGAGGGCAGGATGCTCGGGAATGGGGAAGGAACGTTTTTCCCAGGCTGTGGGGAGAGCTGCTGGTCTGGCAGCACTCTCCAGCACGTCACTGATAGTGTAAAACAAACAGCAGGCTGGTTTGGAGTAATTTGGTGAAATGCTGTCGCCTGGCATGGAACCAAAATACTGCTTAAATCAGGATAAACACAGTCTGGATTCTACTCTCATTTTCCATTCCCAGTCTGCTATGGACTTATTTTATTTTAGCTATGTGTAAATCTTACCACATTTCCCTGCAAGGTGCTCAGCTGGGAAGCTACAAGGGATGAGGGCAACTAGCTTCCAAGTCAGTTATGGAATTTGAACTGGTTGTTCTCTGTGTAGCACAAGGAGAGGACAATTCCAAGCAGGGAGGTGCAAGAAAGAAGACTCATTTTTAAAGTAGTCACAGAGCATATGTCCTTGTGGTAAAATAATGCCAGTAATGGTAATAGTGGTAGTAGTAACAATGATTATTATGATAATGACAATAATTGTAAGTTCCATGGCAGAGGCAGCTCTAGAGCAGGAGCAGCTCTAGCAGCTCCTGTAATTGTCCCTAATATTTAATTTTTATAGTGTTCCCTGGATGTGTCTTAGCTTGCGGCAACCAGCAATGTTCAGGACATGGCACGGTCCGTGAATCATAAAATCGTTCAGGTTAGAAAAGACATCCAAGATCGTCGAGTCCAGTCTTCAACTGAATCCCACCATGCCCCCTAAACATATCTCAGAGTGCCACATCTATTCCTTTTTTTTTTTTAACATTTCTGGGGATGGTGACTCCATCACTTCCCTGGGGAGCCTGTCCCAATGCTTAACCACCCTTTCAACAGAGAAATTTCTCCTGATATCCAAATTGAACCTCTCCTGGTGCATTTTGAGGCGATTTCCCCTTGTCTTATCATTATTTGCCTGGGAGAAGCAGCCGACCCTCACCTCAGCACAACCGCATTTCAAGGAGTTTTAGAGAATTAATGTTGCACTGAGCACTATGGACAAGTCCCCTCTGCTTTGAATGTTTGTATGAATACCTGCATTGTACCACTTCATCTCAGGGTGGTGGAGTGGATCCTAGAGCGTTTGATTTTCCTAGGGCTGACACGGGGAGATTGAGGTTTGCGGTTTCCCGCAGTGCCTGTGTCAGTGCTGCTGCACGAACGTGATTAAAGTTCACTTCTGCCCCTGTTTTCTCAGCAGCAAAGAGCTCCTGCCCATGCAGGAATTGGCCATTTCAATTATTGCCAGCTTCATTGTGGAAAGTGGTTTTATTTTCTCCTCTCTATGCTTTAAAGGGAAAGGCTGGAACAGAACAGTTTTTCCATATGCATGAAAAGCAAAGGTTTAAAAACCTGACCTGCCATGGGACCAGCTCACAAACAGTTAAGCCAAAAGCTCTCTCCTGTCTCTCCTCCATCCTTCCCAAAGGTCCAGAACAGCAGAGAATAAGGTGCTGGTGCTTGATTGTTCTGACACAGCCCTAGGAACCCCCCTAGGCGTTTGCACACAGCAGGAATCTAAGCTGAATTAAGCTTTGGAAGAGAGATGGAGGGGCAGAATTATTCCCTTCCATGCCCAGGGGATCAAAATAGGGCTCCAAGAAGATAAAGCCAGTGTTTGCCACCTAAATCAGATCAGCTGAGAGGCCTTTGAAAAGATTGGTTTAAATGATGGGGCTGTGTGTCCACAGCTGACCTGTGGGCAAGCTGGGAAAAGACCCTGCTCTCCTTCTTGGTGTCCCCTGGCTCCTCACGCTGGTTCCCAACACACAGCTGGCAGCGGGATGCAGAGTGACCCAAGGTTCTTCATCAGAGCTCCATAAAACCAGGATTTCAGTAGCTTGGCTGAGCGAGGCGCTGTCAGAAATAAAGCGAATAAAGTGTTTTTAGAATGTTAGAGTGTTTTAAAGAAGGAAGGTGGAAATGTTTGGGAAGAGCTGGCTGGTCAGGAGGAGAGTGGTCCTCAGCATTAATGTGGGTCTTGTCCATCCATCCTTGACATCAGGACTGACACTGAGGCACTGGGAGAGCAGCCTGGGAGTTCCAGCGTGGCAGTGAGCTGACCATGGCGTTGCTGACTGGCGGGTAGATAATGCCCACTGTTAACTCCTGTAATTCCCTGCCAGGAATAATTTCCAGGAGGAAATCATCCTGCCAGTTCCCATTAAGGAGAGGCTGAGTGACCACTCCTCCGCCCTGAAAACTTCATCAAGGCTGTTCACTGAAAGCAAATTGTCACATTGTGTCTTGAGAGCGGACTCAACACCCGCTGAAGAGTTAGCGATTGTTAATAAACAGTAGCGTGTTGAGACGTCTCTCTGGGTGATTTCTGTGTGCTGTAATTGCACAGAATTGCCTGTTAGACCGGGAAAATAGCATAAAATAACATAAAAGCTCCAGAAATGTGCTCCTGATAGTGGGTGATTATTAGCTTTGACATTGGAGGTCTTGATACGAGGGAAGCAAGGCAAGGTGGAAATCCTCTGGACCTGGCTCGCAGTGGCTGCGCTGGGAAGGTGCCACATTTTCCAGAAAGAAGGTGTGAAAAGATGATTTATTAATGAAGCCTCTAAGTGACCCTCATGCAGGGACCTCAGAGCCCTTCTCAGAGGTTAAATAATGGAGAAGAGAAGGCTCTGGGGAGACTTTTTTTTTGATTTTTCAATGTGTGAAGTGTGATAAGAGAGGTGGAGAAAGACTTTTTACAGGTTTAATTCAGGATAGAGTTAATTTTAGTAGCCAGTATGGGACTGTATCTTGGGCACTGCCATTGCTGCCACAGAGTGAGGGGATGGTGGGAATGGCTTAAACTGAGAGAAGGTGGAATTATATTAAATATTGGGAAGAAACTTTTTTCTGTGAGCATGGTGAGGCCCTGGCACAGGTTGCCCAGAGAAGCTTTGGCTGCCCCATCCCTGGAAGTGTCCAAGGCCAGGCTGGACAGGGCTTGGAATAACCTGGGATGGTGGAAGGTGTCCCCCACCCATGGCACGAATGGAATTGGGTGATTTCAAAGTTCATTTCCAACCCGAAGTGTTCTATGATTCTGTGGAAAAATTGGAATGTTTTGGTCCTTTCTCACTGCTTGTCTGCTTTGAGTTGAGTGAATCCCGTAGGCCTCTGACAAGGCTGACCCACCAAAATAATGTCCTTTCACCACTGGCCCAATCCTGCCTTCACTAAATCCTTGACATCCACCAAAAACAGCTTGTGTCCTGCTCTCCCTCTTTCCCTGTCTTGCAATCACTCCCAGAAATCCCTGGTCCAGGGAGAGAAAATTGAGTCTTCCCTTAAGCAGGCTCAGGGTACATGGAAATTTCCCATCCCAAGGAAGTATAAATGTGATATCCACAGGGCCTGAGCCTGGGTGAGAAATCCTGAATCTGACAAAATTGGGATTAAATGAATCAGTGTTTTTTTGGCAGCTGACAAGCGTACATTCACCTCTTGGTCACTCAACCCTCCTGAATTGTTTTCTCCACACACTCCACACACGCTCTTTTGTTCTGGAAGCTGTTTGCTTCTGTAAGCCCTGCTAAAAGCATTATTTTCCAGCAATTTTAACAACTCTCTCCCTGCTTTGCCAAGAGTTGTCCAACCAGCAGTGAAATCAATACAGTGTACCTTAAAAAAAAACCAAACTTCATAGGAGTCATAAAAACCCTTTGGGCCAGTGGCACAGCAAAACCATTCCTGTGCAATTCTTGGAGTAAATCCCACCCAGCTGGTCCAGTTCTGTGTAGGAGATGAGCTCAGGAATGAGCCTGGCTGCTTTGAGCTCGTGACCTGTAAGGGGAGGGAGAGGGACTTGCTTGGTCTTGCAAAGATGTAAAGGGCACTCTGGTCACTGCCTGTGGGACAGTTACAAAAATTATAAAACCAAATTCCTCTCGCTTGCGCCTGGTGGTTTAACAGGGGGGAAAGATACAAACTGCAGCTCGGGAGGTTCATGGAATAATTTAGGTTGGGATGAAACCTCCGAGACCATCGAGTCCAACCGTTAACCTGGTAACGCCACGTTCACGGCTAAACCACGTCCCTAAGTGCAACATCCAGACGTTTCCTTAACGCTTCCTGGGATGCAGATTCCACCACCTCCCTGAGCAGCCTGTCCCGTGCTTTTCAGTGGAAAAAAATTCCTGATAGCCAACCTAAACCTCCCCTTGTGTGATCTCAGGGAAAACCTTGTCACCAGTGGAGAGTTGTGGCTCCGGAATGGGCACCTGTGGGATGGGAGCTCTCCATCTTGGAGAATTCCCAAATCCAGACAAAGCCATCACCAGCCTCACCTGATGTTAGCGCTGGTCTTGCTCCAAGCAGCAAATTGGGTTGTCAAGCTGGAGATGTCCCTTGCAACCAGAGCTCCTGCAGTTCTTTGACTTCATGAATCTTTAATTTCAAATGTGCAGGAAGTCAGGCTCAAGGCAACTATTAAGAATAGCAAACACATTTCTAAAGCCAAACAAAACCCAGCCCCCACCCCAAACTCCAAACTCCTGTGCCTGTGTTTAATTTCAGAGCAGAATAAATGGTTTAATTTTTTCTGTGATCTTATTGGTGTGATGTTGTGCCTGTAAAGACTTTGTTCAAGCCTTTCTTCATATCAAGGATGGAAAAAGCAGAAAGAACAGCTTGGTTGTAAGGTCTGGGGCAAACTGCTCAGCATTAAGAAGTACTTTGTTCTAATTGGAGCCTGTGTGACCCTGGAGCTAGAGCAGGGTAATGGAAAAAGCACAACTCAAATTGAGTTGCTTTTCACAGCATTCTGCAGAAAGCCAGAGAGGGAAAGGGAGAAATGCATAGAATTTGAAAGGGGGAGGGCCAGAAAAATCCATTAAGAGCAAGAAGAAAAAGCAGAATATGCCATGGAAAATAGCCAAAGGAAGGGAGACAGAGAAGACAAAGGAAAGTAAAAATTAGAGAGAAAGGAAGAGGAGGAAAAAGAAGGAAGCAAGGTGAAATGGTAAAGGAAAGGAGCGTCCTTCTGCCCTGCCAGGCAGAGCGATGAGGTGGCAGCACAGCGAGTGGCCCCAGGCAGCAGCGCTCGTTATTTCCATCCTGGCTGATGTCATTGATTGCCTCCCTCCTCCCCTGTCATGCCTGGTGACAGAATGGCAGCCCTTGCGACTCAGAACAACCTGCTCTGTTCCCAGCTGGCCTGGGGAAAAGTTTTCTTTCCAGCTCCATACAGGCTGTGTCTGTGTCTGTGTTTAGGGGGTTTTTGGATGTCCCCTCTCAGCAGTTCCTCTCTGGGACCACCTCCAGTCCAGGCAGGTGGGGATCCTATTCCTGGCCTGCCTTCTGCAAACAGCCAGTTTTTTCCTCAGCTGTGGTGCTGGAAAAAATCCCATAGGACTGTTCCTTCTCTTACCTTGACATTTTTCCGTTGGTAGCATCTTTATTTTTTAAACCAACCTTGATTTTCCCATTTTTCCTTCTTTAAGAAAATTTCCTTCGCAAGGCTCTGATCCTGCAGCATCTGACCACCTTCTGTCAGGGGGTTTAATTAGTCAGGAAAAAATAAAACAAATTATGATTTGTTTGCTGAAGGGAAGATGTGGATTGAGAAAGAAGGTGGAGAGGACAAAGAAACCTTAATAATGAAGGAAGAAAGAAGAATTCTAAGGTACTGGGGTCTAAGTCTTTAGGACTTGCTTAGGATAACGGTAAGTGGCCTCAAGTTGCACCAGGGGAGGTTTGGATTGGATATTAGGAAAAATGGAAAAGAAATCATTGTAAATAATTGACACAAGGAAATGGAAGAGCCATTATTCCTGGAAGTGATCAAAAAACGTGGATGTGGCACTTGGGGACGTGGTTTAGTGGTGAACATGGTGGTGGTATTGGGTTGATGGTTGGACTTGCTGATCTTAGAGGTCTTTTCCAACCTTGATTATTCATGGTTGGACTTGATGATCTTGAAGGTCTCATCCAATCTAGTCATTCTGTGAATTCTGTGAATTTGATTATTCCTAAAGGAGCGAGCTCCTCTTCTTCCTGCAGCCAGTCATTTTTTTTGTTATCCCCCTTCCTGATGCCAGCAAAAATCCCATCAGGCTGGGATCCCTAACCCTAACCCTTCCTTTTCCGTGGGGTGGAGGGGTGAGATTCATCCTGCATCTCTTCAGCAAAAGCCTTTCTTCTAGACATGGGGCCTGTGAAAATTCGTAGGATGAAGAAGGAGGTGCAGATCAGAGTCTTTCCTGTGGGATGGGCTGCAGGTGGACATCAGTTACTACCCTAAAGCTTGGCCAGTCATCATTTGTGTAATGCCTCGTCTAGGAGCAAACATCTGGGCTAGGAATGATCCAGTACATGCAAAAGATCCTTAATTTGCTTTAGGATCTAGGGGAGGGTTATGGATGATGTGGCACAGTGAGACAACCTGAGGTCTTCTGGGGTGGAGGGATCTCAGGGAGGATGTGGAAGGGAGGGCAATTGGGGTTGCAGTGTTGGGATTTAGGGATGCATCCTCCTCATCTCTTAAAAACCAAGCTCCATTCCCTCGGTGAGCCTCGGATGGTTCAGGAATGAGTTACATGCCGGGCTTTCTTTGCTTTATGGAGCTCCTCCCCCACTTTTATCCAGTTACCCATGAAAAGTCAGTGAAATGAGACCTACTTAAATCAAATGTCACAATCAATGTTCATCCCAGGCCACCATTTGTGCGATGTGAACTCAAATTGCAGTCAGGGGGGAGCAGGGAGAGGGAGAGGCCTGGGAAAGAGCTTGGAGGGAGCGAGCAAGGAGCCATCCTTGGCTGGGTATCTGGTGTTCCACAGTGCTTGGAACACAGTGCTTGGTTTTATCACAGCTATCTCTGCAGTGGGACAGGGCTGTTGTCCGCAAGGACTCTACAGGGGGGAGAAACAAAGCTGTGGCTTCCTACAGGACGTTGCATCCATCTCTGCCCCACCCTACCTGACTAAATCAGAGTCCTTTCCACATTTCAATTTTATAAGGAGCAAAATATGCGATATCAGCACTCACTCTGCCTGGATGATGTCCAAATTCAATTTTGTTGGATGGAAGACAAAATCAAAGCGTTGATATTTTCATTGAAATTTATGTTTACCTCGTTCTCAAAAAAAATGCTTCTAACCTTGCATGAATATTTTGCAGGAGTAAATTCTCAGGGTGTGAGCACAGTCATAGGAGTTGATGTTAAAAATCACAGTGAGCCAAGTCTCCGTAAAAGTATAGGGAAAGAATCCACAGGTGAGCTGGAATGTCTCTTTCATGAGCATTTTGGGAATCTCAAAGCGGAGGAAGATGCAGGAGGGATTGGTGAGGCTCAGGTTTCCTGCCCATGGCTGGTCTGCACCCAGTGAAGATCCCTCAGAGCACCTGTACTCCTTTTGGTGCCAGCAGGGTGCTCAAGTCATTGAATGTGTGTGACATCCCACCCTTAAGGGGAAGGAAGCACCCACAATTTTTGGTGAAAAGGAATGGCAGAAGTCACAGGGGTTCCAAGTTTTATAGGTGAATTACAGCTGGAAATTGTTAGGTTAGTCCCTGCTCTGGTGCAAGCACACGGCAGACAGCTTTGGATAAAGGGGTCGAGTGGAAGGGAAAAAGGAGATGGATTAAAGAGGGGGAGAGAGAAACAAAGGAGAAGCAAGGAAAGGGAGAAAGAGAAATCACCAGTGCTGGCTCCAGCATTGATCCAGCTGATGGGGTGTCCGGGGTCCTGGGGTGCCCATGAGCCCAGGGAGTACCTTTTTATAGGAATGTTTTCTCTGCTTTGGAGAGAAGTCTCTCTCTTTCCATGCAAATCAGTTGTCATGCACAGCCTGTTCTTCTAGACCTTTCTGGAAATGGGTTGGAGCTTTCAGGGATCTTGGGCAGTCTTGATCCACCTACAGTCCATGCCTAATTCTTGGCCTTATTCCTGTGCCTGCACTGTGCTGTGTTGTGCTGATTTCCAGGAACCAGAACAAGGATGGTTTTTTTTCCCAGAAAAGTGCTGCCCTACCTGTGCAAGGCCCCTTCTCCAGCCATGTTCTTGCTTGCTCACAGTGTGTTATTACCAGCAATCCTTGGCTGGATCCACGACCATCCATGCTTGAGACGTTCACATTAATCCCCTTATTTTCTAGGCTTCTACAGTGTGTCACTAAATTTTGGAAGTTCATGTTCCATCCTTCCTGACAGCTGCTGTGGGGTTCTTTGCAGTGGCATGGTGAAAGTTTTTTTCCTCATTAATTCCCCCCAACTGTGAAAGGTGCCCTCATTCAAAATAAGCAAATAAGGAGGATCCTCCCAAGCCCTCAAAAATTCAGGGACGATTCTGCTCTGACCTCTGTGCACCAGGGTTGTTCATCTCTTTTTCTGGAGTAACCCTGTAGTGACTGTGGACACAGGTTTGCTCTGGCCATGTTCTGAGCTGGCCTGATGCAGCACTGAGCCCTGCCTGATGCATTTGGCTTTGCAGAAGGCTCAGTAGCCTGGAACGGAGCTGCTGTAGCCTCAGCTCCATGGCATCCCTCTTGACTGGAGGTTCAGGCTGAGCAGCCTCATGCCTGCAAACAACACGGTGTAGTCAAGTCCTTAGAGGACTGCCTGTTTCATTCCTAAATTCATGCATAATTTACTTTTCTTTTTTTCTTTTTTTTTTTTTTTTTAAATCTCCTGTGCTAAGCCCTTGCTGTGTCAGAAAGCATCTCATCTCCATGAGTGAAGTGCGAGGTGCTGGTGCTGTGCCAATCTAATGACAACCTTGACTGGGCTCCCTCCCCTCTGCAAACGGTGTAATCACCCTAAATAGAGGGTTCTTGGGTGTCTGTTCTCCGTGGGGCTCTGCCTTTCTCTGCCTTCCTGCCAGCAGAGATCACTAATGTGGAAATTAGAAATGTGCCAGGGGGGAGAAGAAAAAAAGCCTGCAGTAGAGAAAGCCAAGTGGGATTGAGCTCCTCGCTGAGGACAGGGCGAGTTCAGTGATACCAGTGTGGCAGATGTTGGGTAGTTACAGGATGCAGAGAAGTCCATTAGAGAGGTTACAACCTGTGTTTGCTCTTGATGTTGCAAGAGCTGATGCTCTTTTGTATTCAGTCAGGAAAAAATAACCATTCCACACCAGGTTTTCCAGCCTGTGTGATCCTCTTCTATGAAAAAACGCCTCGTGTAGTGGTGTAAGAGCAGTGAATTGATGGATGGTCCCTGTGGGCAGGATACACGTCTTGTTTTTCCTTCCCTTGCTTCATTTCATCCTTTTCCAGATGAATGTTTGTGGTTGGTGGAAAATTTTCACCTTCTTTTCATCCTCCACCCTTCATCACCTCCATCCCAGAAGAGCTCGTTTGTAATTGTTCTGTTATTGCCTCATTAATTGTCTTCCCAGTTTCACACTGGATATGAAGGGTCTGATCCTCCGCTCATAACCCACACCTTCCACGTGCCTGCCTTCCCTGGATATCAGATAACAATATCAGATATTGTTACCCAGGCTTGACAGTGGTTTGTGGGAGCAGAATCAGGTCCAAACAAATAAATAAAAAAATTTTAAAAAAAATTTAAAAAAAGGCTGGGTCAAGCAGAAACAGATCCTGGTCTCCTTCCCTGCTTATTTGTATGCACAGTGTGATGTGAAGGTCAGCTAAGTGGACACACCAACAAACAGGAAAGTTCTTGCCATGAAATTTTCGTGGTAGAACTGTCTGAACATAATTTTTAATGTCTCACTTTCTCTCTTTCAGAACATGGAAAAGGTGCTGGTTCCTTCTGTCACGTTAATTGTAGGCTGTGGAGTATCCTCGCTGACACTCTTGCTGTTGATTATCATTTATGTCTCTGTTTGGAGGTATGGCTTTCATTCTCTTCTTTTTGGGGAAAGTAACTGTCTTTTGACCTACATGGATCCTGGAATGTTTGCTCTGTGGTTTTGGGTGTCTGGTGCTTGAGGAGGAACTGTTTGGGAATGAGTGGGCCCTGCAGAAAGTCATCCTGGTGGCTTAGCTGGCATTATTCTCTCCTTTCAGTGCCAGAGAAATTAGCAGAGTGAAATTAGTGCCATGCCCTCATGTAGGGACATTGTTCCATTTCCAAAAGCCTCGTGCTGGTTTTGATGCCTTTGTGTACCCCAGGGAACCTTGTCAGAGGCGAGGTGGACACGCACGGCCTCTTGGCAGGCAGATGCTGCTGCAAGGTAATTCTTTGGGAGCATCCAAGCCTCCGTGACCTGCCATGAAAACATCTGGCCTGAAGAACTGACAGGACTTTTCAGGAGCTTAAGAATGTTAAACCCTAAATCATCTAAATAACTCCACAACCTTTTAGCTACGTTTTGCCTTCAGCTTCAGATGCATATGGGTTCCCTCAGTACATCCCATTGCTGACAGCTCCTGCACACAGGTCAGGTGGAACTTAAAATTGTGTCATTTATGGAGGCTGAAGGGATTTTGAAGCAAAGCTTTGATGAACAATTGGCCCATGCCCCTGTTTGATACATTCTGGTGACTCTAAGCTGGAGGACCTGAGGTGTGCAAGGGATTTTCTCCCTCCATTGCCTTGAACAAGGTCTGAGTTTATCCTACGAGATCCAGGTCTCTCCTAAATCCATGGCAAACACGCTGAGACCTTCATGGCTCGACGCCAGGCAAAGACAAATCAGAACTAGGTGAATGTGAAATCCAAATGGAGTGGTTGCAGGGAGTACTGTTGGGTATTATTGGTGATCCTTTTGGGAGAAGGGATCAGTGTGAGGCTCTCAATTTGTGCAGTGCTTCTTCTGAGTAGGGAGGAAAGGGTAAATTCCATTTAGAGATTGAATTGAGATGACTTTTTCTGCGCTTTGGTAGAGGAAAGAAACAAGAGAGTAAAAAACTGAGAAAAAAAAGAAATGCATCTTTTTTTTTTGTTGATACTGTGACAGTGCATAGTGCCTGGTTAATTTTGGCAGCTGAAGACTGATCATGATAACGTTTATCTAGAACTCAGGTTTTTCCGTGCCTGGGGTATCATTGGATGTGCTCAAGTCCTTGTCCTCTCCTGCTTTTCCTCAGGCTGGGCGGCACTGAGCAGCGCCGGTAGGTGCCTTACTGGGGTCACTGGTGTCAGGATCAAGTGGAAAGTTAGAAGATTAAAGAGCAAGCGTTCGAGCCTCACCCTCTCTTTCCTATCAGAAACAGGGTCAGGATCTGAAACCTAAGCTCAGACATGAGGCTGAATCAGTTTGGAGCATGCCAGAGCCATTTGGAATAACATGATGTATTTTTTTCCAGGACTGTGCTCCCCCCTACCCCTCCAATATTTACTGTTATTGAGGACAGTAAATTGCCTGACCTGTTTCAAATACATTCTGTTTAATTTCTCATTCCACTCTTTGCCTTATGCCTATGCCCAAAACGATCACCAGGAATGGGAGGACACGTTTATGGGAGGCTTGAATGGGTATTTCTGAGCTAGCCAAGGATGGACATGCATTTCCAAGTGATCCTGAGACCAGCTATATCTTGACTAAAGGGCTCTCTATCCTGAGTCTCTCTGTGTAAATATTTGTAAAGCATGATCAAGTGATCTCTAGAATTTCTCTTTGGTGCGCTGAGTTTGTTCCATTTCTTCTCTGTAGATCATGTTTTCATGTTTTCCAAACTTCACAGCATTCCTGTGGCTGAGCCCTGAGCGCTCTGTGTGTCCTTTTTATTTTAGGCATAGCTGCTGGACATGAATGTGCTTTCCTATTAATGGTCTCAGGAACTTTGTATTCAACATTATCTCCTGGCTCCCACTTTGTTTTGCCCTAAATGTTGTATATTCTGTTAGACAGCAGCTGGAGGAGTGCTTAGAAATGGAATCAGCAGTACTATTGTCTCTAAAACACAGGAGCAGCATCAAAGCAGTTCTTTTCCACCGTGCTGGAGACAAACTCATGTCCTGGCTGCCTGATCTTGTGTGAAGAGCACTCACCAGAGCTCAGCTGTTTCGGGGAGCTTTGGCCGGAATGTTTCCCATTCAGAACTCCGGACAAAGGCATCTGGAGCACGCATCCATAGACCCAGCTT
The DNA here is from genome assembly GCF_049639895.1 of Pseudopodoces humilis. Classification (NCBI taxonomy): domain Eukaryota; kingdom Metazoa; phylum Chordata; class Aves; order Passeriformes; family Paridae; genus Pseudopodoces; species Pseudopodoces humilis. Next base: position 1,997,169 of record NC_142200.1, on the reverse strand, counting down.
GAGTATGAAACACATCTGATGAATAAGCTCGCTGAGGCTGACAATCTGGAAGCTTTCCCAGAATTTTGCCCAGCTAGGGCTTGTTTGTATATGTGGGAAGCAGAAAGGAAGGGAGGGCGAGAAGGAGGGAGAGGAACACGGTGAAGAAAAGAGGGCAGAGTAACAGGGAGGTGATCCCAGCTTCAGGCTACGTATCAGGGAGGAAAAGAATTTACCCTCCACTCCTCTTTCAAAACCCCCAAATAAAGGCTGCTCCTTGGTGGCACCTACTCAGCCACTGGCATGAATGGCACGAGCTTTTTGAGGCAAGTGATCGCTTCAGACGCGGCCAACTTGGCACGGCCCCGTTGGAAACTGGAAGTTGTTTCTGTTCGACGGCTGTTGGTGGCCTGTTGGTGGCCTCTCTCCAGTTCCCAGTAGACAGATGGCTGCAAAAATCCCTGCTGCAGATGGTGCATCTCTGGTCTTATTAGCAGGCTCGACAGAGGGGTCAGTGACACAGTGGGCCACAGAAGTGGAGTGACCTTGTTCCGTCTCGGCGCGGACTGTCCTGGGTCACAGCTGGAGGCACGGTCTGTGTGTGGCCCTCGTGCTCCACCACCCGTGTGGAGAAACAGGGGGAATTGCCAGGAAAAATTGAAAACTGGCATGGAAATGGGAAAAAACTGGGGGGGGGGGGAGGGAAAACCCAAGCACTCAGGGATCAGAACAGGTGAAATGAAGCCTCTTTTCAAGCAGCTCTTTGACACACTGGCATTTCAGGAGCGCCCCGATGTGTTTTCCATCCCTGAACTCATTTGCGGCTCAACAGCCTCTGGAGTCAGTGACCTTTCCATAGCACCGGGATCGATCCCTGCTATCGAGCAGCTCATCCACCAGCCCATCAGCATGTGTGGCACGGCAGAGCTCTGCCCCTGGCAGCAGCTGGGGAAGTGCTGCATCGCTGCAAGAGAACAGCCCCAGCTTTTCTCACTCCTGAGGATTGATTGAGTGGCTGTCAGTGAGCTGGAGGGGCTGTTAACACTTGCTTTAAACCCAGGAGCTCACTGGGGATGCTGAGGCACTCCTGGCCCTGGTGGGAGGTGGCAGGGATGAGTAAGTGGCTGTGTGGAGAGGGATGTGTGTACACATGGTGAGAAAGCAGCAGTGACTCAGTGTTTGTGGAGAGGAGAGGAGTCTGATGGGGGCAGAGAAACAGACTGCGGGCTTTTCCCACCTTTTCCATCTGTCTCAGCTGGTGCAGCATGTGAGGATCCTCACTGGTGACCAGTGACAGGACCTGTGGGAATGGCTGGAGATGTGTCAGGGGAATTTAGGTTGGGTGTCAGGAAATATTTCTTAATTCAGGGGGTGGTTTAGCACTGAGCAGGGTCCCCTAGGAGTGGTCACAGCACCAAATATGCCAGAGCTCAGGGAGTGTTTGGACAACACTCTCAGGCACAGGGTGGGATTGTTGGGGTGTCCTGTGCAGGACTTGCTGATCCTTGTGGATCCCTTCCAGCTCAGGACATTCTATGATTGTAGGACACAGTCTGGAATAGAAATTCCCTAAATTATCGGTGAGTTGTCCCCAGTTTTGTGACTGAGTACAGTGTATTTTGATAAGCAGACAGAATCCATGTATCAGTAGAGGGATAGCACCCTGGAGAAGCTCTGTCTTTTCTGCAGATGTGTTCTTGGGCAAAACCCATCAAGTTCTGGTTTTTTCCTCCCTCTGATACAAATTCCTGACTTCTTTGGCCAGAGGGTCTGGAGAGGAATGGTGATTCCTTTCTGTGGAGCATCCTGTGCTGGAGAAGAGGAAATGGAAGAGAAAAGCAACCGTGGCAGGAGGTCTTCTTAGCATTCTGACTGAGCAGAAACTTAACAAGGAAATGTTTGGAATGCAGGTCAGGCTACCAAGGAGGACTCTGGAAGAATTGCCCAGGAACTCAGGATTGAATTAGAATGGTCAGAGCTCAGCTGCGTTTAAAACTGGTCAGGGATGTGAAAGGCATCAAGAATGGGTTCTGGAGGCATGTCAGCACCAAAGGATTTCCCAGGAAAGTGTTTGCCTTGGTGTTGATTGGGACAAGCAGCCTAATGGATAAGGAAGTCGAAAAGGTGAAGGCCTTTTTTCCGTGTTCTGGTGGCAAGGTTCACTCCCAAATTCCTCCACAGAGTCAGAATCCAGGGAAGAAAATGCTCCCCACTGGCAAGGAAAAGAGTGGCAAGGACTGTTTAAGTTATCTGGATGTTTCCAGATCCATGGGATGCACTGAGGGAGATGTTTGGTGTGACTGTGGAGACTCTCTGTCACCTGGGGAGCTTCCTGAAGGCTGGAAGAGGGCAAATGTTACACCCACCTTTAAAAAGGGCGAGGAGGAGGATCCAGAGAACAGCTGACCGGTCAACCTACACAGCCCCTGGGATGATTAAAGAGCAGGTAGCTCTAAAGGTTATTTCCAGGCAAAATGATGGACAAGGAAGCAATTTGGAGTAGATAGTGAGGATTTCTGGCTGCCCTGCTTTCCTTTTGGGATGGGATGACCGCTTCCATGGACAGTGGGGAGAAGCAGCTGGTGTGGATTTTGACATTGCCAGGGCTGTTAACACAGTTCCCAAAGGCGTTTTTGTGTCCAGATCATGGAATTATGCGCTGGATTGGTGGCTTTATATCTGGATGGAATTCCTGCAGGATTTGAGGGTAGTGGTCAAAGGTTTGAGGCCTAATCAAGAGCTGGTCACCTCTGGCCAGGGTTGGTAGAGTGGCCAACATTGTTTAATGTCTTCTTTAACAACCTGGACAATGTTTGGCATTCCTGAGGCCACACCTGGAAAAGGTGCCCAATATTGGATACCCCCAATACCAGAGATGCCAGCACGTTGCAGCAAGTCCAGTGGATGCTGAAGGAGCTGGAGAATGTCAGAGGAGGCAAGGGAGAAAACTTGGAGAAGAGGAGGCTGTTAAAAGCAGTCATGGAGAAGCCAAACAACTTGCAGAGGTAGGCAGGGAAAGGTCTAGAGGCACCAGCTGCAGCAGGAAAAGACGCAGCTGGATATAAAGCAAAATAATCCTTCACCACAAGAGCAGTTAAGTTAAGCTGTTTAGTGCTGTAATAAGTCAGCCAAGAGAGGTGGTAGCATTTCTCTTCCTGGTGATTTTCAAATCTCAATCAGACGAGACCCTGAGAAACTTGATCTGACTTTGAAATCAGTCCCGGTTTTTTGGGCATAGGATTGAACTGGGAACTTGAGAGGCTGGTTTTTTTTCCCCCCTAAAAATTATTCCAGCTAAATTATTCTGATTCTTTTCATTGCCAACCCACGTCTCATTCTTTGGAGGTTCAGGGATCTGGAGAACAAGATAAATTCTCAGGGTGTGAAGGAAAGCAGGGAAAAAGGAGAGTTGGTTTAAGGGGGCTTAAAGGGGAAAAAGTCTTAAGACAGTTGGATTATCTCCCCTTACTTTAAAATACAGATTTATGATCAACTAATTTCTTACCTTTTTCTGATGAGTGGAGACCTTAGAAGTTCATGCTAATAGCAGTGGGATCATAGTGTTGCTACATGGATTTATTACATCTCCTTCCCACCAGGACAGAGCCCAAATCTCCCTTTCTACCCCGTAGAAGCTGCTGACTGGAAAGGTTTTCGAGGTTTTGCTTCCCACAACCAAAGCATGAATAGATTGAGGTCTCAGGACCCTCCAGCCACAAATGGAGCAGGGTCCAGGTGATGCCCAGCATTGTTTGGAGCCCAGTGAAATCAGAAAATTTGGGCTCAGCTTGGCTCTGAGAGGAACCAGAAGCTCGTTTTGCAGCCTGTCAGCCCAGCTTTGTGCTGAGCTGGGATCCTACATTTTGCAGCCTTTTCTGGGGCTGGGAGAGTTTCAGGGAGAACTTCCTATAAACCAGATTTCCAACAGATTAAGTAGGAGTTCATGCTACCTTTGCTTTTCTTTTTTTGCATCCAGGAAAGCATATCCTCACCATTCAGTTTTCTCTGAACGCACAGCTCAAGGGGAAGTTAAAAAATAAAAGTTTTACAGCCTTCATTAGGTCTAAAGCACAGATTTACCCTTGGCAGAGCACACACGTGCAGTCCTGCCTTCCTCATCAGAAACTCAAAACTCTGCAGCCAAGGCACGACCAACTCACTCTTGCTAAAATTAATTAATGAAATTAAATTCCCAACATAAATAGTTGATGTGCTGGAATATAGGAAATAATCCTGCATTAGCCTCCAGGGATGAGCTGGTTGATTAATACATCTGTTTCTAATTTATAGAAGCATCAGCATCTCCTCTTCACTCATCTGGCATTCAGGCAGGGCACTGGCAGCATCTCTGAGATAATTCACGTGTGTGAGTGTTGGTGTGGTCAGATCTTGAGTCAATCCTTGAGGACTTGCACCTTTGCAGTTCCCTTTTCGTTTTATTGGGTACATAAAAGTGCCTTCAAAGAAATTTCCCTCCGTAGCCAGTGGTTTGAATTAATTGTGGTGCCCTTACCTCGGCGGCGAGCCTGGTGCTGTGCTGCAAATCAGAAATGACAAATAGCTGGCTTCTGCAAGGTGCTGAAGGCAACAGCTCCCTAACTGCTGTCCCTGATGTCCCAAACCCACAGCTGCAGTTACATATTTGGCCTAGTTTGGAGAAGTGCTATAAAAAAAAAGCCAAAAAAAAAAACCCAAAAAAAAAGAAAATAAAAAAGTCGGAAATGCTTCTCACCCCAGGAGGGGTTGTTAGGCTGAAGGAAGGGGAATGCTGAATCACACACACTTTGTTGTCAAGGTGCATGTGTTTGTAATCTGCTTCCATCGCCAGCATGCCTGTGGCTCTTGGTTGGGAATCTTTTCCATGTGTTGCCTGTTTGTTTTCTTTCAAGCTCCTTTTCAAGCCCCTCTTTCAAGTAGGCAGAGCTGAAGAAGATTTGCAGCACTCTACTGTTTTAGGAGGGGCTTAGGCTAGGCTGGCCCCTTGCTTGTTGCCTCCTAACTCCAGCATTGATGGGGGGATGATGGAGACATCTTCTCCCCCTCCCTTCCCTCCTTGTTCTTGTCTGTCTAGCACATAAAATCTGCAGGAAATTGGCAATTCTGTAGAGCCTGGCCTGGATTGTTGCTTTTTGGAGGTCACCCAGGGCAGGCTGTGACAGGGTGGGTCTCCCTCCCCTCTTCTCTCACTGCAGGTACATCCGCTCGGAGCGCTCCGTCATCCTCATCAACTTCTGCCTCTCCATCATCTCCTCCAACGCTCTCATCCTGATCGGACAGACCCAGACCCGGAATAAGGTAAGGGATCTGCCGGGGCTTTGTTTATTTGTTTGCTTTCCCCCTGATTCAGCACTGAAATGATCCATTCAGGCAGCGCTTCCTCATTTTTCCTCCATCTGTTAATTAGCGACATGTCAAAGACACGGCTAAATGGCAGATTTCAATTTTCTCTCTCGCTCTCTCTTTGATAATTTGTCAGCATCCTCAGGGCTTTGATTAAAACCAATGTGATATTTTTGAATATCTGCCTAGAGTAGCTGGCACATGGCACGGTGAAGAAGCGTGGTGATTTGCAAGGCTTTAACCATTTTATTTTCAAAAAAATTACAAAGACAGATTGAGAAAGGGCTTTTAAAAAAAAAACCCAAACAAACAACTTCTCAGCTTTACATTTATGTCTCCAGCAGTTTTTTATTCTCTGAGCTGAAAGTACTTGGCAGATGTTAATGAACACAGGCACAAAACTGTCCAACCTTTTTTGGGGATGGGAAGCATTGCCAGATGCACCGTGAGCACTGCAGGGCCACCAGGGATTCTGAGCAGATCCCAGAGTGACTCCAGCAGTCCAGGCAAGACCCAGCGTGGTTTTCCAAGCCATGAGCACTGGTTGCTCTCTTCCCACAGACCCAGCTGGAGAGGTGTGTGTTGCCTCCATGACTTTTTTCCCTCAGCTCAAGCACTTTCAGGTTCCCTGTTGATGTCTGGCATGACAGATCACTGCTCACCATTAGTATTTTCCCGCTGTAAATTTTCCCGTCTTCCCAAATGCTCCGACCATCATAACTCTGTTGAGCCAAAAAACGTGAGGCAAGATGCCTCCTCCACTCTTTCTGCTGCCAAAATCACAGTCAGAAGTCAAAAATTAGTTATTGCTTAACAGGAGCCGGTGACTAGCTGGGTTTTTTGAGCCCCTGCTTTGGCAGTGTGAGCACAATGTCACTGTTGGAAGCATATCTGGAAGAAATTCTTCCCTGTGAGGGTGGAGAGCCACTGGAGCAGGTTGCCCAGAGAAGTTGTGAGTGCCCCGACACTGGAAGTGTTCAAGGCAAGGCTGAACGGGGCTTTGAGCGAGGAGAAAATCTTCCTGCCCATGGCAGGCGGTTGGAATGAGACGATCTTTGAAGTCCCTCCTAAAACTCAACTCATGCTATGATTTTGATTCCTGCAGAGAAGCTGAAGGATTTAGTGAATCAGGGACTCATTTCTATGGAAGGCCCTTTGGGTTAGGGTTAGGTTGTTTTAGCAAAAGCTTTCCAGCTGCTGGAGCCCTGTGTGTGTAGACAAGTGTGGAAACAAGCAGCCAGCTCTGCTCCTCCTACAAAGTGCCCTTCAGAAACTCCATTCCCAAAGCAGAGTTGTCTTCCATTCGCCAACGTGGTTGGCAAGAGGTGGAGAGAGGGTGACCCAAGCTCCTGCTTTCCTTGGTTGTGTTTTCTGCCACACCAAACATGTGCTGGGAGCTTCTTTCCATGGAATGAAACACTGAGGGACACTCAACAGGACAAACCACAGCTGGACCTCCTCTTCGGTGGTTCTTCTTCACCTCAGGAGAGGAGCTGGAAGTCTTCCTCCTCTCCCACCTCCTCCAGAGCACAGTTATGAACCCAGGTTCTCCCCGGTGGTTTTTTTGTCCCGTGACTCTGGGAGTTCACTGTTGGAGCTGTTGGTGGGGATTCAAAGCTCCCGGCAGTGATGGCAGGAGGCAGATTAGCTCTTTGCACATCCATATGCATGAAAGCCCAGAAATAGAAAGGTTATTCTTGGATTTCCTCTCAGCCATCTAGTAAACAGTCTCTGGCAGGCAACAGAGAAAGAAAACTATACAGAGGAGAGACGAAGGAGTGTAAATTAAGATTTTATTCACATTCAATTATCGATAATAGAGCGCCTTAAAATGTTGGTGATGGATTTATAATTGCGGCTTCTCCGGGAGATTTCTGCGGTATCGGCTTCCCTGGAAATGTCAAATTCTCCCTGGATTTCCATCCGTGTAACCTCAAAGGCGAGATTCCACGCCTGGATTTGCTAAGCTTCTTGAAGATGAAAGGCCTGGGAAAAGGCTAAAAAAATTACAGTCAGCAATCTGGGTATACAAAGGAAAGGGATGCTGCAGGAAGTGGCCGTGTCTCGAGGCTTGTGCTGGAAGGGAACAGATTTCCCCTCTTAAAGGAAAACAAGGGCTAATGGCCTTGACAGACTGACATGCTCTGCTGGGTCTTGGGACATCACATCCCTGTGCTGAGCCCTTCATGGGGATGTTTGGTTTTCCCCACAAGGAAGGGAAAACCTGCAGCAGAGGTTGCAGAAGCAAATATTTGCCTGCCTATCAGTTGGCCAAGTTCATTTGAGGTGATGAGTTCATCCTGGTCCAGCTGAGATGTGCGTATTTCTCTTGTCTTCCCCTCCTCTCTTCTTCTCTTTCTATCAAAGCTATTCATTTGAGAAAAAAAAACAAACCCAAATGTATCTCTGTGGTGTAAAATTGTAAAGCAAAGCTTTTCTCTGCCCTTTACAAGGAAGAACTGTGTTGGTTTGAAACAAAATCAAAAAGGTAACGTGAACAGTGTTGTACCTGATATCAGTCAAAAAAGAAAAGGGTTCTAAAATAACAATCTCTTAAAATCCATTCCAGAAAGCGTCCTCTGTTTGTAGCTGTTTCCTATGGGGTTTGTAAGCTGATAAATAGGAACCACCTTTTTTTTAGGATTCTTGTAAAATGTGAAAATTACCGGACATTATCATATTGAGCTGTGTTACTTGGACTGAACTGACATCCCGAATCCACTTCTAAGCAGAATATGGAGGGATTTGGTGTCAAATGCAAATCTGGAACAAAAAAGACAGCTCCTATCGCAGAGAACACACGGTCTTGCTTTTATTCACAGCCTCTGATAACGTCGGGTGGTGCCAGTGGATGAATCGAGAGCAATCCGATAAAATCATGATAAAAGCCACTCTGTGCATGAGAGCTCTGGCTTGAAAAATGCTGGTGGTTTAAAAGAGAGAAAAAAGAGAAAGGTTCATTGACCGTAAAGCCAAGTCCATGTTTTCCCATATAACTCAAAGCAAAGAAATCCTTGATTATAAACCTCCCCCTCCCCCAAATGCCTGAAGCAATTTTTTTTTTTTTCATCCAGAGTCACTTTTGAAATCTATTTGCTCTCCCTTCTCCTTGGGAGCTGCTGGAGTTTCTTCCTATCACTTTCTTCTCAAGTACATTGATTCACAGTTTTCAGCTCACAGATGGGGGGAAAACTGGCTGAGTGAAACAGAGCGGCACCAATTTGCACCAGTGAAAGATTTGGCCTTGCTGAGTTAAAACAAAGACGAGCTTGTCAGCTTTCCAGTCCATCTCCCTGGCACTCCAGGATTGTTCTTCATAATGCATTTGCCAGTTCTTTCCCCAGTTTAATTTTAAATGGCTTAAGCTGCCTGCATTTCCCTTGTGAGATTTCCCCACCAAGTAGTAGAGCTCACCATTATGAAATTCTTTCTAATCTAGGAGGGTTTTTCTTTATTTTTCCTTTTTTTTTTTTTTTTTTTATCTCCTCCCTGTTGGTAGTTATGTGCTCTTGGACAACTGTGCCCTCATGTTTGCAGTCGTTTCCCAGCCCCTGGCAGCCATGGTTTCACCCAGCTCTCACGGCTTAACTCTTTCACTCAGCCCTGTTTTTCTGGCAGGGCCACCATCCAAATTGCCTTCCTCGGATTTCATTTCCATGGCTGGGCTGCCAGGGACGTGTGGTGCTTCGCAAACCTTTTGAGCTGAGATTAGTGCACTATTTACTAACGACTCCATCCCCCCCTGCCTTGAAAGGATCATGGCAATAGTTTGGGTGTTTTGGAAATTAAATAAATCCTGCAGAAGCCAAGAAAGCACCAGGATGGGATGTGTGCTCAGACTTCTAGTAGAAGGTGTCCCTGCCTGTATTGGGGCGGGGGGGGTTGTAATTAAATGATCTTTAAGGTCCCTCCCCACTCAAACAATTTTATAATTCCACAGTTCTTCTACAGTGTTAACCATGGCCTTACCATAAATCTCATTCTTAAGAGCAGCTGATTTCCACATAGTACTTAAGTTTAAAGCTTTGTTCTTTGCTAGGTCAAAGCTTGTGGAGGAACCTGCCCCCTCTTAAACAGTATTTCCATGTCCTGATCTCCATGACTTTTCCTTCCAGAGCCCGGTTTGGAAGCGTCTCCCCACGCCTTCTGCTCTGCTCCCTGCTGCTCTCTCCTCCTGCCGCTCCTCTCACGTGTCCTCCTTTCCTCCTCTCTCCAGGTGATCTGCACGCTGGTGGCGGCTTTCTTGCACTTCTTCTTCCTCTCCTCTTTCTGCTGGGTGCTGACCGAGGCCTGGCAATCCTACATGGCCGTGACGGGCCGGTTACGGAACCGCATCATCCGCAAGCGCTTCTTGTGTCTCGGATGGGGTGAGGATCCGGGGGCTGCGCAGCAGAGAAGGGCCAGGCTGCAGTAGGGGCTGGTGCTCCTCAGGAGGCTTGGCAGAGGCTGCTTGGAACCTTTCCAGAGGTTTCAGGAAGGGCTGAAATGGTTAAAAATAGAGAGCCATAAGCTGAAACCTCCTGCCCAGTGCACCCGAAAATGGAGGAGTCGAGTTGAGGTTTCAGAGGGTGCTCCAGGGGTGGTTTCTCCTGCGGTTGGGTCTGTTTCTTGCTTTCTACTTTTCTCTCTCTGTCTGTCTCCCTCTGTGTTGGACATGTTCTGTTGGTACATGATACCAGCCAAGGGAATCCTGGCCTGGATCTGCAGCACTGTGGCCAGCAGGACCAGGGCAGGGATTGTCCCTCCCTGCTGGGCACTGCTGAGGCCACACCTCAAATTGTGGGGTCACTTTTGGACTCCTCTCTACAAGAATGATATTGAGGTGCTGGAAAATGTCCAGAGAAGGGAATGGAGCTGGGGAAGGGTCTGAAGCACCAGGAGTGGTTGAGGGAACTGCAGAGGCTCAGCCTGGAGAAAAGGAGGATCAGAAGGGACCTTCTGGCTCTCCACAGCTCCCTGCCAGGAGGGTGCAACCAGAGGGGGCCAGGCTCTGCTCCTAGGTAAAAGTAATGGAACAGGAGGAAACAGCTCCAATTGCACCAGGGGGAGGTTTAGATGGGGTAATAGAGAAAATTATATCACAGAAGGGATGGCCAAGCATTGGAACAGGCTGCCCAGGGAAGTGGTGGAACCACCATCCCTGGAAGCGCTCAAAAACCCATGAAGAAGTGACATTTAGGGCCAAAGTTTAGTGGTGGACCTGGTTGGACTCGATGACCCTCGAGGTCTTTCCAGCCTTAATGATTTTATGGTTCCAAGATTCTGCAGAGCAACCTGGAGTGAAGCAAACTCTGAAATCCTGTCTCCATGGCAGCAGCGCCTTTCGGAGACAAACCGCGAGACTGCTGCAGATGCTTGTAACTAATTTTTCTCCCTCTGCCTCTGCCGTATGTTTAATTTATTAGCCTTAAATGATGCATTCTGTAGTAGAAAACAAATACAAACCCCATAAACCTGGGCTTTCAAAGCGATAACAAGGGTGTGTTTGAAAGGAGCGGTGGCACAAAAAGTTGCTGAGAAGTGAGGAGGCAGAGGAAAGAAAGGAGTGCGGCTGAGCTCTATTAATGTCTCATTTTACTACTGAAGTCTCACAATTCACCCCAGGCAAGAGATTTCTGGTGCTTACCAAGCACCCTGATGTGATTTATTCTGGCACATCAAGAGCCGTCCTCATTGCAGCACCTTCATCCCTTTAAGTTTTCCCTCCTAAGCTTTTGCTTACAATAGAGAATAAATTGTGTTATTAAAATCCAGGGTTTGCGTGTTAGCAGGAGCAGAACCACAATACCTGCAGAGGACAGGCTGCAGGAGCCTGGGTGTGCTCATGCATATGTTTATACCTCCTTGGTGACTCCAGCAACATCAGGAATATCAAATGTAACACACTAATAGCTTTCCTAGGTAATAAAAAGGGATTTTTTTTTTTTATTTGTAAAAGCTGGGACAGATGGGCGTGTTAGCCAAGGGAATTTTGGATGAGCAGCATTCACATTTGTAGTCTGTACAGATTAAAAAAAATAAAAAAAAATCCCCCTACATGTGTAGAAGCATAATTTGCACTGCTAGTAAAATGTAGTCAGCTCTGAGCTAGGATGCACTGCTGATAAATGATGCATAATAACCATTTGGAGTAGGTTAGGACAAGAAATGAAGAACACTCTTGCCTATTAAGGCAGCAAGGGAATTTTGGATATTTAGCATCCTGCTAGACTTCAGCTGTAGAGCTGGGATTAATGGCACTTGTAAGAGGAAAGAAGCCGAAAATATGTTTTAAAGAGCATAATCTGAAATAATTAGCACAATTCACTTTGTCATGGGCTGATTCTCCCCCCTTTCCCCTCTTTGCACATTTGCATTTCTGTAAGCCGTCGTTCAGGACGTCTTTGCCAAGTTCTCAGCTGTTCTCAGCTGTAGCTCATTGAAGCTGCAGAGAATTTCAGCAGCAGGGAGGATTATTTTTTATTTCTTTGGTCTCCTCTTGGATGTGCAACTTTGCAATTCAATTTTTGAAATTATTATTAGTAATAATTATTGTCATTAATGATTCTTGGCCGTGCTTGGACAATGCTCTCAAGTTCATGATGCAACTCCTTTGGGTGATCCTATGCAGGGTCAGGAGCTAGACTTGATGAACTTTGTGGATCCTTCCAATTTAGGATACTCTCTGATTTAGAGTAGACAGATAAATTGTTCCCTGGGAACAACTCAGTCATCATATTTAGCCCCAATAAAGAAGAAATATTTTTTGTCAGGATTTTTATGACCCTGTTATAGTTTCCACAGCTGGATTTTTAATGCTGCCATAGCTCAGCCTCTGAGTGGGTCTTCAGCTGTTTATAACCCAAATGGCTCTTGGGAATTATTAGCAAACATCTTCTCCAGTGGAACATGATTAACACATGGCCTGATTCTCCTGTGACCTGGAAGTATAAAACTCTTGGAAAGAGGATTTGGATGGGATTGCTTGGAATTGTGTTAAATTCCCTTTGCGCGGAAAGTCCCCGAAGCCTTGCTGGTACCACACCAGGTGCGTGGAACAGGCCAGTTAGGAATAAGTGTCTTGATGATCATAAAAAAAAATCGATTAAAATTTGATTTTTTTGGTGGGGATTTTTTTCAATTTAATCAATTTAATCCCACCTAACTTTGCTTAGACCACTGATAGCTCTCCCAGGGCTGCACCTCTCATTGTGATGCTCTTTGGCTCAACCACCATGACATAGCTGCTACCTATAGTAGCTGCTCCTTGTCCAGACCCATTCCCAGCCCAAACCGAGGCTTTTACCCCGCCTTGGAACAATCCAGTCCCTGGAGCTGCCAAGTTCACAGCCCCACTCTGGATTTCTGCATAATTACCACGTTGCAGAGAAGCACTTTGCGAAGAACAAGTTGCTATTTTTGGCGGAGTCTTTGCCAAATTTCGTCTTTCCCAGGGTCTCTTGCACAAAGCTGGATTCCTGAAAATGTCCTTTCCCCGTGTGGTTTCTTCCTGTGGGATGCTGCATTGATGGGATATGCGTAGGGAAGGCAGCAGCCAGGATTTATCCAGATGAGGTGTGAAGGAGGCTCAGCGAGAGGAGCAAGAGCCAGTGAGGGAAAAAATGAGAAAAAGAGGAATGGAAAGGAAAAAGAAAAGGAAAAAAAGAAAGGGAAAAAGGAAGGGAAAGGAAAAAGAAAGGAAAAAAAAAGGAAAAGGAAGAAGAAGAGGAGAGGAAAGGGGGAGAGGAAAAGAGGAAGGGAAGGGAAGGGAAAGGAAGGGAAAGGAAAAAAGAAAGGAAAGGAAAAAGGAAAGGAAAGGTGCGGAAAGGAAAGGTGCGGAAAGGAAAGGTGCGGAAAGGAAAGGTGCGGAAAGGAAAGGAAAGGAAAGGTGCGGAAAGGAAAGGAAAGGTGCGGAAAGGAAAGGTGCGGAAAGGAAAGGTGCGGAAAGGAAAGGTGCGGAAAGGAAAGGTGCGGAAAGGAAAGGAAAGGAAAGGTGCGGAAAGGAAAGGAAAGGTGCGGAAAGGAAAGGAAAGGTGCGGAAAGGTGCGGAAAGGAAAGGTGCGGAAAGGAAAGGTGCGGAAAGGTGCGGAAAGGTGCGGAAAGGTGCGGAAAGGAAAGGAAAGGAAAGGAAAGGAAAGGAAAGGAAAGGAAAGGAAAGGAAAGGAAAGGAAAGGAAAGGAAAGGGGAAAAAGGAAAAAGGAAAAAGAAATGGAAATGAATATTAAAAGAGACGCTTTTTAAATCCACTCTGCCTGTTGAGTTTGGACTGATGAAATGTGACCTGTGCTTGGAAATCTCACATGGGAAGAGAAGCACTTCCCTGCAGTATAACCCTCAAATGCTCCACGTTCCAGCCAGCTTGGCCCTGTGGCTCCCAGCTGCTGCAGAGCCTCACTATTAATCAGCCTTGGGATGATTTGTGTTGCTGAGGGACCCCATTCCCAGAGGAATGTTGTTTGGAAGCTGTGCCTGCACATTCCTGGGATCTCCTGCAGTCACCTGCCGTGACCTCTGCAGCTCACGAGTTAGGGCCTTGTCCAGGGGCACTAATCCCAGCTGGCTACTGATCCTGCTGATTCTTAATGGGATTTTCCCATCTTTAGCGTTGAGACAGCTTAATTCCTCCTGCCAAGGAGGAGAGCTATAAAAAGCCACATGGAGACCTCCAAAGCTGAAGAACCCGATGTTCTGAGCTGATCTCCAGACATTTGATCATTATGGAAAGGGGAGAGCTGGACTTTGAACCTTCATAGATCCTGGAAGAGACCTGAAACTCTTTCTCATTGTTGTTCAGAGGAACCTGCTCCATTACAGATCTTGGAGGACCTCTTTGGGATAGGGAAACTCCATCTTAATTTCCTTTTCTGTCTCATTTGGGGCAGATTTGAACCTGGGTTGCTCATTCTACACTGAGTGCAAACAAAGCTCCTGATCTTTGTGTTCATGAAGTTGAGTTGTGACTGAATGTTCCAACTTCAGAGACACCATGAAGTACCTAAGAATAAAAAAAATCAATTTTATCCATCTGAATCTACTGAAAGACCCACCCCACCACAACTGCTGAGGCCACAGCAGGGCGGGAGCTGATTGCAGCTCATGCTATTTATTTAAATAATAGAGCTCATTAAAGTTCTTTGGTTCAGTTCTGAGGGTCCTGAGCTCAGTCTCTGCCACAGAGCCAGGCTGAAGTGGATGGTGCTGGAATAACTCGGGAAAAACGGGGAATATTGAGTGGGAGAAGGGCTGAACATGTGATTAAATTACCTCTTTCCTCCTGTTTCATTTCCACAGGGCTCCCTGCCTTGGTGGTTGCCATTTCCGTGGGATTCACTAAAGCCAAGGGATACGGCACCGTGAACTAGTGAGTAAAGGATTCCTCTTTTTCCTAATGTTTTATCCTCCATCCTTTTTGTCAAAACCCAGTCACTGGCACACAGGAGGCTGGGAGCTAAATTTCCATGTGCAGGACAATTCCTGCATCCCTGCCTCCTCAATCCATCATCTGACCAAGCTGGATCATGTGTTCCTTAAAAAACAAGTCCATAGGGACTAATTAGGTTTAACTGCTGTATTTGTGACATCATTTTGATCTGAATACCTTTTACTTAGAGCTTTTTAATGTATATTTTAAGGGGAAAGATGTAGAATATTTAAACTTTAGGATGTTTAAAAATTAAAATCACTTTTTTTTTTTTAAGTCTGTTTTTTTGCTTGGTTGGTCTCACGTTTTTCAAATAGCTCAGCTCAGTTTTAGGCAGCAGAATGAGCCTGACTTGTGCAAACCAAGGTTTTGACAGCAGCTTGTGTTTGCCTGTTTTCCAAATTCCACGGGTTTTGTCTTTAGGAAGCTTTTATGTGCTCATAAAGGGGAAGGAAAACAGAAAAGAAATAATGGAAGAGGTAAAAATGCATTAAGGCAAGGCTGGGCTCACTCAGAGCTGAGAATTAATATGACTTTAAATGAAAAAGAAAAAAAGAGAAAATATTTTTTCCCTCTGTTGCGAAAAACCTTAGAAATTTCATGCATAGAGGCAGTTCAAGGATAATATTTTATGTAGCAATAAGTCAGGCTCTTCCTACTACATCCCATCATTTTCCAGAGCCTTCCTGGGCAGGGGTTTGCAGCCCACACGGGCGATGTTTGAGACTGGAGCTGTTGATGTGGCCGGCAGCAGATCGTCCTTCGATCGTCCCACTGAGGAAATGTCATGTGGAACCTGCTGCTCTCCCTCAATTCCCACCACATCCTGCACACCCACGGCCAAATGGTCCAGGGCTTGCATCTTAATTGCAGGGGAGAATTAAAGCAGCACAGCAGCGTTTGCTGTTCGCTTTGCAACCTGAATTCTTGCATAACAGAGGGCTCAGGATCGTGGATTTCTTGAGTACAAATCCATAGACAGAGTTCCTGAAGTCTGTGCTGGCATCAGGATGCACTGGCTGTCCCGCCTTCAGTGTGTCCTGGTGGAGAGGGACACAGTGGTTGTTGTGTGACTCAGGAGAGGACAAAACACAGCCTGGTTTGCAGAAATATCACCAAGATCCCAAATTAATTCCCTCTGGATTTTCCGTGGGTCAGCCACTTCTGGCACTTTGCTCCAGGCACATCCACGAGAACAATTCATATTGAACAAGCCTCAGGGAGATGGGAGGGAAGCCCTGGATATTTCTGCTTCTCTTTTTTCATTTATAGACTGGTGGGAATAGGTACAATAAGCTTTGTGGCTCTGTCAAAAACGTTTAAGAGATTTTTGGACAACGTTGAGCACAGAAAAGTGCTTGGGCAGGGAAGGGAGGGGCGTGCAGGGAAGCAATCCCTGTTTTCTGCCCTGGAGCACTGTGCCAGCATCTCCTACCCTGCAGACTGCAGCCAGGAGGGTGTCAACATGTGACAAAACCTGCTGGGCTCCTGCTTCCCTCTCAAGCTGGCACAGGGTGAGGTGGCCAAGAGGCTGGGCTGACTTTGCAGCGTTCTCAGGGGTTGTCTGGTCACACCAGCTTTCATCCTTTTGCTGCAAGTCCTCTGACTCCTTTCAGCCCTAAAGACTCTGTCACCCCTTGTGTCCAAGGGCTGGGTGCCAGGGGATGGAAGGGGATCCCGTGCTCCCAGCTCTGCTCTCAGGATTTTTGTCACCAAAATTGATGGGTGGTGAGGCCTTTGCACCCCAGCCAGTCCAGTTTGATGAATTCGGTTTCAGTGATCCTCGTGAATCCTTTTCTGGGATATTCCATGGTTCTGTGGTCCTTCCTTTTGCCTCTTTTCCACATTTCTCAATGTGGGGTGAAGCTGGTGAGTCCCACCAAAGTCATGAGAAAAAGAACAGTTCCTCTCAAGCTCAAAGATCCCATCAGACATCCCCAACGCTGCCATCCTATTGTAATTCCACTTTTTGGTGCCTTCCAGTACCTAAAAGACACACAAGATGGCTGGAGAGGGACTTTTTCCAAGGGCAGGTAGTGACAGGACAAGGGAAAAAGGCTTTGAGCTGAAGAAGGATAGATTTAGATTGGATATCGGGAAGTTCTTCCCTGGGAGGGTGGTGAGCCAGAGAAGCTGTGGCTGCCCCTGGATCCCTGGAAATGCCCAAGGCCAGCTTGGACAGGGCTTGGAGCACCTTGGGATAGTGGAAGATGTCCCTGCCCATGGCAGGGGATTGGACAAGATGATCTTTCAGGTCTCTTCCAACCCAAACCATTCCATGATTCTCTGAATTCCTGCTGGAACTGGCTTTACCAAGAGCCAGAGTTAAACAGAGCTCACTTGCACTGAGGGGAGGGGTGCGTTCACGAGCCCTGATGCTGAATAATCTCTGTAATGAGAGTTGCATTTACACTTTTGTGCATTTTAAAGCATGAAACAAATACTCCTGTGGGTCCAGCCAGGCAGGGCGCCCCGACAGACTGGAGTGCATTCACACTTAGCCCTGTTTTCCTGCTCAGAAAGGATTAAAAGCTCTGTTGCACTCCTGTGTGGGGAGGCCCTTGGTTTCACCTCTTCTCCAGAGCAAAGTCACCACCTCACAGCAGCAGTTTCAGAGCTGAACTCCAAAACTTGAGGTTTAGCTTGGACAGTGGGAAGAAATTTTTCTCTGTGAAGTTGGGGAGGCCCTGGAATGGAATTCCAATAGAAGCTGTGGCTGCCCCATCCCTGGAAGTGTCCAAGGCCAGTTTGAACAGGGTTTGGAGCAACCTGGGACAGTGGAAGGTGTCCCTGCCCATGGCAGGGATGTGGAACCAGGTGATCTTGAAGGACCTTTCAGCCCAGTTTTGTCTCCAGTGGGCACTCAGGGGACACTTGGACACTGCAGACTTTCAAAGCCCAATATTTCCAGCTTGCAGAAGGAAGGAAAGGCTTTAATCACAGCACATCCCTCCCTGGGAAAGAGGGAACAAGAGGTGATAAGATAAACCACAAGGGACTTTTAAAAACCCACATAAACATAAACCACAAAGAGCCTTTTAAAGCATCTTCCAACCCCACAATTTCTGGGTCCCAAGAGCAGTGCATGAGCTCCCGTGGTGGAGGTGGACTCAAACTCAAAGCAGGGCTTGGATATTTAGGTGAACACAGAATTTAACACTCAACAGCAGGCTTTCTTCTCTTTTTTTTGCTCTTTTTTTCACAACTTACAGTGGTAAAAAGCCCCTGATATCCAACTAACAGGACATGGTCACGAGGGCATTTTGGGTACAGCTGCAAGTGTTGAAGGCATTGCAGAATTAATCTTGGTGTTAAAGATTCTCAGGGTGAGGCTGGTGGAAGGGTCAGGGTGTGAAATGTGTGATGTGTCTTGAGGCTGGCATTGCCAGTCCAGCTGCAACTTCAGGATGTGCCAAAGGTGGCCCAACCACAGTGGAACAAACTCCATCAGGATGTTCAGCCTGGGACCTCAGCAGGATTTCACACAGTTTGGTCCTGGCTTTTTTATTGTACATGGGATGAAGCTTTTCTCTAACAATGGAAACAGCTGAGCAGCAGGACCCGAGTCTGTCCCACCAAGAATTGTCCCATCAAAGGCTTGGCCGTGTCTCCAAGCTCTAATGCAGAGAGATCAGAGCCAGTGGTGAGTTTAGGGAGCTTGCAGTATGTTTGATATTTACCATTTAGCTGGCCAGACTGCCCTGAGTCGAGTTCAGGTTAAAAATTGAAGGTGTGCTGCAGGATTTGGTGTCTGTGTTGCTGTGTGAGTGGGGATTCCCAGCAGCCATTCACTCAACCTTTATTGCTCAGGACACTCCAACAAGGGCATTTTTCCTTTCTCTTGTCTGAACTGCGTTTGGAAGTACATTTTGCTGTTGAGTGGAGCATGCTGGGGCAGGGTAAAGGCTGCACTTCCAATCTCAAAGAAAGTCTGAGGGGTACCAGAGGTCTAAAGGACCTGCCACTGATCGCGTCCTTAGATTAGGCTGAGTGCCTGAGTAATAACTCTGCTTTTAGCTGCTGCTCCAGGGACTGCCTCTGGACTCTAAAGCTTCACAAACAACCTCCTAAAGCTTGAAGTGAATAATTGAGGTTGTGCCACCGGCGCTGGGAGCTCACATCCTCCCCCACAGGAGAGCCCATCAAAAGTTTTTGGAGAGCACAGCCTACACACAGCAAATTTCTCGGGGTCCTGGAGTGTCACTGCGTCAGGGCTTTGGTGACCCACAGGTGTCTCAGCAGCTTCTGGGTTAATCTCTGGATAAACACTGGTGGGCCAGCCCCGATTCCTGGCTGTAAGCTCAGTTTTACAGAATGTTCTGTTGGTGCTGCCCAGTTTTAAGCAGGACTGAGGTGAGAGCTGCTGCTGGCAGGGCTGGACAGTGTGGAAAAGGGCTCAGTGGTGGAAGCCAGCCCTCCCCAGGACCAGGACAAAAGCCACCACCTCCCATCTGTGCTGTGGCAGAGTCACAAAAAGATCAGATGGTTTGCAAAAAAGGTTTTTACTGTGCTGAACACAAGAGCTGCTGTCAGTCGAGGAAACGCTGCCTAGGAATTGTTAAACAATTCACATCCTCCCTTCCAGTGATAATTTTATTTAAAAAATCACTGAAGAGGTGTTTTGGAAAGTACAAGGGAACCTCTTAGCAAAATGCAAATATTTCTGTGCCTCGTAGGCACGAGGCTAAAAGCATCTCCACTAGGCTGGGGTTTGCTGTCAGTTCTGTCTCTTGGATATCCCTTCACCCTTTCCTTTCCCTTGCTGGCACCTCTGACAGCCTGGGAAATGCTTTGATGAAGTGCTGTGGCAGGGAGGCCAGGCAGTCAGAAGGGATCAGGGCCGGTGATGTGTGATCTCACCTTCACAATGCCCGCTGCTCCCGGGGGAGCAGGGGCTGCCAGGGACCCCACAGGAGCGAGAACCCTCTTTGCACCAAGTCCTCGTCACTAATTGCACCGCAGGACTGTCACATTCCTTCCTCTGAGCCATCAGCTGGAAGAGACACTGAGAAAAAACACCTGAAAGATCAGGATGAGAGCGTTGGATAAAAAGGTTTGGACAAGGACTGGGATTTGGCAGCCATCCTCTTGCATTTAGGGAGACCTCCAGTCATTACAGAGCTCCAAAGCTTCGTTTTTACTCCCTCCCTCCTCAGCTGATTATTCATTTTATCATTACAGCTGCTCAGACAGCTTGTGACAGAGCAACTTGCTATCAGGAAGAAATCAGAATTGATTAAGTTAGCACATTACAGGTTTAATTTAGACATAAACAAGATTCAGACCTTGGAGAAAACCAGAATATCCTACTTTTAGTTCTCAGTTTGAAATACTTCCCTTTTTGGGGTGCCTTTTCAGAAATGTTCCTTGTTTTTTGGGGTGAAAAAGAAATTGACAATTTAAAATTAAAAACTAAAAATTTTAAATTTAATTAATTAAATGTAAAATTTAATTTAAAATTAACTGAGATTTAATTAAAAAAAATAAAAAATAAATATGAGGCTGATCAACAAAGCTAAAACGTTTCCAGGAAGGCTTTGTTTTGTTTCCTGGGAGCATCAGTTTGCTCCTGATGCAGGATGAGAGCATCTTGCTGAGGGCACGGCAGGCGAATTACTGCAGGGTGAGCTGAGTTAAGAGCTTGGAGAAAGTTCCCTCTCCATTGTGGTTTCCTGCTCTTCTCCTGTGGTGAGTGCACGGTCATTTTCTGCTGAAACAGGATTACTCCATCCCACATTTTCTCCAGGGTTCTGCCCTGTTAAAGCGTGCAAACTTTCCCAGGGGCTGCTGACGCGGTGTAAATTCCCATCCTCTCCTGCCCTGGAGCACTTAATTTGTGTGTCCATGCCCTGAATTGCTGGATTCCACACAAAAAAAAAAATAAAAAAATAAAATATAAAAAAAAAAAGGAAATTTCATCTCCAGTGCTGCTGGGGATGTTCATGGCTGTCTCAGGGCCTCAGGATTTTTTGGTCCAACCACCTGCTCAAGCAGGGTCACCTGGAGGTGGCTGCCCCAGGGCTGTGCCCAGGTGGCTTTTGAGTGTCTCCAAGGGTAGAGATTTCACAGGTGCTCTGCTCATCCTTTCACAGGGATAAAAAGAAGTGTTTCCTTCCTGACTTCACAGTCAAACCTGAAAAACAATCAGAGAATGGTTTGGGTTGGAAGGGACCTTCAAGGTGATCTCATTCCAACTCTCTGCCAGAGGCAGGGACACCTCCCACTATCCCAGGCTGCTCCAAGCCCTGTCCAGCCTGGCCTTGGGCACTTCCACAACCAAGAGGTCTCCAATGAGAGCCCCCTCAGTTTGAGAAGGCACCAGGCATTTCAGGAGCCCAAATTCCACATCTGGTCAGTGCAGAAGGGAGATGTCCTATGTGGTGTGAGGGAAAAGGAACAAACTGGTCTCCAGAAGAGGCACCACACACCTCACATTCAGCTCATTCCATAAGAAATTCCACTCAGGGAATGCTGTGAATTCCCACCTTGCTGCTGTGTTGTTAAATTTCCCCATGGAGGCAATCTCAAAGGGAGGGAAGGAATGTCCTGTGCCCCTGGAAGACACAGGGGTCAGCAAATAAACAGGGGACAATTTCCACTCTTTCTCCCACGTAAGTAGGACAAGAGCATCATCTCGCCAGCAAAATGCTGCAGCTGCTTCCAGGACCTGGTCTGAAACAGAGCACTGTCCTTAATTTTGCATGAATTCCCCTGTCAAATGCCATCCTGCGGGCAGGTCCCCAGGCAGAGGAGCCTTTATGCAAGTTCTGGAGAAAGGGGAAGCAAAACTTGCTTGATTTAAAGCCTGAGATTTTTTTTTATTATTATTTTTTGCCATGGGGTGTCACCTCCCAGGCTGAGCTCTGCAGGCAAAGGGAAGAAGCCAGCATGTGCCTGTTGGGGACATTTGCCACTGGGTGACTTTATCTTCTCTCTTCATTTTCCAGCTGCTGGCTGTCATTAGAGGGAGGACTCCTCTATGCCTTCGTGGGACCGGCGGCTGCTGTCGTTTTGGTATTTAAGCTTGTCTGAAAGATTTTTTATTTTTTATTTTTTTCTCCTCTGTATCTTACACCAATTCCCTTGTTCTTTCAACCCAAGAATGCCCCTCTTTATTTCCACTTGTGTTTTGAAGAGCTTCCTCCTTCAGGAATAGCGAGCAAAGCCAACAATTTGGGATGGGGTGGATTCTGAAATATAATGTGCCTCAGCTCTCAGCCTTCCACCTCTGTCCTCACAGGAGCCCCCTAACATCTGATTAATGTTTTACCTTGGTTTTGCTCTGTCTGGGTGGAAGTGCAGGAAGATGGTGGAAAACTCTGACACTGACTCCTTCAGAAATTGCTGTTCCTGGTGGTTTTCAGACCGGGCTGTGCCCTCACAGCCAGCTTTTATTCCTGGTCCATTCCAGGCCAGTGCATGTGAGCAGATTTCCTTGTTTGCAGTAGAAACTGAAATCTTCAAATCGGTGCTGGGGGGGGTCCCTAATGACCCTAAAAATTTCATGTTTGCTTTGAATTCAAAGAGATGGCAGGGTTAAAGTGGTCATTCCCAAACTCCAGCTCCTTCATGAGGAGTCTGTTCATCTGTCCCATCACCCCTGGCTTCAAGACAGCCCCAACACCAACCTTGGCCATCCATTATTTGAGTTTAAGGTGTCACTCGAGGTGACATTCCTTCCCTGCTGCTGAAGCCATGATAAACCTCAGGGCTGAAAGAATCTGAGAACTGCTGTTCCTCCAGGAAATCCCTCCTGCAGCAGTTTCCCATGGGTTTAAAGCCACATTTGAGCCCCCACATCTTTCTGCAGTTTCTGTCCAGCCCACTGTTTTATCCAGTGGAGGAGCTTCATGCCCTCTGAGGCTCCAGAGCCCTGGAGAGTCCTGCAGGAATGGGGTTGTTGACACTCACAATTCCTTTTTCAGTTCAGGCTTTTGTTTCGTGCAGTGCCTGGGGGATGAAATGCCCCGCAGCAGGAGCTTACAGGAGAATAACTCCACAAAAGCTCCTGCTGCCTCTATTCTCAGCGCTGTCACTGCACATCAAACCACCTTGGTGCCATCGTTTCATCATGGTGACAAAGAGAAAAGCCAGCAGTGGCCCCTCCTCTGCAAGAAATCAAAACTGGTTTGAGTTGAGGTCTTTCATGCGGGGTTGTGACACAGTGATTCGGAGGGAGGAAGCTTTGGTAGTGCCCAGAGTCACTCTGCTGCCTCAAACCACCTCGCTTTTGTTGTGCCAGCAGCAAGGGAAGTGATACTTCTCTTTTTCATTCGCACTTTCAAAGTGTGAGGAAAACACAGGAGCCTGCTTCTGTTTGCCAGCTCAGTTTTCCCTCACCATCAAGCTGAGGAAATGAGATGTCCTTGCAGGGGGGTCAGCACATGCAAATGGTGGTTCCTGCAGTGGATATTTGGAAGTGGTGAATCGCTTCTGGGGGTGTCCGGCCCTGATCACCACCAAGAGAGAGGCCACACACCTCATTTAGACTCCCTGACTCGCTCCTGGCCAAAGGGACAAATGAATATTGCCCTGGTAGAGACACCAAAGAGCTTAGGGAAGGAGAAGCATGGAAAGCCTTTTTATAAATGGGAACCTGCAAACAAGTGAGCTCAAAAAGTTGATAATACTCTGAAGGTGGTCAGCCTGCAGCTTCAGCAATGTTCATAACTCAGGCCACTGACACCGAACAGCTGCAGGTTTTGAGGATAAAGGTTTGACCTTTATTCTTAAAAATCCTGATCTACCTTAAGCACAGAGCTGTTGGAAGCAGTTCTGCTCGCCCAGCTCACATGGAGCAGCCTGGTGATGGTTGTGTGCAGGCTGAAGGCAGGGGGAGGCTCATGGAATGAAATCAGGACAGGCTCATCAGTGGTCAGGTGGTGGTTGTCTCCAGGAACCTCTGACTTGAGGCTTTGCTCCTGGATGTTATCTCAGAGACAATGGAGTAAAGCTGCCCTGCACATTCCTGGATAAACATCCGTCTTGTATCCCTGATTTCCTTCCTAAGAAGTGGAGCTAGGATCAGAGCAGGATGCTGATCATGGTGATCAGTGTACTGGATTGATTGATTGATTGATTGATTGATTGACTGATTAAAACCAGTGCAGAACTGCTGTTTATTGTCTCCCCTGCTCCTTAGGAATGAGGACGCATACTTTGGCCAGGAGTGATCCAGCCACACTTCAGCCCCACCTTTTCTCCGTCCTGGCTGCACCTTAAGGAAAAGCCTTTCTTGCACTTATCAGCTCCTCCACAGTGATCAGTCATTTAAAAGTGCTCCCTCTCTTTCCAGGCTCATAACCAGGCTTTGATTTCCTGCTGATCCTTGGCAGTGTCACTGTGCCTGACTTGCCAGCATTGTTTCTCTAAATCAACACCATGGTGTACTCTAGAAATGGTCTCAGCTGCCCACTGACCCAGCAGCTGATGCAAACAAAAATAATCACAATTTACGAGCTTTTCCATGGATCCCCAGCTGTGGGCTTCACATCAGTGAGCTGGTGGAAACAGCAGAAAGACTGATGGTTGTTTTAAAGGATGATTTAGGCAATTAGAGGTTTGGTCCTTTCCTTTGGGTCAGGCTCCTCCTAGGATCTCTTAAACTCACCAACACATAAAGTCACGTGAATTTATCTCTGAATTTGGCCTTGAAACGTTTCCCTGCAAGCCCCACATGCAAAACGGCATTGACCACAAGTTTCTACCACCACCAGCTGTTCCACTGACAGCAAAACCAGGAGAATGTCACCTTTTTCCACCATCAGTGCCGTGCCTCCACGCCGGGGCTGGGGCTGGTGTGTCACTAACATGTTGAAGAGGTGCAGATGGGGTTTGTAAAGCAGATGCAGCTGGCAGCAGTGGATGCAGTTGGGAAGGCACAGGAAGGAGTTTGGGGTCACTCTGCAGGATCTCAGCTCTTCCCAGCCCTTATTTCACTGTGGATTTTTGTATCTGATGGACACAGACATCCCTGCTCTCGCCCTGAGGAAAACAGACTGCATGGAATTGTATTGCACACCGATTTTTGGGGGGAATTCTCTCTGCTGTGCCATCTGCAGTATCTCCCAAGACATCCCACCAGAGCACATGATGTTTCTACTTGCTCCAGTGCCCTTCCACCTCTTATTTCGAGAGCAGCAGTGCTGATTCACCAGGAAGGAACTGTGACACGTTGTCTGTGTTCTCTTAATGCTGCTGCTGGGGCAGCGCTGACTCCAGAAGGTTCTTTGGGAAGCAGACAATGTCAACCCACTGCTCTTCTCTGTACTGCCCACAATCATTTGGATTAGCCCAAAAAATTGTTGCCATGACTGGAGTTTTCCTTGCTGGACCCCAAGCAATGCTGGGGTTCAAACAGCTCTGCAACAATCTGAGAAATTCCCAGTCTCTCCTGCTTCATGGAGACCTGATTGAGGGTTGGACTTGATGATATTTGGGGTCTTTTCCAATCTTTTTGATTCTCCAACCTCTTTGATCTGCTGCCAGCTGCATTCTGCTGTCCTGGACTCACTGATGCACGGCCAGGGGAGGTGGGACAGGTGGGGACAGGGGACACGAGGGGTGGTGGCCTGCAGAAGCGGGACCTGGATTTGGGAGGAAACCCTTCTGTGTTACCGAGTTTGACCTGACCGGCTTGAGAACAAAACTTGTGTGTTGTTTCTCTTTTGACAGGTGAACATGGTTATTGGCATTCTGGTTTTTAACAAACTTGTATCCAAAGATGGAATAACAGATAAGAAACTGAAGGAACGGGCAGGGTATGCCTTATCAATACATCTAAGTAAAGAGTGAAAATAAAAACCAAAAATACCCAAGGTTGTGATCAATAACCAGGCAGCGGATGCAAACAAAATGCAGGAACAGATTTAAACAAAATGAATGGAAAAAAACCACTTGATTTAATGTCTTTGCCCTGTCATTCAGTGCAGCAGGACACAAAAATCCAAGAAGCAGCCCTGTGTTGCTGTGGAGGAAGGATAAAAGTTCATCTCTTTGTTAAAATGGCTTCAGGCCAGGCTGATGCATCCTCCCAGAAATGAGGGAGAGCAAAGTGGTCACTAACTCCTAGAGACAGCAGAGAGACTCAGAACTGCTGAGTGTGGCATGGGCTGGGTGACAGAGGGGTCATGTCTGAAGGCTGGCAGGTGTCTCAGAGGTGTCTCAGGGACAGCAGAGGTGTGTGATGGAAGGGAATGGATCCTGGAGGTCTGGCAGAGAGCAGAGCAGCAGATGGATGCAGTAGGACAGGTGACTGCAGAACCTCTGCTGCGAGAGAAAATTCTGCTGCCCCCTGAGGTTCTTTATCTTCTCCACAGCCTCCATCCCTCAGTCCAGAGGATTTGTATTACCTGGTTTCCTTTGGAGTATAAATTCAAGAGCTGACTCCACGTTTCTCCCTACCCTGGTGTCTCCCAGGGGTTTGGCAGGGGTAGCAGCTCCCAGGCAGGGTTCTCTCTTGGGTTATTCCCAAAATTTTGTCAGTGTCTGTTTTTCCATTGCCAACACCCCCAGCAGGATGAGGGCCCCTCTCCTCTCCATTTCTAGGAGCAAGCCAGCAGCCTGCTCTGATTTTATCCTTGAGCTGTGCTGTGCTCTGAGCAAGGGACAGAAATGGCAGGCTGACACTCTGGCTCTCATCAGATGCCCAGATCGGCCTGGCTGATGTTATTTTCCTCTGCCTTCCTTGGCTTGTTGTTGCAGTCAGAGGAGCTCTGTCCTTTACCTGCTGCTGGGAAAGGCAGGGATCTCTACTCCCAGTTGTTCACTGCAGGAATTTGATTTATCACTGTGGGTAACAGCTGCATTCTGGAAGGAGGAAGTTGTTTACAAAGAGATGAGGAGAGCAAGAGCTCGTTCTGGTACCTCTGCATGGAGGCAGAGTTTGAAACCTTTGGAGTCTGGTGGAGAAAGCACAGGACACATGGATATATCCTGTCTGTAAAAGTGGAGGAAGAAAGGGTCTCCACTGGGTCTCAGAGGGCAGGGGTGGATATTGTGGATGAGGTTCAGTATTCCTGACACTGCACTATGGACCAGCTGGGGTGAAAGTGGTTTTTAATGGAGTGGTGGAGGCAAAACCCAGGGTAGAGGCAAATTCTTATCCAGCACCTCAAATCCCATGTTCAGTTTTGGGCCACTCACTCCAGGAAAGACCTTGAGGGGCTGGAGCGTGTCCAGAGAAGGGAACAGAGCTGGGGAAGGGTCTGGAACACCAGGAGCTGCTGAGGCATCAGGGGAGGCTCAGCCTGGAGAAAAGGAGGCACAGGTGAGACCTCATCACTCTCTGCAGCTCCCTGAAATAGGGAGTGATGTGGTGAGGTGAGGGCTGGAATCTGCTCCCAGGACAAAGGGAAATGGCCTCAAGCTGCACCAGGGGAGGTCCAGGTTGGATAAATGGAAGAATTTCATCCCTGAAAGGATGACCAGGCTTTGGAACAGGCTGCCTGGGGACGTGGTGCAGTCACCATCCCTGGAAATGCTCCAAAAACAAGCGGACCTGGCACTTTGTGATGGAGTTTAGTGGCCATGGAGGGGTTTGGTCAAAGGTTGGACTCGATCTTGGAGTTCTTTTCCAACTTTAACGATTTTGGAAGAAATTCCAGGGACCTGTTTAAACTCGTGGTTTATCAGCAGTGTTGACATGGCCAAGCCTTGGGGTCCCTGGGTGCAGCAAAGGGGAATTTTGGTGCCTGGGCAGTGCCATGGCCATAAAACCAGAGATTTGGATGATCAGAGATAACAGCTGCTGCTGGGTTGAAAAATACGCAAAGAAGTGACCTTGGTGCATTGCTTCGAGCAGCTGCTAACGAGCAAGTGCTTCATTCTGGCTGATGCCTTCTTGACAAAGAGAGAACTCAGGAAAACACCCAGGCTGTGAGGCAGGGTCTGGAGCAGGGTAATTGCACTTGAAAGTCAGCGCTGCAATAAATGGTTTATTGGATTAGCAAAGCAGAGAGTTGCTGCCTCTGAGTCCCCCCCTCCCTAATCCAAACTGCACACGGAGTGACCTTACTTAATACACAGCAGCTGGTTATTGATCACACTCAGAGCTGGGCTTTAAAAACAAAACCTGCGAGGCAACAGAACAAAAAACAAACAAACAAACAAGCAAAAAGTCATTTTTCTGATGTTCTTTGTTTTTTTCTTTCTTTTCTCTTTTTTCCCCCCCTTCTTTCGTGTCCGTGTGTGTGTGTGCAGCACTTTTAAGCCTTCTCTGTGCTCAATGGTTTTGTTCTCCCTTCCCAAGTGCCCCTGCTGAGAGTGTGGGAGCACTTTTGAGAGCCCTGGTGCCCCTTTCCCTTTATTTCTCTGCTTCTGGCCTGGGCTTGGGAACCGTGTTGGAAGGTAGATCTGAAGAAAATCAGAACGAGTAATGGCCTTGGAGGTGTTTGGACCTGAGGAGATGGTCTAAAGAAACGTTGTGTTTCCTTTAGCAGAGGCAAGAAGTATGGTTCAGTGTTGTAAAAACAATTTTTTAAAAGGGTGAAAAAGAAAAAATATCCCTAAAAGTTGAGGGAAAAAAAGAGCTGTTGGATATTAAGAGGAGCCCAGCACACACTCCACAGATTGGTTGTCACAAATTCACCAGTGCCAAGAGTTCTCATGAAATAATACCTGAGACACAAGAATTCTGCCCTGTACTTAGCAGTGGAAATAGCTGTGATTATTGTTGTCACATTTGTCAGAAAATGCAGACTTTCTAATGGCAGTGATTTTATAGGTGGATCACAAAGCCAGGCTGTAGAGAAGGGGGTGTGAATACCTGGAGAGCTGGAGAAAGGCCACAGCTGCCCCAAAACCTGTCTGGGAATGGAGAAAACCATCCCAGTCTCTGTTGGTGGCCAACTCCACCACCCGTGTTTGAGCTCTCCTGAAGGGATTGCTACAAAAAAATGAATGTTTTAATGTCAGGAGCCTTTAAAATGAGTTTTAAATGTATTCAACCAGCGTTTATTCCGGAAGCATTTGTGTGCTCATGCAGGCAGGGAGGAAGAATGAGACCATAAGGGATTTTCACCAGGGCTAGTTTAGGCTGAGTTTAATCTTTCTGGGCTTCCTCTGCCACTCCTGGGGAGAGAGAGTAACTTCATCCCCACTTAGAGAACCTCTTCTTTTATCTCTGTTGATCACAGAAACCACCCAAGAAGAGTTTGGCCCAAAGCCTTGTGTGAAATAATCTCTGTGCAAGTGTCCTGCTGGGGTGGAACAGAGCTGGGTGGCCAGAGCACAGGGGGGAGAGAGTGATTAGGAAGGTAATAACTCCATTAAGACAGGAAGGGATTGGGATTGCCCTTCCTCTGGGAATGGTTCCTGTTGGAAGCAGTGCTCCTGCTCTTTGGGCTGTGGATGGTGGAAAGTGCTGCTCAATAAAAGGCAGCAAACAGTGAACAGCCCAGATGAGCCCATCAGCTGTTTGTGGATGTTTAGGAAGAAGCAGAAAAAGCTAAATTAAATGAAGGCATTATTCACTGTGATTATTTAATTAGCTGCCCTTTCATATGCACAGGCACCAATCTAAACCTGCTATGGAAATTCAATATATTAACAACCTCATGCCCCCAACCAGAAGGAACTAGGAGATAAATGCACCCACATCTGTGCCCACTGCTTGCAACTTTCTGCATAAACACACCCAACAGCAGCTACAGTTGTGTGTTTACAGTGGTCTTTTGGCCAGTTCTCTGTGATTCAGTGTCATTCATGTTTTTTCTGGTACAGTTTCCCATCAAATTCCTCAAGTCAATCTACTTTTTTTCTTTTTGCTGCCTATCTCTGCCTCTCTCTGTCTCTCTGCTTATCTGTTCTTTGTGGCTTATAGATTTGGGGATAAGCTGTAATTTTTTTTTTTTTTTTAAGGGTCGTGCACCTAATGCCTCTCCAGACCCACTTTATATTTGGTTCAGCCATTGTCCTCACAGGATTTACACCATCCTTCCTGGAAGATATTTATCTGTGGACACAGGAGCTGATTTCCTCTGTGTCTAAAAGCTTCTGTGGGATGCCTTAGTCATTATTCTGGACAGGAACGATGACTTATGTCGCTGTAATTAATGAAAAGACCAATCAATAGCCACTTGAAAGGGGGCCATGGGCCCACTGCTGCTGCTGTGTTGGTGCTCACCAGGATGTCTTTTTGCAGTGAGACTGAACAGAGAGCCACCAAAGCTAAGAAATGCTCTGTGGAGTCGCCTGATCTCTCTCCCAGGCAGGGCAGGGCTGTAAAACCCCTCCTGGTTGGGGCAAACCTCCCTCAGCAGCATCCCCACCACACCCCAGGGATGACATTCCTGCTGGCTCTGGCAGTGGTTTCATGTCCTCTCTGATGCCAGGCACAGCAGGGAGGTCTGAGGGATGTTTTGCAGACTCCTTCCCGTTTTCCAAGCCAGATCTGACGTGGCTGTGGATCTGTGCAGACCAGGGAGAGCACACAACCACTAAATTCTGGGAAGAAATGGGGCCAGTGCCAAGCTAATGTGGCTTCTGGGCTCCTAAAGAGTTGAACTGGGGGGGTTCCCACACTACAGCTGCTAAAAATCCAAGGATGTGCTTTAGCAGATCCCCTCATACCAGCAGCCCTCAGTGGGCTGTTTCTGTGGTTGGTCCCATCCAGAAAAAGCAGGATCAGCAGGTGGGAATAATTGTCAGGATCCATCCCAAAGATGTTTTCAGCTCCAGAACAGGATCTGAGAGAAGGAATATCTCAGAGGCAGTCAGCCAGTTGGGTTCCTTTCAGGGCAGGTGTGGGGTCTGAGGAAACACCCAAGCTCAGGATTAACTTTGGGACATAAAAGAGTCCCATCCTTTATCAGGGATGAAGCAACCAAAGAGTGGCCTCTGTCCTGGTCTCCCCAGCTCCCATTCAGAGAAAACAACTTATTCCTGGCATTGCTTTAGGACAGAAGATATGCAGGCACAGCCCCTACAGCCCTACTTCTTGCCTTCTACTGCACAACCCTGCCACCTTTTTTGTTTTGGAGCAAAAAGGCCAGGAGGGAAAAGAGCAAATTCTCAAAAAAAAAACCAAAAAACCCACAACCAGAAAAAAGACCCCTAATGAACAAAAAAACCCCTAAAAAAACAAACAAACAAACAAAAAAAACCAAAAAAAACCCCCACAAACCAAACAAAAAACTCATATAAAAAGAAGGAGGTGGAGACTGGGAGAGCAGTGCTGGTCTCTCTTCCGTGGGTGCCAGAGAGGGACACCCCAAATCTGGCAAGACTTTCACCAACACAGTTCCACCCTCTCCAGCAGCACCAACAAGTCTCTGAGTTGTCCATTTCCCCCCATTCCCCGCATCTGGAGTGGTACAGATGAGACTTTTAATTCCTGCTTGTCTTTCATTTCCCTTCCCAAACTGGGTATGGTTGGTTGGTTCCCTTTTCTCCTTCCTTTCTTTTTGGCTTCTCTTTCCCTTTCCTTTCAACGTTTGTGCTCATGAGCGAAGTGTTTTGTTTTGTTTCAGTCTTTTGGTTTTAATTGCAGTCAGATGGCAGTGCCCCTTTACGGCATGACGCTCAAATGTTCCAAGTGTGGAGTAGTTTCTTCTGCTGAAGTTTCGGCCACAGCCACCAGTAACGCCATGTTAGTTCCTCTAATTTCAACTTCTTTTCTTTCTTTCTTTTCCTTCCTTCCTTCCTTCCTTCCTTCCTTCCTTCCTTCCTTCCTTCCTTCCTTCCTTCCTTCCTTCCTTCCTTCCTTCCTTCCTTCCTTCCTTCCTTCCTTCCTTCCTTCCTTCCTTCCTTCCGCCACTTCCTTCCTTCCTTCCTTCCTTCCTTCCTTCCTTCCTTCCTTCCGCCACTTCCTTCCGCCACTTCCTTCCGCCACTTCCTTCCTTCCGCCACTTCCTTCCTTCCGCCACTTCCTTCCTTCCGCCACTTCCTTCCGCCACTTCCTTCCGCCACTTCCTTCCGCCACTTCCTTCCGCCACTTCCTTCCGCCACTTCCTTCCTTCCTTCCGCCACTTCCTTCCTTCCTTCCTTCCGCCACTTCCTTCTGCCACTTCCTTCCACCACTTCCTTCCTTCCGCCACTTCTGCCACTTCCTTCCTTCCTTCCTTCCGCCACTTCCTTCCGCCACTTCCTTCCGCCACTTCCTTCCGCCACTTCCTTCCTTCCGCCACTTCCTTCCTTCCGCCACTTCCTTCCGCCACTTCCTTCCTTCTGCCACTTCCTTCCTTCCTTCCGCCACTTCCTTCCTTCCTTCTGCCACTTCCTTCCTTCCGCCACTTCCTTCCTTCTGCCACTTCCTTCCTTCCTTCCGCCACTTCCTTCCTTCCGCCACTTCCTTCCGCCACTTCCTTCCGCCACTTCCTTCCTCCCTTCCTTCCTCCCTCCCTCCCTCCCTCCCTCCCTCCTTTCTTCCTTTCCTTCTCTCTTTCCTTCTTTTCTTTCTTTTCTTTCTTTCCACTTTCTTTTTTTCGTTTGTGTTTTGGTTTTGATTTTCACTTTTCAGTTCCTTTTTTATTTCCCTCTTCCATTTCCCTGCACTCACCAGCCCGTGTTTGTTTTCTCTCCCCATCTCCCTGCCCACCTCCCCAACATCCCCCAGCTCTCCCCAACCTCATTCTCTGGGCCATGAGTAGAGCAGGGCTCCTGCAACACCCCTGGAGCTGATGGGCTGGATCCTGAAAAGCGCTTTTTGACATGCCTAGATTTAAGATTTAAGCATGTGAGCAGCCCATGGAAGACAAAGGGACTCTGCATTTGTTGCAAGCCATGTTTAATTTGTTTAATTTGTTTAATGCCCCGTTCTTGGAGTTCCAGATTTAAAGCGGTGATTCCCAGTAATTCTGGTGCTAGACAGGGACTCCAAAACCCAGCTTTGTCAGCCACTTGAGCACCTGCTTGAGTGTTTTCCTCAGAGGCTGCAGAGCACTGAGTGTGGTTTAAGTGAGTTGGTGAATCACTTCTGAGTGGGTTTTTTCTCCTCTTATGAAATGCTGAAGTTGAGTTGAATACCTTGTAGGCCTGGAGGTCTGATTTGATAGGTGTTGACTGCCTCTTTTGGACCCCTGAAAGCACTTGGAATTAATTCTCAAAATCTTAAAGTGTTTCATTGCTCTGAGTTGCAAAAGTCAAATGT